>NW_026294540.1:14894449-15374449 GCF_007827085.1 Peromyscus californicus insignis | reverse complement strand
CCACCTGCAGGGACCTGCTGGCACAGGCATTGAAACCCAGGAGCAGCGGTCGACAGGGATACCCTCGGCCAACGGGCAGAACAGCAGGCCCGTGGGCATCTGAGGTCCAGCGGCTCTGCTGTCCTCGCACATAAGCCCGGGCCTGGCACTCTTGCTCACTCTGTGTGTCTTTGGTTCTTGTTTCCCCAAGTGGGTCAGAACATTACAAAGGCGCAGAGTGGCTTCTGTACAGCTCTTCCTGAGTGGACAGGGTGGACTCGCTCAGATTGTTCACAAGGAGGGAGAGATGGGTGGGTCAGTGAAGTGAGTGGACAAGTAGGTGGGTGGATGGATGAGTGGGAGGGTGAATAGATGGATGGATGGATGGATGGATGGATGGATGGATGGATGGATGGACGGACAAACGGACGGACGGACGGATGGATGGATGAATGGATGGAAAGATGAATAGATAGATGGATGGATGGATGAGTGGGAGGGTGAATGAATGGATAGATGGATAGATGGACAGATGGATGAATGGATGGATGGATGGATGGATGAGTGGGAGGGTGAATGGATGGATGGACAGATGGATGGATGGATGGATGGATGGATGGATGGATGGATGGAGAGGTGTCACACTCCAACCCTA
The DNA here is from genome assembly GCF_007827085.1 of Peromyscus californicus insignis. Lineage (NCBI taxonomy): Eukaryota > Metazoa > Chordata > Mammalia > Rodentia > Cricetidae > Peromyscus > Peromyscus californicus. The sequence continues at coordinate 15,373,815 of NW_026294540.1, read as the reverse complement.
CCCTGTCTCTACTTGTGGGGTCAACTGTCAACCTCAAATCCACCCCCACCTCTGGGTTACAAATGTTCCCAAGTCCCTACAAACACATTGTGTTCCTGGCAGCCCTGAATACAAACAGAGCCTTCAGGAAGGACCTCGAAATGTGGGGTACAGGATAGGGTTCCCTGGGAGAGGAGTGGGTGTAGTCCGTGGGTCAGACCACCACCTATGACCCTCGTGGAGCTGCTTCCCTGGTGGGCAGGAATGAAAGCAGCCTCAGACAGACCCACCCATGCCAGGCCAGTCCCTCGGGGCCAGGGCCCCGGTGGAGACTCACAAAGCAGCCAGTATCTTCAATGGCCCTGATAGGGCCTTGGGCCGGGGCGGTGTAGTTTGTACAGCTGCAGCCAGCGCACACACAAGCTCTTAGGTGACTGGCCAGCAGCTCCGGACATTAAACCCAACACCTTCCAGATGCCCAGAGCCGCCCGTTAGCACCATCCACACACATTCCATCTCCAGGTACACATGCATACTCAACACACAGCCGCTCACACGGGGCTATGTAAATTCCACATTGCACGAGAGCCTAGGTCACGACTGGAAATTCCACATGCCGCTTACAGCGAGCGTGTGCCTGAGCCGGGGAGTCATGAGCTGGGTTTCAAAGCCGTAAGTTAGAAGTCCACTCCATGGCACCTGCCCGGTGACCATCTTTTTTCTTTTTCTTTTTTTTTTTTTTTTGGTTTTTCGAGACAGGGTTTCACTGTGTAGCTTTGCGCCTGTCCTGGAACTCACTTGGTAGCCCAGGCTGGCCTCGAACTCACAGAGATCCGCCTGGCTCTGCCTCCCGAGTGCTGGGATTAAAGGCGTGCACCACCACCGCCGGGCCATCTTTTTTCTTATCACTGGGCTGCAGATTGGGTGTTGGGAGGCACTGAGCACACTTTCCATGCTGGAATGAACCCTGAGATTTCCAGCCCAACAAATGCGAGGCTTAGTGGAAGTTAGGTCCCCTGACCCCCGCCGCCCCCAGCTGGCTGCTCTGGCCTCACCTAGGCTCCAGCAGTCCGTGTGGCCCCAGACACAGAGGCCAGGCCCCCCGAACTCCCACCCTTAATGATAGTCTCAGGGCTACTTTTTGGTTTGGTTTTGAGGCAGACACTGGACTCCATACCCCATCCTGACATAGGAAGGCCGAAATTGCACACGGGCCCTACCGTATCCAGGTTTATGGGGATCCGAACTCAGGTCCTCGCATTTGAGTGGCAAGAACTTTACCACTGAGCCACCGCCCCGGCCCCTGGACCCCATTCTCAACAGGGTCCCTTCTCTCTCCAGCCTCCCTTTTCTGTGTTCCCCAGGTTTGCTGATTGCTCCTTACTTTTATCGTGGCTCACGGGCGTGGCTGGGGGTAGTCACGTGCAAGATCAGCCAAGCCGGCCCTTCGAGAGAAGCTAGAAAAGGTGAAAGGTTATCACGGTCACCCTGTGCAGTTGGAGATATCGTTGGGGGCTTAGGAGTGTATCTCAGTGGATAAGGGAGGTGTGTGAGTTACTTTGTTCAAAGCTGTGATAAAAATGACTTAAGGAAGAAGGGTGTTTTGGCTCCGAGGGAACCAGTGGGTGGTGGGGACCAGGAAATAGCTGGTCACACAGGTTTCATAGACAGGATGCAAAAGAGCCAGGAGGAAGCAGGATCAGGCTATCAAACCTCCAGGCTCACCCCAGGTGACCTACTTCTCCCAGCTGGGGCCCATCTCCTAAGACCCCACAACCTTCCAGAACAGCTGGGGACCACATATTCAAACACAGGAGCCTGTGGGGGACATTTCCAGCTGCGTAGCAGGCTACCACGGACTCCCCACCAGGCCTTGAGGATCAGCTGAGTGTCCCTTTGGTGTCACTGATCTCTTTGACAGTTGGATGAAGCCCAAGCAACTGTCTTAAGCATGTTTTTCAGGGCTGGAGAGATGGATCAGAGGTTAAGAGCACTGACCACTCCTGCAGAGAGGCCCAAGTTTGGCTCCCAGCACCCATGTGGCAGCTCACAACTACCTGTAACTCTAGTTCCGGGAGATCTAACGCCCTCTTCTGGCCTCCTCAGGTACTGCACACACAAGGTGCACTTACATACATGCAAATACACACACACACACACACACACACACACACACACACACACACATCCCATAAAACTAAGTAAATCTTTCTAAAAGGAAAGCTTTTCCATATGCAATATTAAATGGACAGGAGGCTGTGATGCTGTAACCAGGCAGGCCTCTCCACGGATGTGTCAAAGAACACACTCCCAGGGGAGGAAGGCGTTTGTGCTGCTCCGAGGTATTGACAAGAATCAGTGCTATTTTTCCAATCGTTTCAATAGCTCTAACATGGCAGCAGGTCTCTCTGATCCTGACTGAGGATAAAGCCCCAGAGTCCCAGGGGCTGCTGTGGTCTGTGGTCTTTGTTCTTAGCGGAAGGGAGGGCACCGGGAGTGATCAAAATGAAGGTAGTTTTTCCTTCCATCCAAGTTCTGGGATTTTAGGTTCTGAGCCCGTGAGCAGGGAGACACGCCTTGCTCCTTATGGGGAACTCCATCTCAGGCTGCAGGTGTAGGGAGGGTCCCCACAGCAGCCCCTGGGACTATTCCCAAGCGGTGGCTTTCTGAAAAAGCCTTCAGTTTGTGTTCCTGAGGATGTAAAATAACAAGGGTGGGGACTGGAGAGATGATGGCTCAGTGGTTAAGAGCACTGGCTGCTCTTCCAGAGGACCCGGGTTCAATTCTCACCACCCATATGGCAGTTCACAACTGTCTGTAACTCCAAGATCTAACACCCTCACACCACCATACATTCAGTCAAAACATCAATGCACATAAAATAAAAATAAACTTTTAAAAAATAGCAAGGGTGACAGTGGCATTATGCATGGCCTGGCAGAACCCCCATTCCATGGGGAAAAGCAGGTTATAGCTAAGTCCACTCAGGACTAAGTCCACTCAGGGCTGCACCTTCTACTGGCCCTCCTACCCTGTGGCTTCTCTTCTGAGCTTGGGAGCCTCCCAGAATCCTGCTGAGAAGGGCTAGTATAAAGAACCTCACACCACCTTGATGGCTGTCCAACAGGCCAATTCCCTCTCTCCCAGCCCCCGCTGCTAAGTCAATGGCCTGGTTCTGTTACTCTAAAAGTCAGCCTGCTGTGGAGCCCTTGGGAAGAACTGGTCATGGGCGAAGGCTGGGCAGAGCCCTGGTGACTTGCAGCTGGCCCGCCTGTCTCTTTATCCCCAAGGCCCCTGTGTGTACGAAAGGGCCTCAGCTACCTGGCAATCTCTCTCCCGTATGGGCCCAGGACCCAGGGCACACAACACACTTCCCCCTGGTAAATCAGTGCGTCTCAGTGTGAATTGCGAGCTGAGCCGGGCTGTCTCAATCCCCTATGCAGCATCTGCCGCTTCATATTTTACAGAAGGTCTGAGTGAATTCCGGACTAATGGGGCAGGATACGAAAGGGACCACAAAGCCACAGGCGTGAGGATAAATGGAGACCGAGAAGAAATCAGTCCGTCTTCCCTGCCTTCATGCTATGTTTTTGCTTGTTTGATAAGTTGTTTTAAAATTCGGTTTTCATCCATCCAGGCGTGGTAGCACACACTTGTCATCTCAACACTGGGGAGGCAGAGACAAGAGGATTGCTGCAAGTTTGAGTCTAGCTAGAACTATGTAGAGAACCTCAGAAAAAGAAAGAAAGAAAGAAAGAAAGAAAGAAAGAAAGAAAGAAAGAAAGAAAGAAAGAAAGAAAGAAAGAAAGAAAAGAAAGAAGAAAAAGAAAACGAATAGGAACTTTAAAAAGCTGGATTGGATGGGGAAGAGCCACCCACATCATTCCCTGGTAACAAAAGAAAATACCACCAAACAGAAAGAGCAATAGAAATGCTGGGGTTCCAAGTCTCATGTAGCTGGAACTTGGGGTTCATTATTCATGGGCCTTTCCAAAATGAAAAATCTTCCTTCTCTATGAGTCTCTTCTTCCAGTCAATACTGCCACGCTAGCCCACCATTTCCACTCCTGTACAGTAGTACCCCAGGCTGCTGGGGCTCCAGCCTCCTCAGCATTCATCCTTGACCCTGCCTCTGGAGAGTCACATTCTGAGTATGGCTTTACTGGGGATTGTACAGCTGGGGACACTCAGGATCCTAGTGCCCTTTCTGTGGTCCCGAAGCTTCTAAACAACAGGCCGTAGGTTGAGACACCCCACTCCTGCAACCTCTCCTCAGTCATCAGGAATCCTGCCTTGCAACTCCTGGCGAGGTGTGGGAGGCCAGCTCCCACCTTTTAAAAGGGTTTCCTATGAGGAGGAGAGAGGGATAAGAGATTAGGTCGAAAGAGAGACCTAGTTGACGAGAAAAAAGACAGAGACACAGGATAGCTTTGGGAGGACCTGAGTCAAAACCCACCGGCCCCATCTCTCTCTTCAAAAGGCCTTTTTATAACAATGTCAAGGGGCGGGGCCAAAGACCTCCCCCTTGCTAGATCAAAGCACACCACACAGCCAAGTGTAGCCCCTTCCAAACACCTGGTAACCACGCCCGTGGTCCAATCATCCCCTTATGCAGCCCTGCTAAGTAAAGCAAGCCTAGATTCTCGGACCCTGAGTAAGTTCTCACTAGGAAACCTGTGTGGGTCCCGACAGTGAAGACAGAAGAGACGTTATAGGGGGAAATGATGGGTGGTGAGGGAGAATGAGGCCCCGTGGGGCTCACAGCATGGACCGAGGAGGAAACTCCTTGGAAAGCAGGAAGGAGCAGCACCTGGGGACACGGTGAGGGCAGGGCGCGCTCACTCATTTGCTTATTGCTTTGCATTTGCCTGGCAAATTTACATAAAACAAAGCAGACTGGGGAGGCTGCCCTGCCAGCAGGAAAGCCTGAGGTCAGATCCCCAGAGCATGTGTACACACACACACACACACACACACTGGCATGGTGGTGGATTCCTGGAACCACCGCCTTTGGGGACAGAGATGAGTGGATCCCTGAGCACGCTGCTCAGCCAGCTTAGCCGAATCAATGGGCTCTGGGTTCAGGGAGAGATCCTGTCCCAGATGGAATCCAGTAGTGGCTTGTGATGGTCTCCCACAGCTTCAGGGCAGGGTGTCACTTGTCCCGGCATGCACTGCTGGCTGTCACACGTCACACTGCCTGGCTAGTTGTGTTGGCAATTGTGAGGGTGAGGTGGCGATGAGGACAAGGTCGGGGCTTTGAGGCAGGTACGGGGCATATCTGCCTGGCCTCTTGCCAGACTTGGCACCTGAGTGGCGTATGACCCGGAACGTCAGGCCCCACTAGTGATGCCCACTGCCTGTCTGGGTGCGTTATACTGTTGACCAGCACACGAAGGATCTCAGCTCTGTCTACAAGACCCTGTTACCAAGAGGTCAGGCAGACGAAGCAGATAGGATGCTACATTTGAGGTCCACCCCATCCAGGGTCCCATCGGGTCAAATTCTGAGGCTCCTAATAGCCCCTCCAGGGTGAGGGGGCACAGTGGCACCCATGCCATTCTAGGACAACTAAGAGTCAATGTTTCCTGTAGTCACACCTTGCTAACCAGAGGTGACCACAGGATGCCACGGGAGTCACAGTCACAGCTCAGTTCTGCTGAACTGGGTCTCCAAAGTCCTCTCCCTTACAGGACACATGTGAACACGCCCACAGACATGTATACAAATACACACACACACACACGTGCATACACGCACACACACATACACACAGGTATGTGTAGGGCACACCCTCCCTGCCCCATCATGTTGCCTCTGTTGACCACAGTACACACAGGGCTGAGCTGAAATGAGAAAATTGAAGCTTGGAGAGAGTAGTTGCACATCTCGACCTACCTCAGGATTGTAGAGTGATCCGAGGCGGCCAGCCCCAAGGTGAGGCTAAATCAAGCATCTGGAGCCAAGGTCTCTGTATCCTCTCTGCTCTGTTTCTTGCTCTCTCCAGGTCTGAGGCGGGTGGAGACTCAGGGATCCTTCTGAGCCCTTCTCTGGTAAGGGCATCCCTCGTGTGAAGTCACAGAGCTCCCGGGATTGTCCTTAGGAACCAATCCCACGGCAGCTGAAGAGGGCCCAGATCAATGGGTGGAATGGATCCCGACAACGTTGGCGTCATGAGGTTTTGATTAGTGAAGCAAGCTGAGGCTCGGGACAAAGAGCACGCCAAGTTGTAAGAATGGAGACTCGTGGAGGTGAGGGGTTACAGAGACTGTTAATTATTTTAATTAAAAAAATTGTACATATGCATGTGCATGTGCATCTCTCTCTCTCTCTCTCTCTCTCTCTCTGTGTGTGTGTGTGTGTACGCGCGCGCGTGCACGCGCGCGTAAGTGCAGGTGCCTGTGGAATCCAGAAGAGGGAAACAGATCCCCTGGAACTAGAGTTACAGGTGTTGTGAGCTGCCTGATGTGGGTGCTGGGAACTGAACCCTGGTCCTCTACAAGAACAGACAGTGCTCTTAACCTCTAAGCTGTCTCTCCAGGCCCACGTCTTTCCCCCTTTTCCTATGCTGGCAATGTCCCAGGGCTCTCTCTGTACACACCAGGTGAGCGAGCGTTCTACAGCTGACCCGCAGCCCAAACTTCTGAGGAGGTTTTTGTTCTGTTTTGTTTCATTAATTCTTCTGTCCTTAGTATTTAGAATTCATTTCTTCTGTTTTTCTTAAGATTTGTTTTCCTGGGCTGGAGAGATGACTCAGCGGTTAAGAGCACTGGCTATTCTTCCAGAGGTCCTGAGTTCAATTCCCAGCAACCACATGGTGGCTCCCAACCATCTGTAATGAGATCTGGCGCCCTCTTCTGGCGTGCAGGCAGAACACTGTATAATAATAAATAAATCTTTAAAAAAAAGATTAAAAAAAATAAAAAAAGATATTTCAAAAAAAAGATTTGCTTTCCTTTATATAATTAATTATGTATCTTGTGTAGGTAAGCAGACTTGAGTGCGTGTGCCCGCAAAGACCAGTTATGAGTGGTTGTGCATGCTGGGAAACGAACTTGCATCCTCAGGAAGAGAAGCATGCGCTCTTAGCCTCTGCAGCGTCTCTCCAGCCTCCTTGTTTCAGTTTCCTGACCCAGAGGTAGATAGCAGTGTCTGCCCTATGAGGTAGTGGATTAGTGTCCTTTGTTTTTGCCCGGCTGTCTGTTAACAGTTCACCTTCCCTGACAGCGGCGTAGTAGTCTAGATCAGGGGGGCAGCGTTAGAACACCTAAGAATGAGCCTGTGCCACCTGCCCCTTTCTTATCCCGCTGCCCTGCTCTCAATGACAGTGGCAGCTTCCTTTACCATCCTGGAGACAGGCTTGGCTTGTGACCTGCTGTGGCCAATGTGATGGGGTGGGGTGACAGTCACTCCCATAGCTTTTATCTTCTTATGTTCTGTCCTTCTTGGGGGTCCCTTGGTCTGAGCCTCAGTTCACTCTGGGCTGTAACGAGTCTCATGTCCCACACTCTTTCTGCTGCTGGGTGGCTCCCGTGGCCGCCGAGTGGGACACGGGACCGTCTGGGCTCCGTGATGCAGACACACAAATGTACAGACACAATCGGCTTCACAAGACTGTGGCACGGCTGCCATTTGACACTGAGTCCGTGGGGATGGGACATCCCTCTGGGCTTTGGTGATACCTGCCATCATCAGGTCACTGGGCATGGAGCTAAGAACCAGGTCGCCTTGGCAGGGAACAGACAAAAAGACCAGATGCCAGCTCATGTTGGGTCCCAGATGAGGGACAGGCCCAGATAGGGGACACAGTCCCTGGCATGTCTAAGATTTCCTTCTCTCTGGCATCAGCCTTTTGCTGGAGTTCTTGACTGGGAGGTGGGGTGTCTGCCCTTCTTCCTGGGGGTCCAGGACCTTGGACCTGGAGACTGGATATGCTGATCTGGTTGGGGACCTTTCCTCCTTCTTCACGTGCTTACATCAATGGGCTTGGCTCACATTCCCGACTATGTGGACCGCAGCCCTGGGCACTGCTTTGTCTGTGCATTTCAGTTGGAGGCCGGCATTTGTTTGGGTCTGTTCTCCCAATAAAAGACCTTTTAATTTGGGGCCTGGAGAGCTGTTTATGGCTCAGCATATAACGATACAAGGAGCTGGGAGCCCTGACATCCCCATTCTCTGGTGGCCTGGTGTGGAGGACACGGATGGGCTGTCTTCCTCACAGGCACCTCTGGCCTTGGGCAGCGGGGGCAGGTCCCAGCCAGCTGGAGATAGGCATTTCCAAGCAGGAATGGCCTCACTGTCCATGAGAGTGGCAGCGGCCTCCTCGCCTTACCCACCTGAGGGAGACTCAGTCATGGGGGCGCGGGTGAGCGAGCTATCCCTGAACCAGACACCTAGGTTGGTAAACCTGCTGCCTCGCTTTCCCTGTGTTCCAAAGAAATTAGGAAACAGAGATTGATAAAAAAAAAAAAAAAAAAAAAAAAAAAAAAAAAAAAAAATGGATCTAGTTACAGTTTGGCCAGCTCTGGGGAGAGAGAACCTTCTAGTTTCTTGCTTTTTCCTGTGTCAGTGTTAGAATTTGTACATAAAGGACGAAATGAAAACCCAGAGCCTTGTTCACCAGGGCTGCGAAACTCCCTGTCAGGGCCTCGGCTGGCTCTCTGTGATTCATGGGATTCCCCGTGGCAATGGTAATTCTTTGAGGTCCACTGTTTTAGGGTTCCTCTCCTACCGTTTCAGAGGAACTCCGCAAGTTTGGTTCACTTTTCATCTGAAAGGGCCAAGGATGGAGCCAGTGAGGGAACAGTGGTTTGAAACACTGGAGGGGGGGTCCAGGGTGTGGGCAGAAGGGATTCACCAGTGACCCCTTGAAGAGTGATGGATGGGGTAGGGCGAGGGCATATAGGTCACTCGCAGACTGACTGGATGATCAGGAGCCAGACAGCACAGGAAAGACTGTCCATGCTCAGAAACAGGGCCACCCGGGCACCCCTGGAGGTGGGAGGTTTTATGGGGACACTGCGGGGGGAGGGGGTGATAGGATTCAGAGCAGGGGGCAGAGGCGGCAATGACATCTCATTTGCTTACCCAGCATGTGTTGGGTGTCATGGCGATGTGTTGTTCACATGTTGCCCTGAACTGAACCCTGGAGAGATGTCACGCTGTTCTCCTTAATGAGGCTCCCAGAGGCCGGAGGACTCGCTTGCGGATCTCACATAGTGTCTGTCGGCCAACAGAACTGAAGAAGATAGATGCTCCGGTATTATCGACTAAGTGACAGACACGACATTTGAGCCGTAGATGGGATGACACACGCAGGCGAGATTTTTCTAGTAGCCATAGCAATGAGGGCGGGAAGAAAGACAGGTGAAATTAATTATAATCATCTATTTTTATTCAGTCCAATGGTCCAAGATTATAATTTAAGCTGGAGATTGATGTGTATGCTTGCGTTCATTTTTCATAGCAACCCATTAAAATCGGTGTGTTTTACAGGTGTATTGCATCCCAGTGTGACTCACTCCAGCTCAGGAGCTCCAGTACCATCTATGGCTGGTGACTGTCATGCCTGTGAACCGGGATAGGGGTGAGGCTCTGTGTAAGAGCCTAGGCATAATGTCCAAGGCCCTGGCTTCCATTCTCCCCTCAAAGAAAGGGAAGGAGCAGGAAGGAAAGGGAAGTGGGCTGAAGGCTGAGGGTGTCCTGTGGTCTATGGGCCATGCCCAATGGGACTCAGGTAGGTTTGCCGGATTTCTGAAGCTTTTGACTGTGTGCACCCCACCTTTCACCCTTGGTACCCTCGCTAAACACTTAGCCCCGGTTCAGCATGCTTGATCTGTGCAGGTAGGAGATCACTTTGTGGATCTGTCCTCACAGCAGTGGGCATTGCCGTGTGTCAATAAAGATTTACTGACAGACAGACCAGATTTAGCCTGGGATTAGTATTGCCAGCCCAAAGCACGAGGTTATTTACACAGTATCTTCAAGCCATGGTAAGAAAGTTAGAATGAGTTCAGTGAAGAGAAGATTGGAAGGAAAATTAGGAGCCTGATCCACAAGATCATCAAGGAAAATTTGAAGAAAATGAGGTTGTTAAATGCTAACAAGCTTTTGAGAAAATTAAGGAGTCTGGGAGCCGGTACAGTTCATGGGCTTTAGGCCTCCTCTTTCTCCATATGACCTAATCTCAGTAAAACTCCATCAGTGTAACAGACCCCCAGACCTTAGCGCAGCTGACACCATGATGGAAGTTCATTCAGGCCTTAAAACCCAGCATGGAGGTATCAACACCTGCCAACAAGAACAACGACCCGCCCGATCCATCCAAGTCCACGGTTCTGGGAAAGTCCCTAACCGTAGTAACCTTTCTCCTCGACTGCTCTTGCTAACTGAGGTGTGTCAAGCAAGAATGCGGTTTTTGCGCTTCAAAGCTCACCCTGAGAGAGGCTCGGGCCTACGCTGGGGTCCTGAACATCCAGTGTGGTCACCAGATGGCTAATCAAGACTTTCTATTAGCGGAAGTGTGTCTGGATAGGCTTCTCTGGTAGATACCCCACATCACCAACTGCCTTCCTTCTGAAGTCCTACTGTGGAACCCAGGGCCTCACTCACGCTGCAGCCCCTAGCTCTCCTTTCATTTCTTATTTTGAGACAGGGTCTCACTCTGTAGCCCAGGCTGGCTTTGAACGTGTGACTGTCCTGCCTCAGCCTCCCAGGGGAATGATTGAGCCATCAAGCCTTCCTCCCCTACTGTCCCGGGCAGTCCTGCCTGTGAGGACCCTCCCCTGTTCACTGTGGAGGTTAAGCGATGCCAGTGAGGAGGGCAGCATCCTGAATCCTAAGAACCTTAACAAGTCGGGGGTCCCATGAAAACACCTAATCCCAAACTGTGGAGTGAATGAAATCCTGCTGGGGGCCCGCCAGGGAGGACAGCGGGTGCTGCCTCCCTAGTACCTGAGCCATCATAAAAGGTCCATGTGACACACTGGGTGCTTTCTCACCTCATAATAGTATCACCTCTATGGCTGAGCCCTCCATCCATCCCACTTGTCTGTGTTTCACAGGGACAGTGGAGGCCAGGAAGCTAAGGAAGGAGGACCAAGGGCCTACAAGCAGCCTGGGTCCTGCTAAGCCCCATCTATCACAATGGAGGTAACTAAACCAGGACAGAGACCACACAAGGCAGGCAGAGTGAAAACACCAATGTGTCCCAGGAAAACCTGCAGATCTATGTCTCCTCAAAGCTGTATGGATACTGCAAAAACCTGTGGCAGGAGGCATCTTGGATGGGTGGTGTTCCAGAGGCTGCTGCTCTGCTCACACCTGCCTCCCAGGAGCAGCCCTGAATGTGGCTGAGGGAGGTAGCTCATGGGCTGGGGCTCTTGTTGCCCAGGCTTCTCTGCCTGTGATGACTGTGTTGCTCAGAACTGTGGGCCTAAACAAACCCTTCCTCCTCAAGTTGCTTTTGTCAGCATTTGATTGTAGCCATGAGACAAGAGCCTAACACGCCCCATGTAATGGCTAAGGTTAAAAAGACAGACAACATCAAGTGTTGGCAAGGATTTGGAGCAACTGGAACTCTCAAGCGTGACTGATGGGAATGCAAAGGGGAGGGACATTGAGAAACAGCCAGGCAGGAACAATAGGAGTGTAACAGTGATTCAATAGAAGTGTAAGAGTGATTCAATAGAAGTGTAACAGTGATTCAATAGAAGTGTAAGAGTGATTCAATAGAAGTGTAACAGTGATTCAATAGAAGTGTAACAGTGATTCAATAGAAGTGTAACAGTGATTCAATAGAAGTGTAACAGTGATTCAATAGGAGTGTAACAGTGATTCAATAGGAGTGTAACAGTGATTCAATAGAAGTGTAGCAGTGATTCAATAGAAGTGTAACAGTGATTCAATAGAAGTGTAACAGTGATTCAATAGGAGTGTAACAGTGATTCAATAGAAGTGTAACAGTGATTCAATAGAAGTGTAACAGTGATTCAATAGAAGTGTAACAGTGATTCAATAGAAGTGTAACAGTGATTCAATAGAAGTGTAGCAGTGATTGATTCAATAGAAGTGTAACAGTGATTCTGTGAGGGGCATGTAAGAGCCATGGAAGAGAAGTCTGTGTGAGTACCTGCAGGCTGCAATGGACAACATCACCGCGTCGTCTTTTCACAACCAGCCCAACTGTCCATCAGCTGCTGAGTGGACAAGAAGAAGACTGATCAGCAGGGCCTGGGGTGGATCTTTGACACACATAAGGACACACATGACTCAGAAGCATCACATCACATGTGAGCAGTTGAATGCACAAGGCTGCCTGCAGGGCCCCAGGTGTAGGAAATGGTAGAAGAAGCAATATTCTATAAGGGGCAGGGGTCATTTGTGCTCCCGCACTTGGTGGTGGGGGTGCTTGTGGACTGTGACCTTTGGTCATAGAAAACTGGAAAAAGAGAGAGAGACAGTAAAGGTTGTTGAAAGCCAGGCACACGCCTTTATCTGTACTCAGGAAGCAGAGGTAGAATAATCTCTGTGAGTTCGAGGCCAACCTGGTCTACAGAGTGAGTTCCAGGATATCCAGAACTACACAGAGAAACCCTGTCTCTAAAAACAAAAACAAACACAAGCAAACAAAAAGAGAAAAGTGTGTTGAATTGGGATATTGTAGTCTGTGCCCCAGCAGAGGACTCTAAAAAAGAGCAGGGAAACAGCCCGGAGCCTGCCTTTCTTGGGTGCCCTCTCAGGTCCCTGAGATGGCAAGAATGTGATGGCCACAGGGGCTGGGATCCAAATGGTCCAAGCTCAGGGAACCACAATACAGAGCCGGAGCCGGAGCCGGAGCCGGAGCCGGGCCGGAGCCGGAACCATATTCTCACTTGGCAGCCTGGGGAGGCTGAGGCTGCTCCCACTGCAAACTGAGAACCAGTGAGGTGTAGTCCACCCACCAACACAAAAACAAACGAGCTTGGGCCTCCAGCTCTGCCTGGAGGTCCCCTTGTACCTGGTCACCCAGGTGAGGACGTGAGATGGCCTGCCAGCCACAGCTTCCAATCAGCTCGGTGCCTGGCTCGGTCACAGGAGTCTTTCTTGACACCGGACTCTGGCTGTGACAGGGCGGCAGCAGCCTGGGGTCTCTGCCACAGGCAAAACATTCAAAGAATGAGGTGGGCCAGCCTGAGCCTACTGGGAAGGACAACCACCTCCCACTGCAGGCCCGCCGGCCCATGCACTCTCTGCTGGGATGTCATTTCTTAACCTTGTCACCTGGTCACCTCCATCCATTCTTTGGGTGGGAGCTCAGACAGACGAGGGCCAAACAGCCATGCAGGACAAAGTGAGATGGAGCTTATACAACCTGAGGGTCCCCAGCCCCATTCTGCTATGTGTCCCCCACACCATCCACAGGAAGATATGCAACACCCTCAGGGATCCCATTCCTGGGGCTCAAGTGTCTCCAGAATGGAACCTCAGTCCAAGAATAACACAGGCAATGGGATGTGTCTCCCGTCACTTTTATGGGTTGTGACTACCTTCCCCTGTGACCTTGAGGCCAGGCCCCAGCAGATCTGGAGAAACTGCCAAATGTGTCTCTGTTTCTTTGTTCTTGACTTGGGGGCCGAGGGGAGGAGGGGGCTGGCCATAACTTCCTGCTAGGTTGTTTGAGAAGTTCGAGGCAACCTGTCAGAACCCACAAGCTAAGGAGGGCACTGCTGTCTCAGGAGGTGCAGACGCCTGAGCCACAGCAGGGGTATGAGCCGTTTGCAGTCCTGTGGAGCCTGCTGGCTTTGGGAAGCAGTGCTAGGTTGTGTGTGTAGACCAGGGTGCTCTTGGTCCCAGTCTAGGAAGTAAGCTGAGCTGATGGCTTGGCTGTGGGCTGGAAGATGCCACCCCAGCCAAGTCACAGTGGCCTGGGGGTTGAGATTCTGTGTCTCTTTACACTGACTCACTGAAAAAAAAAGTGTGTGTGTGTGTGTGTGTGTGTGTGTGTGTGTGTGTGTGTGTGTTCCTTAGGTACCATGTTTTTTGTTCTGTTTTGTTTTGGTTTTTGGTTTTTCAAGACAGGGTTTCTCTGTGTAGCTTTGCACCTTTCCTGGAACTCACTCTGTAGCCCAGGCTGGCCTCGAACTCCCAGAGATCCGCCTGGCTCTGCCTCCCGAGTGCTGGAATTAAAGGCGTGCGCCACCACCGCCCGGCTGCACCAGGGTTTTGAGACAGAGTCTCTCCCTGGCCTATAAGTGACAGTTGGGCAGTACATAACATCCATGACTGTAGATGTAGACTTGGCCACGCCTTGTATCCTTGGCATTTGGGGATGTCAGCCACACGCCGAGTGTGTGATATTTATGTGGTGATTGCAAGCACGGTATGACATGCTTAAGATAAATTCCTTGGTCTCCTGAGCAGGGGAGCGAGACAAGCAGGGTGGCTGCGGGGTGACACCTGATACGAAGTAAAGTGACCAGAGGTGACAGCACAGGAGCAAGGTGGCCAGAGATGGTCTCTCCGGCAAAGGGGCATTTGGGCATTGGCTTAGAGAACACATGGGGCTGGCTCTGTGGTTAAGAGCGCTTGCTGTTTTTCCCAGAGGACCTGAGTTCGGTTCCTAGCACCCACTTTAGACAGCTCACAACTGCCTGAAACTTCAACTCAAGGGAGTTTCTTCCAGTGCCTGTTTCTGGTCACTACAGGCACTGTACTCACATGCTCACATCTACACACAGATACACATATATACACATAAATAACAAAAAAAGGAAGAGAGAGAGAGAGGGGGAGAGAGAGAGAGAGACAGAGAGAGGGAGGGAGGGAGGGAGGGAGGGAGAATCATCACGCCTTTAATCCCAGCACTCAGGAGGCAGAGGCAGGTGGATCTCTGTGAGTTCGAGGGCCAGCCCGGTCTACAGAGCAAGTTTTGTATATGCATCTGCTACCACACCATTGTCAAGATTACTATAACACGATATCCCTTATTATATTCCTTATTAAATCCCAACGTACGATGTATTTCAGAATGAGGAATCAGAAATAAACAGGAATTGCTGTGTCTTTCATTCTGCACATGAGAGAGGAGAGTCTCCCTGTTTGGTCCGGCTCCCAGGACTTGTCGGGCTGAACCATCACACACCGTTGCTCGGAGGGTGGCTGACGACACACTCTTTCACTGGACTTGGCATGTCTGTTACACGTATCTTTTTATTTTTATTAGTTATAACTGTTATTTTTTGGTAAGCTATCTTAAAGCCTTGCTTTGGGAAAGAGTGGGAACTGTGGATAAAGACTTTATTCATCCAGGCTGGCCGCTGTGTACACGCGCAGGGCCTGAACCACACGGTTCCGTGTGCCCTCGGCTTGTAAAGACCGACGGACCAACAGGAAAACAGGCTCGCAGTTCATTTCTGATAATTAACTCTGGGGCCAGAAAGAAAAACAGCGGATCTGCAGGACGGCTAATTACTCTGGGGAAAGCTGACATTACGAGTCTGTGCTTAGGCCGAGAGGTCATGGGACTCCTCCCCGGGCGCTACCTGTCCTCACCCTGGGATGAGTGACACGCACACTTTCTAAGGGAGGGTGGACCCCGCAACTGCTGACAGCTTGAGTGACCTCTGGTGGTCTGGTGGCTGTCATTTCCCCCCTCACGGGGGGCCGTTACCTTCCTCCGCACACATGATTAACCAGGCCCACTGCGGCCTCTCATGGATCTGTTAGGTTTACTGGGAAGTTTTCAGAGCCAGGGTGCAGGGAGATGCCCCTCGTGCCTGTTGCACGCTCTAAAAAGCTCTGATGACAGGGTCGAGGAGGGTGGGAGGCCAGATGAGGGAAACCCCCCCCCCCATGCTGCCCCTTCTAGTGGCCTGCTGTACGTGGCCGCCCAGCATGGTCAGAGGCCTGGCAGGGCAGAGCCGCCTGTGACCCTCAGTCCTGGCACCATAAGAAAGAGTGAGCTGAGTCGGGCGGTGGTGGCACACGCCTTTAATCCCAGCACTCGGGAGACAGAGCCAGGCGGATCTCTGTGAGTTCGAGGCCAGCCTGGGCTACCAAGTGAGTTCCAGGAAAGGCGCAAAGCTACACAGAGAAACCCTGTCTTGAAAAACCAAAAAAGAGAAAGAAAGAGTGAGCTGTGTTCAGAGACCCTCGGGCGCTCTGTCCAGCAGAACCACCATAGGATTCAAGTTTCCCCGTAAACCCCAGCTGGTAAAGACGGACTTAGTGTCATGACGCCGCCAGCAGGAAATAGGAACCTCTCAGACATCCACTCTGGAACCTGTCTGGATCCCATCTCGGGAATCTTGCTGGTCCCAGCCTCTCACTGGTCTTGGGCTCCGTGGCTGATGCCCAGCTCGTTCCCACTCACAGGCTGAGTGCGTTTGGGGCTGAGCAGATCCAAGCTCTTGAAGAAACAGGGACCGGAGTCAGGGTGGGCTCACAGAATGACCCGGGGGTCGTGACAGATGTACATGGCCTTTAAGATGTGACACTGTCTTAAGACCCCGATGTCCCATGTCCTAGGACTCCGGCGTCTGTGTGGCTGGCGTCCTAGGACATGGCACCTGTTCTGGTGGGCATATTCAGACAAGGAGCCTACAGTCTAGGGTTTCTCTTTCTGGAAGATGGCTGGACTAAGAGTGACAATGGTCCCTGCTGGTCCTTTGTGGTGGTACTGAACTCAGCAGGCAGCCAGATGTCCCCAGACTGCAGGGAAGTGACACCACCCCCTTTTGACAGCAGCTAGCACAGGGCTCCTGTAAAGACCTCACCTCACTGCAGGCAGAACTCCGGGGAGGAAGCTGGTGACACCTTGACCCTGTGACATCACCGTTCCTGGGGCTCACGCAGGGCCCAGGGGACCTTTGGCGTGGCGAGAGGACTCCGTTCTGGTTCGGTGGGTCCTACTTCAAAGTAATTCCCATGGCCTTTGGCTTAGCTTTGATCAACTTGCAGCTGGCTCAGTCAAGCCCTTGACTCATCTGTCACTGTGAAGGTCATTTGTTACCCAGATGGAGGAGGAGGCTGAGAAGGGGGAGTCTAGCCCATTTCCCACAGACAGGCGGCTTCCGGCGTCTTAGCGGATACATCCCTGGCAAGACATAAAACACCCTTCGGGGTCACAAATGGTGGGTACCTGGGGTCTAGTATGTTAAGTGCATTAATATATCCTTAAAAGAAGGTTCTGGAAGAATATAAAAAAACACCGAACAACAGGGAAACCCAGTCACAGGAAGTGAGTGTCCCTTAGGCTTCCATGGTCATGGGCGCAGTCCACGTGGACACTGCCCAGTGTGGCAGCCACTGGCCACCTGTGGCTGGCATGTGGTGGAAACACGGACCCTGCGGTTTGGAAGCAAATTATTTCTCTAAATTTAGACTTTATAGTAAATAGCTAGAGTCTCCCGCAGTGACTGTGTGTTCAGCAGCGTCGCATCAGAGACAGGTGACAGAATTGTTCCAACGGCTTCCCCAGAAGGCATGGTGAGAGCCTCTGAGCTCTGTTTTCTTGGATTAGAAAATCATTTAGAGCTGCCGAGCCCGGAGGGCCCATACGGACCTCAGACATGTGGGTTCCCAAGTTCGGCTGTTACTAGTTAAGAAGCTGATGTTCATGAAGAGGGAAGAGAACAAAACAACAAAACAAAACCCGAAACGCAACTTCAAATGTTCCCAAATCTGTGGGCCAGCTCTGGTTCAAATAGCTGACCATGATATCCATGGGAGGAGGTGACCCCAAACCCCCTTGATCTTGCCAAATTCTTACTCTGCTGGGATCTCTGATCCAGAAGGTGGCAGGCAGTTCAGGCTCCCTCCGACAGGCCCAAGGGTCCCTCCGGGAAGAAGGAAGAATGCATTTACTCTGACTGGGGTGAGGTTGTGGGCTTGTGTGGATGAATTCAGAAAGAGTTGAACCGGGGTAGTAGCCCAGTGGGAAGGACACTCACCTAGCAGGCCCTGGGTTCCCTGACCCTGTAAACCAAGGATGATGGCCTGCAATCAGACCTTGGGAAGCAGAGGCAGGAGGACCAGGCATTCAAGGTCATCCTCAGTTGCACTGTGAGTTTGGGGCCAGCCTGGGGTACCTAAGCCTCTGCCTCAAAAAAAAGTGGTCACTCGGTGGTTAAGATTCCTTACTGCTCTTGCAGAGGACCTGAGTTTGATTCTCAAAGCCCTCTTCTGGACTCAGGCACACAAATCTAAAAACAAACCTTAAAAAAAAAAAAAAAAAAAAAAAAAAAGAGGAAAAAAAAGAAAAGGAAAGGAAAAAAAGAAAAGAAAGGTATGGCCTACATCAATGTCCTGAAGTGTTTCCCGTTTCCCAGAAGTGTTTCCAGGGAAGTATGGGACATGGCTGTCTGTGGTTCGCCTGGCTGCCAGAACCAGTCAGAGCGGTCATGTGTCCATATTCCCACTGGTCATCCAACATAAGGGTGAGTGGCCTTCAGAAGGTTCCGGACCAGAATCTGCCCTGAACATCCCTAGAGTCCTAGCCAGCCAGGGGCCGAGGAGAACTAGCCTCATCCACCTGTTAGTCCCTTGAGCTAGCCTGGGGTGACATCTTCCACAGCAAAAGCTTACAGGAGCTCCCCATGCTGCCGGTGACAAATAAAGCCGCATGCTGCTCCCTGTGCCAGCGTCCTGCCCGGGGGCACACCCACCCACCCCCAATGTCCACACACACTTCCCACAAAGCTGCTTCGAGATGGAGAGCAGACACAGCTCCCCGACCAGTGCCAGCAGTGGAGTCGAGCCAGGCCCCTGGGCGGGTTCATGTGGAGGCCTGAGGGGAACAAGGCCACAGTGTGGGTCCGGCTGGCGGGCTCCTGATGCTACGTGAGAAGCTGTGAAAACAGCCTTGTGGCCAGCAGGGCACCTCCCTGCCCTCGGCTCCCTCACTTCAAACCAACCATGGTTTTGGAAGTGAGGCTGCATGCGCACCGCACCCAGACTCTGCCCGGTGGCAGGAATCGGGAAATGCCAGGGCCTGGCCAGTGTTGACCCAAGGCTGTGAACACAGGCCCTGTGTTCCTGTGGCTGGGAATGGAGTCTTGGTGTTTATGGGGAAACAGGTTGATGGTACAGGCCACTCAGTAGAAACTTCCAGAAAATACTTGTGCATCTGTTGAGCACCGGGCACCATTTCAGGGGTATGATATTGAACACCGCAGGCATTTCCTGGCATCTCCCGGTGCGTGCATGGTGCAGCTGGATGGGAATATTTGGCTGGGAAGTGAACCGTGGAATATAGTTCAGGAAAGGTAAGTGTCCCTGGGGAGGTCACAATGTGAGAACGTGACAAAGGGACTTGAATGCAAGAGCGACTGTGGGTGGGAACCACACTGGGCACCTCTGACTGGGGATGGGTGGTCTGAGGCCCTGCACACCTGTCATTCATACGGCCGAAGCTCCATGAGCAGGCATCAGGCACCAGGCCAGAAGGAGATGGAAAAAAATGTCCTGGGAGTGAGGAGTTCGGCCTCACGCAGTCCTCGGTGACATCCAGGGTAGATGGCTGAATGAAGTACACGTGACTACGGGGGTAACACAGGCCGGGCCACTGGTGACATGTGGGCAGAAGTAAAGAAAGGGGCTGCGTGTGTAGCTGGGAAGCTTTTCCAGGAGAGCCCAGACCCATGAGAGCTAACCACTCTCCTGGTTGTTGGCTACAGAGCAATCAGCAACGGAAAAGCCAGGCTGAGCTCAGGGAGTGACTGAGCCCTCCCACCCCGAGCCAGTCTACTTCATGCCATCCCACACCACCTGCCACTTGCTTGGAGCCCGTGGTTCCTAGGCGGTTTGACTTCATCGGTCGCCGATGCTGTTTAAAGCCCCATGAAGGACCTTGTCAATATCCAGGCCACCCACCTCTGTCCCCTCAATTTCACAGCCCCATCTTGGAGGCCTCAGTACTTTGGGACCCTCACTCTGAATTCTAAATGAAAGGTCCCTGCCACCTTGCCACCCTTCTGTGGCGGTGGCACCTTGGAGATTCCCATGAGCAACACACACACACACACACACACACACACACACACACACACACACACACACACGGTGCACAAAAATCCGTGTTCCGCTAAGGTCCTCCCTAGGTTATCTTTTCTGTTATCACCAGCTCCAGAATCTCCAATGGCAGTTGCCAACATGGCTATTTAAAGAGTCCTCATCGCCGGGCGGTGGTGGCCTTTAATCCCAGCACTCGGGAGGCAGAGCCAGGCAGATCTCTGAGTTCGAGGCCAGCGTGGGCTACAGAGTGAGTTCCAGGAAAGGCGCCAAAGCTACACAGAGAAACCCTGCCTCAAAAAGGCAAAAAAAAAAAAAAAAAAAAAAAAAAAAGAGTCCTCATCATATTGATTTGGCCTTACTGTTTACTTGAGAGTCCCCAGTTGCATCCCAAGGATAAAGCCATTGCCCTCTCAACCCGGATGCTCCACAGGCCACACAGGGTGGAGAGTTATCCGAATGTTAACTCATCCAGAGGTTGCAGACAGTGGCCCATACAATCTGTCCTAATCATGCCTTGTGTGGTCTGTGGGCCCAGAGCCGAGTTGACGTTAAAGTGTGCCGTCATTGGGTGACAGGAGACAGGGACCTCGAACTACAGCTCAGCGCAGTTTCATTCCCACAGTACCCCAAAGAATGTCATTCTTGGGCTAGTGAGAGGGCTCAGTGGGTAAAAGGAGCTTGCTGCCAAGCCTGACGACCTGAGTTCAAGCCCCAGGACCCACACTGCGAAAGAAGAGATCAACTACTCTCTGGCATCCACGCCTGCACCATGGCATGTACACACCCCACCCCAAACACACGCCCAAGTATGTAAACAAGAGAATCCTATTACTGCTGGTAGACTTTTATGAAACATTGTACCCGGTTGTTGTTATACTTTGAATTTTGTCAATAAAAACTTACATGTTCTAACCCTCACATGTAGGAAGGCTAGGTGTGATGGCCCTCACCTTTAAATCCCAGTACACCGGAGGCAGAGGCAGGCAGACCTCTGAGTTGGAGGCCAGCCTGGTCTACAGAGTGAGTTCCAGAACAGCTAAGGCTACACAGAGAAACCCTGTCTCGAAAAACAAAACAAAACAACAACCAAAGAACCCACATAACATTGCTGACTTGCTTCTTAGCGCTCAACATATTGTCTGAGCCTTTCCAGAACAAGCTTGGCTCTGCTGCAAGACATAGAACTTCCAGGGCTGCCTGCCATCTTGAAGCCTTCTGGGCTCCCCTGACTGTGACGTTCCTTCCCCAGTTCCATCCCCACCAAGCCACCTCATCCTCAGCTATGGTTTGACCTCCCCGATAGCCCATGACATCACTCTAATAAGCCAGTTACATCCTCGCAAGCAGCCAGGGGTCACTTCACCCTGTTGTCACTGCTAGCTCCGCTGACTTGCCCTGAGTGACCCTGGGAGTGGGGGATGGGCTCTTTCCCAGGGTCACTGGATGTGTACGTCACGGAAAAGCACTTGCAGATTCCGTGTGGGCAGTGCATACTCACAGTATTTAGGCTTGGGGAGGGGGGGGTTCCTTCAATCATGGGGAAAGAGAGGGCCCAGCACTGTTTCATGGACTGGATGGATGGATGGATGGATGAATAGGCGGAAGGAAGGAAGAATGAAAGGGTGGATAGGATAGAGTAAATGAAGGAAAAAGCAGAGGAAGAAGGGAAGAGCCAGTGGATATTTGGGTAGTTGGCAAGAAAGAAGGATAGAAGGAAAAACAGATGAGTGGATAGAAAGGAGGAGAGAAGGACCAGTAAACGGATGGACAGATGGATCGGTAGATGTATGTATGTATGTATGTATGTATGTATGTATGTATGTATGGATAGATGGACAGATGGATAAATGGATGGATGGATGGATGGACAGATGGATAAAAGGATGAACGGATAGATGGATGGATAAAAGGATGTATGGAAGGATGGATGGACAGATGGATGGATGGATGGGTGGATGGACAAATGGATGGGTAAATGGATAGATAGATATATAGATAGATAGATAGATAGATAGATAGATAGATAGATAGATAGATAGATAGATGATGGATAGATGGATAGATAGATAGGTGGGACAGTGGATGATTCTGCCTGATTTCTGAACCTATCCCTTTTCCCTAGAGCCCTCTCACCCCCCTCTCTGGCCCACCCAGCCTGCAGGCTCAGTGTCCTCCCCCCTCTGGGCCAGGTCCCAGAGCCTGTGCCCATTCCCACACTACTGCTCCTGTGTTCCCTGCCTGGCAGCAGGAGCTACCACATCCTGCCAGCTCGCTCTTGACATCTCGAAGCTTGACCGGGCCTCTCCTTGGCCCCAGGTCTTTGATGGAGGAGAAAGAAGGCACTTTGTGGTGTTTGGAGACTGGCCTGTCTGGTCTGCCCTTGGGCTCACATGACAAGCTCCGTCTGTGCTGATGGCCGATGCTCTTTCAGGCGGGGCTGCTGGCTCCTTCCCACTAGAGACCACGGGTTTACCCCACACCTGAGAAAACAAGGCTGGAGCTGCATGTGGCTGATAAAGCAGTCCAGAGGCAGGGGCTGCGCATGTGCTGGCATCCGGGGACAGACACTGGGTCCTTTGTGTTCTTTCCCAACCAGTCGTCCACTGGGAGCAGCTAACAGAAGACTCTCTCACCTCTGTGGGGCTGAGCAAGCCAGGTTGGCCGTGTTTGCTCAGGAGCAACATGAAGGGGCTGTTGTCTGCAGCCCTGGAAGCCAGGCAGGTATCAGAGAGAGCCTCTCCCAAGGACTGCTGGGAGAGCCGGGCGCTCAGTAGCCAGGAAGGGAGGGAGGGGCGTTGCTGGCAGTCAGGCTGTGCCTTCTGAGTCCAAGCTGGGTAACACAGTGGCCTTCAGGCCCGATTCCACGTCACAAGCTGTGTTTCACTCCATTCAGTGGACTCTCTTGCTTGGTAGACATGAATGAGCCAACTGTCCAGCGCCACCCATGACTCAGACTGATAAATGACCGACTCTGAGTGGTAGAAACGGTTCTGCCCCCTCAAATTATCAAAGTAAATTGGGGCCATATGAACACATGGGCAATTAAAATCATTCCAGGAAATCTAAGTCTGAAAACATATCAGGCACGCAGATGGAAGACAGGATGCAAACTCCTCACCCGGACCCCACAAAGAGGAGGACCCCCAACACTGAGATAGTGACCACCCCACCAACCTGTCCTCTGACCACCTAGTATGTGGTCCTACAGGCAGAGAACTCCCAACCATCTCAGGGGATTACACTCAGCTTGGGCCTACACTAACGGGCATCCATCCATCTGCTCATTCATCTATTTGGACCCTGACTCTACATCCTCCGTGGTCCCACATCTCGACTTGACCCTGAGACTCAGCTTAACCTCCACCCTGCAGCTTGACCCTGTACTGGCACTCCCTGCAGACCTCAGGCCAGTTCCTCCTCTTGTTCCCACAAGGACTCTTTCCACTGTATAAACCTTGGGCATCTGCCTCTCAAGCCTCTTTGAAGTTTCTTGAATTCTGCTGTGGACTCTGTAAGTCTTTACACTATTCTGTAGCCTGCATAGGTAGGTAGGTAGGTAGACAGATAGACAGATAGATAGATAGATAGATAGATAGATAGATAGATAGATAGATAGATAGATGTAGGTAGATAGATGATAGATAGATAGATAGATAGATAGACAGACAGATAGATAGATAGATAGATAGAAGATAGATAGGCACATACATACATACATGCATACATGGATGGATAGATGTAGGTAGACAGATGTAGATGGATAGATAGGTAGGTAGGTAGATAGATAGATAGATAGATAGATAGATAGATAGATAGATAGATAGATGATGGATGGATGGATTTATTGATCTACCATGTGGTGTACGTGTGATCTGAGATCTAATATCAACAGTTATGCTCAGAGTAAAAGAACCTAGGTTCGCCTCAGCCATCTCTCGAGAGAAATTGAGACTATTTGGCAAATTGCAGCTGACAGAGCTGAGGCAGCTTGTGATTTTACTGTGATGACATTAAGAAAAACACACGAAGGTGTCTATGTTTCTGACAGTGAGTTCACAATAGTGTGCTGTGGAGAGAGAAGACACAAATAAATGTCCCAGATGTCCGGTGGCTGAACAGGGTCAGGCAGAAGGGCGCAGAGACCAATGGAGAGAGGGGTGTCCTTGCTTGTTCCATACTGTCCATTTTCTGAGGGAGCTCGGCCTGGCGGCTGTCACACTGGCTCCTAGCAGTGCAGGGAGGGGGCTATGGTCCCCTTGTGGTCCTGGTTGATTAGGCTGGGGCAGGTGTGGGCTCCAGAGTCGTGGGCAGGAGCAGATCACAAAGGGCCATGGGCCATGTGGTGATGAGGGCCACACCTCCTGGTCTACACTCACTGGTGGGAACTGGGCTCTGTAACACGAATTGCTAAACGGTCTTATTAATAAAAAACCTGGAGCCAGGTATTGGGGTGAAAGCTAAAAGATCAGAGAGCAAGCCAGTCATGTTCTTACCTCTTAGAAATCCTCAGGACAGTGAGTTCTGTTTCCTCACGCCTTATATACCTTTCTCTGCCCTGCCATATTACTTCCTGAGATTAAAGGTGTGTGTGTTTCCCAAGCAAAGGCATGAGATCTCAAGTGCTGGAATTAAAAGTGTGTGCCACCCCACCTGGCTCTGTTCCCTGTGTGGCCTTGAACTCACAGAGGTCCAGATGGATCTCTGTCTCCCGAGTGATAGGATTAAGGGTGTGTGCCTGACCTCTAAGTCTAATCTAGTGGCTGGCTCTGTCCTTTGATCTCCAGATAAGTTTTATTGGGGTGCACAATATATCACCACAGGACTCCTAGGGGAAAGGCGCTGTGTCCTTCTTAGGGTCTAGTTCATGAGGTGATGGGGTTGAGAGGAGGCGGAGCCTTGTTGGGGGGAGCAGGTCACTGGGGGAAGGTCCATGGGGGCTATGAGTTGTCCTGTCCTTCCCTGACTGTCTCTCCACTCCCTGTCCCCATGAGGTGAGCAGCTCCCCTCCCCACAGTCTCCAAAGGCTATTTAGAGTCACCCCACAGCATTGGAACCAGCTGACCAGGAACCCAAACTGCCAAGACCATGAGTTAAGCCAAATCTTCCCTGAAGTCATCCGGTGCTGGCATTTGTCATGGCAATAAAGACCTAACAGAGACCTCCATGTCAGGCACCAAACCACACGGGAACCCCAGGCACCAGTGGCCACTCTCAGGCCCAAGAATGAAGCCACCTCAGGTCTTCCATCCCAGAATCATCCCTGAATGCAGACTGATCGTTGGGATGCCGTGATGAATCAAGTTTCACTTATGAACACCTAAGAACAGTGATGCAGAGGGGTCAAGGCATGAGAGAGGGAGGAGAGAACTCTGATGTGTGTGACACCCGCAGGCTAGACTAGGAGACACGTACATACAGGGCTCTGTGTGGCCTGCCTTGCCACCATCTACTTGAGGTCACAGAAGGAATCCCACATGGTCGTGGGGGCCACGGCACACATGCTCCCAGCTACAGGTGGTTAGCAGACCCCTGACGGCAGGCAGGCCAGTGTGTGGATGGCTGCAGCTTAGGCTGCAGTGGATGCTGGGAAGCAGGGAGCCTCTGGGTAGGGGGAGGAACGTGCCTTATTTGGGTGTGGGTATAAAAGCAGAAACATACATTATGTAAATGCTTAATTTCCTTGGTTTTGCTTTTTAAATTACAGTTTTGTGTGCGCGTGCATGCATGCGTGTGTGTGTGTGTGTGTGTGTGTGTGTGTGTGTGTGTGTATGTGTGTGTGTATGTGTGTGTGTATACTCGTGTGTGTGTGTGTGCATGTGCAGGTCAGAAGACAACCTGTAGGAGATAGTATTCTCCTTCACTATGTGGTTCCTGGGGATCAAACTCAGGTCATCAGACCTGGTGGCAAGTGTCCACACCCACTGGGCCTTCTCCTTGGTCCTGCTTTTGTTTCTGGAAGAGTCTCAAAGGACTGGTCTGGAACTCATGGTAATCCTCCTGTCTCAACCTGCCAAGTGCTGGGACGACGAGGGCAAGCCGTCACACCTGATGATGTTTTCTCTTTCTTGGCTGTCCCCACCTTCTTCACGGACCTCTCTGGAAAATGGTCCCTCTTGGCTCCATGGTGCAGATGAAGAACTGGGGCACAGAAAGGGTCCAGAGTCACACATCGGACCTATGTGGGAGCCTGGACTTGAAGCCAGCTGTTTAGCTACCACACCACATCACCGGAAGGTGCACAGGGAAGAGACTAGCAGAAGACGTGGTGAACGACCTGGGCAGAGGCCGAGCAGAGATGAGTGGCGGCTTCTCCTCCTGCCCGCAGCATCCGCAGCATCCGGACAGAGCTCCTACTTCCTCCCATCCAGAAGCTGTCACCGAGCCACAAGGAAAGCATCTGGACTCCTGGCCGGGCTGTCCCCAGTCCCCAGTGCAGGACAGCCTGCTGGTCCCATTTTTCAGCTATAGCCGGCGCCGGCCCTGCCCACTCCAGGAAATCCTGCCGCTGCTATTTTGGGAAAGTTGATGGCTTTTTTTTTTTTCTGGTCCTTCGGAGAGCCTGACAGATGGTCACAGATTGGTGCGATGCCTTTCCATGGTGGTGTCTGAGGCTCTCCAACAGATTCTTCCTGCTCCGTCAGACACTTCAGCCAGATTTGCTCCTTCAGTAAATATTTAAGGAAAGCCTGCAGTACACAGGGCTCAGCAAGAGGCGCCAGGAGAGGAATCAAATGCCATTTATTGGCTATGTGTCATGCAGTGGGGGAGGAGATTGCAGGTAGGACTAAAGCCATTCCGAGCGCCGCTCGGTCCCCAGTGAACTGTGTGAATGAGCAGTTCTTTGATCGTGAGTCCAGCTCGCAGGCATCCTCTGGGATGTATTTCTGTAGCTCCATCCCAGGACAGTAGAGGAACATGTCAAAGTTCGAGGGAACCCAGCTGCTTTCAAAAGAAGAGAGCTGAAAGCAAGGAGGGACGCCCCTGCGGCTGCCCTGAGAAGGGGCCTCTGTGCCAAACACAGATGGGCAAACCCAGGCCATCAAAGCTGAGAGAGGTACCCAAGAGGAAACACAACAGAATCCTGTGGCCACACGCTCAGACTGCTGCAAGGCCTCAGCCCTGTCCACCCAGGTGATGGCACGGAGGACGGACTCCCCTTGGGTCTCAGTGTTCCATCTGTAAAATGGAGTGGATAAAGGCACTGGCCTCCCAGGGCGAGTGGGGTTGAAAGAGACAGTGGAGTGGCCACGCTCTGAGCAGGCACTGGAGTCCAAAGTCTGCTGTGGGATATCTTTCTGTATGCGGTGAATATGTGTGGCTCCCACTGGATAATAAATAAAGCTGCATTGGCCTATGGCAAGGCAGGATGGAGCCAGGCAGGAAATCCAAGCAGAGATACAGTGAGAAGAAGGGTCGAGTCGTGGAGACATCAGCCCACCGCCCAAGGAGCAACAAGATGCCAGCAGACCGGTAACGCCATGGCCACGGGGCAACGTATAGATTAATAGAAATGGGTTGAGTTAAGTTATGAGAGCTAGCTAACAAGAAACCTGACCTATAAGCCATACAGTTGGTAAAGAATATAAGCCTCTGTGTGTTTACATGAGACCAAGCGGCTGTGGGACGCAGGTAGGAGGGATTTATCCTGACCGCAGGGCCAGGAAGAACCAGAGGAACTTCTGGCTACAAAAGTCACCAAGTAGGCAGACTGTTAGCTCTTCAAGGTTGACAGGAGCCCCAGCTTAAGAGGACAATATGGCTTAGACAGGTCTAGAAAGAAATGCTTGGAGTCAGGGGTCCCGGCACCCCTGCACTGGCCTCAAGGAGACATTCCTACTGGTCTCAATGCTGGGGATTGAGGAGACTGAGGATCTGGAAGGTTCTCTGTACTTGCCATTTTCTAAGAAAACCCAAAGGACTGGTTTCTTCATGGAAGGAATTACATTTTTTTTTAGAAAGTATTTTCTTCTAAAAACATCTTTTAAATTTGTTTTTAAAGCTAGGCAGTGGTGGCATACACCTTTAATCCCAGCCCTTGGGAGCAGAGGCAGGCAGATCTCTGAGTCTGAGGCCAACCTGGTCTCCAGAGTGAGATCCAGGACAGCTAGGACTACACAGGAAAACCCTGTCTTGAAAACAAAACAAATTTGTTTTTAAAGTACACTTATTTATTGTGTGTGTGTGTGTGTGTGTGTGTGTGTGTGTGTGTGTGTGTGTGTGTGTGTTTGCTCGTGTGTGTTCCACAGCACACATGTGGGTCAGGAAACTCATAGAAGCCATGTCTCTCTTTCTATCATGTGGGTTCCAGGAATAAAATTCAAATTGTTAGGCTTGGTAGCAAGACTCCACCCATTGAGCCATCTTGCTGGTCCCCTAAAAGTGCACTCTTTTTATTGCCCCTGTTTTATTGCTATAAATATTTTATGACATAATTTTCCAGAGGACTCAAATCTAGTTCTCGACACCCATGACAGGCAGCTCTCAACTACCTCTGACTCCATTGGATCAGATGCCCTCTGCTGGCCTCCACGGGTACCTGCACTCTGTGCACCTGACTACACACAGACATAGACACACACAATTTAAAATAAAATCTTTCTTCTTCTTCTTCTTCTTCTTCTTCTTCTTCTTCTTCTTCTTCTTCTTCTTCTTCTTCTTCTTCTTCTTCTTCTTCTTTTTGAGACAGGGCTTCTCTGTGTTGGCTGTCCTGAAACTCGCTCTGTAGACCAGGCTGGCCTTGAACTCACGGAGATCTGCTTGTCTCTGCCTCCTGAGTGCTGGGATGAAAGGCATGCGCCACCACTGCCTGGCTTAAAATAAAATATTTTTTAAAGAAATTTCCATAAAAGCATGTATCAGAGAAGACATTTTCTACATAAAACTTCAATCCCAGAGAGAAGCAGAAATACAGTTGTAGCCAGATGTTACAACCATCACCTTCTGTTCCCCAACCACTTTGATGCAAGGGACAGACATAAATGGTCCTTCAGTGCACTGTACCATTCTTTCAGGTACCCATGATGCTTTCAGCTGACACAGTCCACAGCCTCCCTCCTCTAGTCTGTCCTCCCAGGAGGCTTTAATTGTGTCTGGGCAGACAAGCTTCACACCTCTAAGACTATCTCCTGGTCTCATTTTAGCCAGAGAGGGCACAGAGCAGCCATGAGGGTGGACACAGCAGACGGATCCGAGGCCACTCTGGGGTCTCTTAGGACCTAGGCTCTGGGACGTCCATCTCTCCAGTGGGTCTTTGCCTGGCCTCAGCTATGAATCAGCTGGCAAAGTCATGCCCCCTGCCACTTATCTTTCCTGACCCAAAAGAATCCAGGTCTCCCAGGCTGTGTATGCTGCCCCCAAATCCCTAATCTACCAAACGACATGGTTAGCATGCATGTATACACACATACACACACAGCTCTAAGGCACAAGTCCCTCCACTCCTGTGCAGAGGAACCCCCAGGCTCCCAATGTCTCTCCCTCTCTCCCCTGACCTTCTCTGCCCCCACCATACAATCTCCCCAGATTGAACCATGGCTCTGACTCTGTCCCTTTTATCGACACTAAGAATGCTGTAGTGCGGCGCGGGCTATCTGGGCAGAGAGGCTCAGCTTGGCCGAGCACAGGGAACTACTAGTGTGGCATCTCCTTAGGCCCCAGGCTGTTGCTGCCCCCCCCCCCCACTCCCCAGCTAGACAAACGGAGAATGGCGAGCCCCAGGGCACAAAACAAATGTTCCCCAAATGAAGGAGACTAGGGCCAATATGGAAGCAGGGTGTAGGAGGCTTGGGGGTGGGGGGGGGGTGGGCTAATTCAGGCATGGGCCCCCTCAGGAGTGATGCCTCAGCCTCACGGGGCTAACAATCCAAGGTGGCTGGTATGACAGGTAGATGCTGTCCCTTCTTGGACACACGACACCCTGCTCCAGGAAAACCTTGAGAACTCAGCCAGGAAATAGTCCAGTCCCTTCTATATGCCAACCCCATTATATTTCTGGACTCTCACAGCTTTGGCTTGGAGACCGGGGCACCTATGGGGATGGTGTTAGGATCCTGCCCTCACTCCTGTATATGCGAAGCTTGGGGTCTTGCGTCTGACATCATCAGGGGCTATTGATGACTACGTACAAGCCTTAAAAAGCTGGATGCAGACCCCACGCTCTCTGTTCCCTGCTCTGCTCTGCTCCCCTCTTCCCCCACCCCACCATCTTTCTCTCTCACCGGGCCTGGTCCCCTCTGCCCTCCCTTTTCCCTCCTAATAAAGCTCTGAATACTGATACTGGGCTCTATCGTGACCGTGACCTTTCCATGCAGTAACCAGTGCTGCCACCAGCGCTGTTTATCATCTTTTCAGATGGGACTTCACAGTGATCTGACAACAGGGACCTAATGCGTGTGTGAACCCAGAACTGGGGTCCAGGCAGAAAGTCAGGGGCAAAGGAGAGGCTGCGGGACCGACACTCAGGATGGCCACACGGGCTGACCTGCGCCAGAGAAGCAGTCCCACAGACATGGTGGATACCGGATTACCCAGTGCCCTGGCTTTGTTTCCCAGGACATAGTTTGTTAATTTTTTGCATCGTGAGGGATCGAACTCAGGGCCTAACATGGCCTTGGCAAGGCTTCTACCCCTAAGCTACAGCCCCAGCCCTTCATCATCCCGTGTTTCTGTCACCTGATCAAATATAGGTTGGGGGACCAGCAAGATGGCTCAGCAGGCAACGGGACTTGCCGTCAAGCCTGAGGACCTGAGTTCGGTCTCCAGCACCTAAGTGGAAGGAGTGAACCAACTTCCGTAAATCGTCCTTCGACCACACATGTGCCGTGGCATGGACGTGGACATGGACATATAAACAAACCAATAAATAAATAAAAGTAATTTTTAACATACACGAGTTGAGCATCTCTGGTCACAAAATCCAAAAGATAAACATCCCAAAATCTCTTTACATATTTTTTTTTCCTTTCTTTTAAAACAGCCTCATTGTGTAGTCCAGGCTGGTCCAAACTTGCTATGTAGTCCAGGATGGCCTTTGCGGTGATGTATTGTATACCCTAATAAACTTTACCTGAAGCTCAGAGAACAGGACAAGTCACTAGATCAAACATAGAGGCCAGGCAGTGGGTGGCACACACCTTTGATCCCAGCACTCTCCAGGCAGAGATCTGTCTGGATCTCTGTGAGTTCAAAGCCACCCTGGGCTACATGAGATTGACTCAGTCTAGGAGAGAAACAGAGCCGGACAGTGGTGGCACACACCTTTAGTCCCAGCACTTGAGATCTCATGCCTTTGCTTGGGAAACACACACGCCTTTAATCTCAGGAAAAAAATATGGCAGTGGGTATAAGGAGACAGGAACTAAAGGCTGAGGAAGCTTATTCGGCTAGAGGCCTTTTGGCTGGAGCTCTTTCAGGCTGAGGAGTTGGTGAGGTAAGAGGTGGTGGCTGTGGCTTACTCTGCTTCTCTGATCTTTCAGCTTTCACCCCAATATCCGGGGTTTTTATTATATGACCTTCTAAAATCTGAACAACAGGCCTTGAACTCTTGATCCTCCTGCCCCCGCCTCTCAAGAGCCAAGGTTCCAGGTAGGGTACCACCACATCTTGCCAAAACCCACACCTTTCTGAGCACTGACCAAACACCTCAGATGGAAAATTCCACACCATGGGACCCTGCTTTGTACCCAGTTATTACACTGTTGAGTAAATAAATACCTTCAGGGGGTAAAAGGAATCTTACGACCCTAAGACACCTCACCTTACAGCATGTAAATAAGTATTCAAAAGTCTCCGGCTCTTCTGGTTCTGAGCATTTTAGAGCCGGATACACAATCTGCCCAGGGAGCTTTGGTGTGTCTCTGACTCCTCGTGTCCGAACAATGCGTTCACTCGATGCTCATCGCCAAGGGCTGCGAGGACCCTGCCCGCAAGAATCTCTAAACATACACATGTCCTGCCTGAGGCACTCTCCACCTCCAGGCCATCTTAATCAGCACAATCCGTAGCAAAAAGCACAAGAGATGTGGGGGAAAAAAAAAAAAAGCACCATGCCAGACATTGGTGAAAGGCATATTCGTTTAAAGCTTGGGGCAGAAAGGAGGTCCGTTGCCCCCGTGTGACACCCTGGGAAGGTGTGTACTGCGTGTGTCAGGCAGCCGGGAGAGCGGCACTTGCTGGTAGGAGAGAATCACAGGCACATTCACAGGGACAGACCCACAGACAGCACAGCTCACGCTTGGCGCCACTCAAACCCACGTGTCCACGCACCCCCTTATCTGTGTGCTCATATGCATGTAAAACATACACACACACACACACACACACACACACACGCACATGTGCACCACATGTACTCATGAAAATGGAAAAACCAAACAACAAAACCCTACTCTTTGAGGATGACAAAGTCAGAGGCAGGCAGATGCCAAACTGGCTGAGTCAGCAACATGGCCACCGACCCCCCCCCTTTCTCCCCCCTTATGCCCCCCCCTCCCCCAGCAGGTCCTTTTTTCTCTTCCTTGTCCTGTGGAGAGGATGTGATTACAGGCAACAGTCCAGGTAAGATAATGCCCATCAGGAAAGAAGGGTCCTTCCTCCCTTCTGTCCCTCTTCCTAGCAAAGAAAACTCTGCCACATAATCTCCCACAGAGCTCCCTGATGCTAACTGGGCATCCCATGACCGAGCCCAAGAGAGCCACCGTGGCTGGCTGTCTCCACTGAAGTAGACAGGATCCTCTAGAAGAACAGAGCTGATAGAAAGTCTGTACATTAAGAGAGAGAGAGAGAGAGAGAGAACTGTAGCTGGGCAGCGGTGGCACACGCCTTTAATCCCAGCACTTGGGAGTCAGAGGCAGGTGGATCTCTGTGAGTTCGAGGCCAGCCTGGTCTACAGAGTGAGTTCCAGGACAGGCACCAAAACTACACAGAGAAACCGAGAGAGAGAGAGAGACAGAGAGAGAGAGAGAGAGAGAGACAGAGAGAGAGAGAGAGAGAGAGAGAGAGAGAGAGAGAGAGAGAGACAGAGACAGAGAGAGAGAGAGAGAGAGAGAGAGAGAGAGAGAGAGAGAGAGAGAGAGAGAGAGAGAGCTGTGATGGTTAGCTTTCATTGTCACTGTAAGAAGACTCAGTGCCATTCCCTCGGTTTGGGTCTTGGACTGTGTAAGAGTACAGAAAGCTAGCTGTATGCACACACGTCTCTCTGCTCTGGGCTGTGGGTGTGACTAGTTGTTTTACATTCCTGGTGCCTTGATGTCCTGTCTTCATCCTAGAAAGACTGGGGCAACAGTAGATGCTCACTCCATGGAGTCTCAGCCCAGCACTGAAGACCTAGAGTTCCTTGGAGGGTCACTGCTACCAAGTCTACCTTAAAATGCCCGGGAAGTTGGAGTCTGAGGTCAGCCGACAACAGCCGCAGCCATAAACGGATGTCCCGGAGAGGGGCTTGGACGTGGGCACACTGCCTTCCTCTGACTCCTTCCTTCCCTGGGCACCAGCCTCTTGAAAGGCCCTGAGGGAGTCTTCCCATGCCAGTCTCCTCTGGAGATGCCCCCTCCCCTAACACTGGGTCACCAGTCTTATCCATCTATGAATCCAGTCAAGGTGACAAACCCAGTCGGCCCCTTCGCTAAGACTGACCTCAGAGAGGTCAAGACGGAGCCGTGGCCTCTGACCCTGAGGAGATAAAGCCATGAACCGCCCGCCTGTGAGTGTGGTCAAGCAGATGTTTGATTCTTGGCCAGCACACAATAGGACCCTCCCACAATCCACATCGAAGGTTGAGTCCCCACAGCGCCTTTCAGTTTTCCGTATTTTCGATCCTAGTTTCCCTTCGGGCCTCTATCTTCACGTCCTGCTGGCCTCTCTGGGCTCCCCAAGCTCCTTCGAGCTGTGGTCTGGTTCTCCTCCCCACCCCCACCCCCATTTTCTCGCCTCCGTCCATCCGTCCGAAGCCTCCACGACTAATTCTTTGTCTCATTTTCAGATCATATTTCCTTGAGGTTTACCGTGAACACAAGACAGCTTTCTGCAATTTACCTCCATTTCCTGCGGTAAATCTTTTCTCAACAATGTGTTTCTCCTCAGGGGGGACGGAGCCTCTCCCTCCTCACGGCAGGATGTGGCCTACCACGTTAGAGAGTTCATGTTCAGGGCTCATCCTGTGACAAAGAGATGTCTTGCTTGGGCTTAGAGGGTGGGGGATGCCGCTTGGGTCACCTCCTGGCCAACCTGGTTGCTATTAGACCCCCATTTCAGATGTCCAAGCAGAGGCCTTGGCCGTGAACACGCCGCCCGGCGCCAAGTCCCCAGCTTCTGGCAGCCATTTTCTTGGAGGGCTGCGCTGGCTCCGGAGACTTCTTCCACTTCTGCTGCCTGACAATCCGAAGGGAAATTTATTCACAGATAATTTGAAACAGCCTCGAGCCCTCCCGATGCCAGAGAGCTCGAATGAAAATCTACAGACCCCAGAGGGCAGCGGCCCACAGCTATTCCTGTCTTGGCTCTTCCTCTCTTCCAACTTGGCATCCCAGAGAACCCCCAGTCCCATTCAATGATGGCAAACGGGGCCAGGGACATTGCTGCGTGGGGACAGAGAGGGACGGGCGAGGTAGGACTTGTCAGTGGTACCCTCTGCACAATGGGAAGGCTGGGCTAGATGACTATGTATTTATTTGTGCGTGTGCACACACACACACACACACACACACACACACACACACACACACACACACCCCCGGTGCACTTCGGGAGAGGTCAGAGAACCGCCTGCAGGGGTCAGTTCTCCCTTCCACCATGTGAATCCAAGGGATTGAGCTCAGGTCACTCGACTCGGAGGAAAGCGCCTGTACCCATCCGATTGTTTATTCACGGCCAGGCCCTCGGGCATACCAGGCCAGCACCCTGCCACGGAGCTACACCTCAGCCCCAGCCCTCTCCAACCTTCTGCGAGCACGGGTTAGTCCTGAATCCTTCCACCTGCCTACCTGCCTGGTGGCCCTCGGTGCTATTCCCTGTGGGGGATGGCAGGCAGGACCCAGTCCCTGAAGCAGAGGATTCTGGTTTGTTTTGCTGATGAGCAGGAGGGCAGAGAGAAATAAATCAGGGACCTTTGGTTTTTCTCCACATGGATCTCCAGCTGGTTCCTACTCCGGGACCCAGTCTCCACTGGCTGCTGGGTCGTACCTCAAACAGAAACCCCCAAACTGTCCTCTCTATCAAGGCCAGGCACAGTCCGGATGAAGTGTATGCCATTTACAGATTTCAAGGACAGTACTCCCACATCCACGGCAGCCTGGTGGCAGCTGCTGGCTCCCCTTTTCCTCCCCACTTCCTGATCTCCTGGGAACTCAGCTAGAGCCCCCATCAGCCCACCCCAAGACCTTACTTTCCTATCTCTCCCCGATCAGCCCACCCCAAGACCTTACTTTCCTATCTCTCCCCATCAGCCCACCCCAAGACCTTACTTTCCTATCCCTCCCCGCCTGTTCCCCATGCTGGGGATGGGAAGGAGGGGGATGGGACACTCACTGATCAGCTTCTCCCTTCCAGGGTCAGCCCTCCAGCCCGGGATACCCTGGCATGCGCATATCTCTGCAAAGCAGTGGTTCTCAACCTTCCTAATGCTGCGACCCTTGAAAACAGTTCCTCATGTTGTGGTGACCCCCAACCAAAAAGTTATTTTTGTTGCTATTTCATAACTGTAATTTTGCTACTGTCATGAATCATAATATAAATATCTGATATGCAGGATACCTGATACACGACCCCCAAAGTGGTCGCGACCTACAGGTTGAGAACCCTTGTAGTAAAGGGAGGGCCCTGTGGGTGTTAAGCACAGGCTGCCTAGTGGAGGAGCTCAGGCTGGTGGACCCAGCAAGGGCGCGCCTCTGCTCTGCTCCCCAGCATGCTTCAACATTGCGTGGATGCTGACCGTGATGGCTGCTAACTAAACACCACATGCTTCATTTCCCCCAGGAAAACCACATGCCTGTAGAGAATGCGGACACAAGCATGTCCAGAGGTTTGGGAAGTCAGTCCCCTCGCCTCCCCCCTCAAAATGGGCTGTTACACTGGCTTTTCCAAAGGTCGTTCATGTCATTTCTGTGGTGTTAATTTATTCACATGCATGTGTGTGTGTGTGTGTGTGTGTGTGTGTGTGTGTGTGTGTGTATGTGTGTGTGTGTGTGTGTGTGTGTGTGTGTGTGTGTGTGTGTGAGTGCGTGTGCATGTGGAGAGCAGAGGTCAACGTTCAGGTACGTTCAAGTGTCTTCCTCACTCACTCTCCATTGTTGTTTTTGAGGCAGGGTCTCTCACTGAAGCCTGAGAGTAGCCGGCTAGCAAGTTCCCGGGCCTCCTGTATCCACCTCCTCAGTTGCGATTACAGGAATGTGCCACGGCACCCCACTTTGTACTAGAATGCTGGGGATCCCAACTCAGGTCCCCATGCTCGTACACCAAATACTTTGCTGCAAGCCCTCTGCTACCTTATTTTCTTTCACAGACTTAGTGGAGTGACAGCTTTGTTATTACTTTGCCTATGAGAAGGGGAAACTGAGGCCCGGAGAGATAAATGGCATTTGGGACAGAAAACTTTTTCCTGCTGCTCTAGTTCGTCTCCGAAGTGACTCCACTGAGCAAGGGAAGGAAAGATGCTGGCTGGTGTCCCAGGCCAGCTCCTCCGTCCTACCAGCTTGGAAAAGCACATTCTCATTTCCTGCAAATCAGAAGCAGCAAATCAGAGAGGTTACATGTGGGTCAAGGTCATACCGCTACTAAACAATGGGGCTCGAAGGGGACCCAGGGATGCTTCATGTGTAAGCTGGAGTGTTCTTTCTGAGTTGCCTCTACTCCCCAAGGCTGATGGATTTTGGAGAAAGGGGATGAAAGAGAGTAGAGAAGTATATGGGTCATATAAACCCACTTCCTGGGCTGCAGGACACAGCTGAGGTGAGCAGACATTCTCTGCCTGATTTCCCATGGTGGCTTTTAAATTCATGCATAAATCCCTGCTGGGTGTGTGTGTGTGTGTGTGTGTGTGTGTGTGAGAGAGAGAGAGAGACAGACAGACAGACAGACTGAGACAGAGAGAGAAAGAGGGGGGAGGGAGGGAGGGAGAGAGAGAGAGAGAGAGAGAGGAAGAGCTGCATTTTAGCTCGTTTTTTTTTTTGGGGGGGGCGGACAGGGTGGAGCATATTTGGCAGTGGGGTTAGAAACCAGGATTTTGTATGTGCCAGGCAAGCACTATACAGCCGAGCTACACACCAGCCCTCTTTTAAAAAACATTACACTTGAGCTGGGCGGTGGTGGTGCACGCCTTTAATCCCAGCACTCGGGAGGCAGAGCCAGGCGGATCTCTATAAGTTCGAGGCCAGCCTGGGCTACAGAGTGAGTTCCAGAAAAAGGTGCAAAGCTACACAGAGAAACCCTGTCTCAAAAAACCAAAAAAAAAAAAAAAAAAATTACACTTATTTGGGGATGGGTATGCACCTACCATGGCACACGGGGGGCGCAGAGGACAAGTTTCAGGGGTCAGTTCTCGCCGTCCACCATGTGGGGTCTTGGGGAGAGAACTCTGATCACTCGACTTGGTGGCCAGTGCTCGTAACCCTCTGAGTCATCTGGATGGATGGCTCACCCTAGCCCTGCTTTTGACTCATTCTTTGCAACCTTAGACGGCCAGCACCGCAAGATTAAAAGGTTGTCTTGCTTGCAGCTGGGCCTGGTCCCTGAGACAGTCATCTCAGCCACTCAAGAGCCCCGAAGCAGACCGGTCACGAGTTCAAAGACTGCCTGGGCTACGGAGTGAGCCCAAGGCCAGACCAAGCAGTTTAACGAGGCCCTGACTCAAACTAAAAAGTCACAGAAAAGAGCTGGGGGTGTGGCTCTGTGGTAGAGCGCTCGCTGAGCACGTGTGAGGGAGGCCCTGGCTCCCATCCCCAGCAGGACCAAAAACAGAAAGAAAAACAAGATCAGTTTGATACCATCACACACATCAGACTGAGCCACAGGGTGCAGCCACACACCCAGCTTGCTCGACTGGGTCACTTCATGGCACAAAGTCAACCACGCATAGACAACTTGTCCCTAAAAGGCCATGGCCAGCTTCCATCACACACCAGA
Organism: Peromyscus californicus insignis; assembly: GCF_007827085.1. Taxonomy (NCBI): domain Eukaryota; kingdom Metazoa; phylum Chordata; class Mammalia; order Rodentia; family Cricetidae; genus Peromyscus; species Peromyscus californicus. The sequence continues at coordinate 15,335,730 of NW_026294540.1, read as the reverse complement.
TGACACAGCAAAGCCCTACCGTGGAGTCAGAAGTCCCCAAACTCACATACGGATTGCCAGGGTAGCCTGTGGCCCTGCTTCACGCTTGGAAACCCATCATTTCCCCTACAGCAACAGTTCCCATCCATTTTATGTGAATTCTTAGGAGAAAGCATTCCTTCTCCCCCCACCCTCCCACCCCCCCACCCCTCAGTTTTTCCGCCAGTGTGGTGTGAGGCTTCAGGCCAGGAAAGAGCAAAAACTAAAAGTATCACTCGACTTTGGAATGCAAGGGAAATTAATTAAATCCAAATTTGCCCCAGAATGCTGGAAGTTGAACGCCACTCAAGACAGACTTGCGATCCGGGTTGGATTTCAAAGCCGGTTTCCGAGAGACCCCTGGGAGCTGTTTGCGGCCCGTGGCAGAGATGGAGTTGCATGGTGTAAGCCCGCAGGGCAGGTGGGAGACCTGTCTTGAGACCTGTCAGCAACCCTGGGACGGCCTGGCAGGAAATAAGAACCGGGGAGAGTTGCTGGGCAACACAGACCTGATGCTCTTTGGACCAGGGCCTGGATTTGCCAGCTGAGTGGGTAGTGGCTCCGTTCATTTGCAGAGTGCCAAGCAGAGAAGACGGTGCCGGCTTGCTGTGGCAGAGAAGGCATCTGATGGGCAGGAGGGAGGGGACCATCCCTCACGCAGGCAAGGGACCACAAGGGGCTTCTTTCACTAACTTATAAAGAGTGTCCCCTGGGAGCACCTAGTGTCATAAAAAACCACCACAACAGCACCCATCTATGCCCCCGCTGTTGCTAGGAGGCAGCTACAGTGAGGATCCCAGCTACAGGTGAGGAAGGCCTGGGTCGACCTGGCCGTCTTGTGTATTATTAAAGGACTAGCCTTAACAATATACTTCCCAGGGGCTCAGAAGAGAAACTACCAACAGCGAGAACTATTTTCGGGAAATGAATCTAAGTACACCGAGCTCTTTGTCCGTCTGCTTTATTCCTCGGGGATAAAATCCTGTCCACACAGCTTCAGTTCTGCTCTCATGTCTAGCTCCTTCCTTGCCTGATTTCTCTCTACATTTATCTGCTGTCCCCTCTAAGTTCTATCTTAATTCTCTTGTCTTAATTCTGCCTCATCTAGGTCCTTCTCATCTCGTTCTTACCCAGCTAGTACTTCCTCGTCTTCCATCTCATCCACACGTTCTCTCTGGTCAAAAATCTTCCTTATCCCTCTCAGTTCTCCGTCCTCAAGTTCTCCACATCTATCTTCCTCTCCGTCTCCTTATGCCTTTAAGTCCTCTCAAGTCTCTGAGGTATTTAGTTATAAACCCAAGCAATAGCGATCGATCCTCTACCAGACCAAGGTCACCAGGCTTGAATTCTTATGAGATCATAAAGGCAAGTAAGAATTTTCCTCAGGCAGTGACCATCAGGCTTTCTCTTACAACCTGAAAACGGAGTGGTAAAGGTCAAATGATCTGTTAGTATATCAAGAAGGGAATCTATGTGCTCAATCTATATTCCTAGAAGTGGTTAGGTAAGATATTAGGAGTCTATTAGTAAGGCTGTAAATTGCACAAGAAATAAAGCTATCCTCCTGACCTAGGAGACAGGTGCTGTTTTGTTTGGCCTTGGATGCTTAAGTCTGTTCTTAGAGAGTACAGAGGTATCTCTGATAAGATACTTTCATCCCTCGAGGGATGGTCCTGGCCGGATGCTGCCAATGACAATAATTACAGGGAGGCTTGAACTGGGGTTCTGGCTGTGCATAGCTGTCAGCGCAGAAGGTTATCTGATTATTCCATTAGTAGAGGGGAATTCATGGTCCCCAATGAATGATGGAAAAGCTACAATAGCACATGAGAAACTCATAGCAGGAAACAGCTGATAATCAAAAGCCAAATATCACCAGGGCTCCTTAAGCCTCGGCTTGACCTCTGGAAATGCCCTTGGCTTCTTCCAGGTATAGCTTGTCATAATCAGCCGAAATCCTACTTTATATATTTTTGCAGCTTGCAGCATGGCTCCACCATCCCACACAGGGCTTAAGGTAGCTGATCATCAGTTATCCACTAGCATGGACGAAAGGAGTGGATATACACCCCACAGGAGCGGCTGCATGGCTTCCAACACTAGCTGGGCTCGGATGACACTTCAGTCCCACCGGCCATTTATGCCAGCTGGTGATATCAGGGCGGGGTCTCGGGGGTATGCGATGGGAGAGAACCACACTGCGCTTTGCTTTCTGAGTTTTTGTTCACCCTTTGATCAGCTGGTGTCACTGGGAGCCAGGTGAGACATTGTGGGGATATTGATGCAGGACACACAGCGGATGGGACAAAGCCATTCACTCTGCAAGAGTGCGTCTTTGAAGCCAGAGTGAACCAACCAGGCAGATGGGCATCAATATCATCTAGCGGCTGTAATGTGACGCCACATGGCGTGACGGTGTCCTCGCGTGTTGGGAGGGTTCACTTCAGCTGCCCACTTGATGTAACCTAGAGATCTGGGAAGAGAGTCTCAGTGGGGGATTGTCTAGCTCAGGTTGGCCAGCGAGTATGTCTATGTAGGATTGTCTTGATTATGTTAATTGATGTGGGAAGACCCAGCGCCCTCTGGGTGGCACCATTCCCTAGGCTGGGGGAATCCTGAACTGTGGAGAAAGTGAGCTGAGCAAAAGCCAGCCAGCCAGCATCTTTCCTTGCTCTTGTGGCAGAGATGTCACCCGCTGTTTGATGTTTTTTACCTTGACTTCCCCACATGATGCAACCCGGAACTGTGAGCTGAAATTAACCCTTTCTCCTCTAAGTTGCTTGATGTTAATCACAGCAGAAAAAAATAAATTAGAACACGTGGTGTCTTGGTGCTTGCCCCGCTGACACATAGTCTAGCAACTAAATGTGATGGAATGTATCCTTCCCCAGGAAATTACCTTTCCTGTGTCTTTTTGAATAACATGAATGCTAACTGACATTTCTGGGCTTTGTTGGTTGGTTTTTGAGTCAGGGTCTCTAGCCCAAGGCTAACCTCAAACTAATCTCAATAATGACCCTGAACTTCTGATCTTCCTGCTTCTACCTCTGGAATGCTGGGGTGGCAGGCATACATTACCACACCCAGGCTCTGAGGTGTTAGATATAGAACACAAGCTTCATACTTGCTACATCCCTAGCCCCTAAATAACATTCAAAGCCTCTAAATTCTCCCCTTCCCAGAGCTGGCCTGACAGGGGTAGAACCTTCTTCATTCGAGGGACATGAAGAGGCTGGGTTAGGCACCTGGAGAACCTGACCTTTGGACCTGAGTGTGCTCAGCTCCTCTGGGGGTGAAAATGTACCCACGAAGCCACAGAACTGAGTATATTTGGGAAGTACAGGTCCCACGGAGCAGGCCTTGGTTGTATCCAGCCCTTCCTCCTGCCCTTCCCAAGGATGCTGTTGGTGGCTGTTTTTATTTTTTTGTTTTGTTTTTCAAGACAGGGTTTCTCCGTGTAGTTTTGGTGGCTGTCCTGGATCTCGCTCTGTAGACCAGGCTGGCCTCGAACTCACAGAGATCCACCTGGCTCTGCCTCCCGAGTGCTGGGATTAAAGGCATGTGCCACCGTCACCCAGCTGGTGAGTGTTTATTTTTGATGGAGACAGGGTCAAGCTGTGTTGTTCAGGCTGGCCTCCTGGGCTCCAGGGATCCTCTGGCTTCAACCTCCCGGTAGCTAGGACCATAGGGCACACATCCTCATACTCCAGAAATCTTGTATTTGTGTTGTGTGCGTGCATGTGTGTGTGTTCTCAAGCATGTGTGGGCACATGTATATGCACACATGTGGAAGCCAGAAGACAATTTCAGGTGTCATCTGCTGTCCATATCCTTTCAGACAATGTCTGTCATTGGCCCGGGAGTTCCAAAGAGCCTCCTGTTACCACCTTCCAAGCTGGGAATAAACGGGTGGATGGATGCTGGGGACCGAACACAGGTCCTGATAGTTACAGCCTTCCAGCACACAAATTTTTAATATTCATTCTTCAGATGCCTGATCACAGCCTGGGGAAGCTAAGAAGGGCCTTGCCCGAGGCTCCTTAGCTTGGATGTGGCAGAGGTGAGGATTTCACAAAGTCTGCCCGTTAATAACTATGAATGGTGTTTGAGCTGCACACACGGCATGGGTCTCTTAGAGTCTTACTAGCACATGGGGAACACACACCATTCGAGAGGCTGTTGATCAGTCTTCTTAGTACCCAGGGGCTGGAGAGTTGGCTCAGGAACTAAGAACACATACTGCTCTATTCTCATCTCTCAGAGCACCTGCACTTATGTGCACAACCTCCCCTCCCAGCCGTGGGTGCTGGGATGCGAACTTGGGTCCTCTGGAGGAGCAAGAAGTGCTCTTAACCACTGAGCATCCCCTGACCCTTGTCAGATGTTTTGTCATAGCAACAGGAAAAGTAAACAACAACAACAAAAAATGACGAGGTATTGACACGTCACCTCCGTACATCCTGCCAGACACTTCTGAGGTACTGAGCATCTCAGCTTGTCTGTTGTGGCAAAAGCGAACACATCCCGGCTGGGGTGTGGGGCATCACTGCCCACCAAGTTCCTCCTGGGGACTTGCCTTGATCCAACAGCAAAAGGGTTAAATCTGCCATAGCAAAAGCTTCTGGGTCTCAGCTCCCTGCCATTCTGTGGTGTTGGCCTTCCCTGCCTTAGCAGGCGATACTCTACATGTGCCGGAGTAGGTGGCATGGGGAATGGGTGGAGCTTCTTATAGTCTTATGCTTAGGAGTTCTCCGTGGGCAGAGCCGCCAGCCAGCTGGCCAGGGTCCTTTTGCCCGATGGTGGGCAGGTGATGAGGCATTCCTTACGGGCTGGTCTTTGGCAGCTTTGCATTCCTCTAGTTCAGCAGCAGCAGCAGCAGCAGCAGCAGCAGCAGCAGCAGCAGCAGCAGCTACCCCCTAGTGCATGCCTCTGGTTAAAAGACCCCCTGCTCTAACAGCCTTGTGGGTTCTCAGCAGTCAGGGTTAAACATTCTGACGGGCACCAGCTTCTGGGTGGGCCTGGGTATGGGGATCCTCAGCCCTTGACATCAGCCACGTTTAGCTCCTGCCTGTAGGGATGTGTCTGAGATTCTTGTCCCTAGAGACTCAATAGCTCTCGTGAACTCTTTGACTGACCAGGGGCCTGTAGTTGTCTCTCTGGATCTTGACAGACTTCTTATCCCTCCACAGCATCAGCCTCTTCCTGTCCTTGCTTGTCCCCTCCTCTGCCCTGGTCTCTTAGCTGGGTCCTGTTGTGAGGATGCTGTGACACTTGTCACCCTTCACTGCTGCCCACACCCTGCAGCTCCTCTGCTCTGCAGCTGTCTCTGCAGCCACCTGCCTCACCCGCTTTGTAGCTCAGCCTGTGGACTGCTCAGCTCCACCTCCGCTGCCCGCCGGGGCCACCGCCAGCTCTGTCTCATGCTGCCGCCCTTCCAGGCTGGCGTTCCCTGGTTCCTCCTCTGGCCCTTGGACCATGTGGGCCTCCTGAGCCTCCCCACTCACGCAGCTCTGTATCTGTCATCAGCACCAAAGCAACCAGCTACTGAACCTTCTGCAGCTCAGCATGCCGGCTGCTCCAAGTGACATCCACTGCCACCATGCTGCGCTGTCTATGCTGCCATTGCTTCTCAGGCTGTGGGCTCGGTGAGGCAGACAGCAGTTTCCATGACGTCCCATGCAAATGAAGGTTCGTGTTTGCACCTATCACAGCAGTTTCCATGACGTCCCATGCACATGAAGGTTCCTGTTTGCACCTATCACAGCTTGCCTCTCAAACCCCAGTCACTGCAGTTCCTCCACTAGGCCACCAGGGTAAATGCTTCCCTCCAGTCTAGGTGGAGAGTCATGGAGAGTTCAAGGAGGCTTGATGGTAAAGAGCCCAGTGCAAATTGACTGGGGCCCCCGGCTGCAGGAGCTGGTGTAAGCAGCTATGATCACTGTGTCCCCAGGGCATCACAGAGTTCAGGATGGCTGATGCTGGCACAAGGGTAGTCAGGGTGGGCTGTGTGATTGACAGTTCTTTGGCTGAAGGCAGCCAGGGCAGAGCATCCACAGCTGCCCAGCCCCCACTGTGTCTCTGCTTATCTCCAGGAGAATGGGCCTCCGCAAGAGTGCTCACAGCAGGAACAGAAGTCAGCAACGGTAACAGTGATTTCCACAGATTGTGATGATACTTTAACAGCGCTGAACACCCGCCAGCACCCCAGGGACAGGGGACCCCTTATCTGCCCCAACAGGTGGCTGGCTGGGGGCTCTAGGTAAGGGACGAGAATCTGGTTGCCTGGGCTGGCTTTCCGTAGTACCGCAAACCCGCAGTGGCCTCCATGTTCTTCTGACCTTTGACCTAAAGACAGAGTGTAGGAGGATGGAGAGGAGAGCCTGGAACCACTATTGAGGAAGGTGCTTTGAAGACGTCAGACCAAAGACATGACAGTGAGCACTCCTGCCAGAGTCTGGAGGTTCTAATGGGGGGGAGGGGAGAGAGAGGGAGAGGGAGAGGACAGCCATCATCCTCACCACAAGTCAGACCCCAAATCCATGACGCCTGGCTCAATACAGACCAAACACCTTTCTCCCAAATGCTGCTGAGACTTCCTGAGTGCCGAGTCAATGTGCTGGGAGTCAGACACACTCACACACACATGCACATGTACATGCACACTTATGAACACACATGCACACGTGCACACATATGAACACATATATAATACACACTGGGCACACATATGAACACTTGTGCACACATACACCCAGACAGACAGACAGACAGAGGAAGGAACTCTTTTCATATTGACAATTAAAGTCAAACATGGAAAACGATAGGAAAACAAGGGCTCTTTGAACGGTAAATGCATTGAAAGAAAGTGCCAGCGACGGAGTGAGCCAAAACACGGAGAACTGAGAAGTGGGAACAGAAGCGGGGGTCGATGTCAGCCGTGGCCATGACCTCGGGTGGCCTGGAGGTCGACTCTCCCCCTTCTCTCTGCCAGCCTCAAATGCCCCTCTGGCTGGCTGCTGTCTTAATATTGTTCTTGAGCCTGAACCAGACTCCTGACTTTTCCGAAGTGGAAACGAAGGTGTGGTCCGGTTCCTGTCCCCTCGGCTGACCTTGGGCGTGCTAGCCACGGCGAGGAGCTTCGGAAGTCCGTCCACAGCTTTACAGATTTCAAGACAAGTCAACCCTGTCTCCTTCCTCGACACTGCGGTCACTGGGCCATGAGGAACTTGTTTCTGTAGATGTCCTGTTGTCCTTCTGCAGAAGCAACCTGTCAGCCCCTGCTGTCCCCAGGGACATCAGTACATCCATCAGTTTCCTGTAGTACAGTAACTGAGGGCCCCAGTCCACATCCTGACTGGAGCATCCCTGGAGCTTGCTGGCAAGCTAGTCTTGGCAAATCGGCAAGCCCCAGATACGGAGGGACCTGTCTCCAAAACTAAGCTGGAGACTGACTGAGGAAGACAGTTGACATCTGCCTCTGGCATCTGCATACACACTCATTCACACATTGCTTCTCTGGAAAATTCTCCCTTTAAACATAAACCAAAACAACAACAACAACAACAATCCTTCCATGAACTGACCTGCGACACACATCACATTACTCAGAAGGCTGGGCAGGACAGACTAGGAATTCTGGAAAGTTCCATCCACCTCTGGCAGGCAGCTCGGCCTTACTCGTGTGTTTGAAAAATCACTAAGACACCAAAGGGACTTCGTGGGTTTGCAAAGAAACTAACAGTTCTAGACAACAGGCAGCCAGTGATGCTCCAAGGGGCTGGGGAGCTTGGAATTTAGGAGTCCTGTCTGCAGTGGGAATGTGGGGGGGCTGGGTGCCTGCACAGCATGCACCCTCCTTAGGGACAACCGCGTTTATCTGCCACGCTCTGAGGAAGTGGGAACAAGGGTGACCCTCACAGCCCTTCCATTTGGCTTCCCTTCGTGCATTAGAACACATGTCTGCCCATCTCCTACAGCCCAGGACTTGCCATGGTAGGCTGCTCCTGCTCAAAGGCCAGCAGGAGCTCGGAGCTGCCCCCGGGCTTCACCGGAAGCACTGAGAAAGGCAAGGACTCTGGTTGGCATCTTTGATGAGGAAGGAAGGGAAGGGCTGGGTTGAAGAGCTCGCAGCTGCTGACCACGTGACATGGGGAGGTACCTGCTGCGTCATCTGTGCTCAGGAGGGATGACTGACATACCTACTCAGAGACACACTTGTTCCGGGTGCTGGACCACCCCCCCCCCCCCCCCCCCCGCCCCGTTCCCTGCACTCGTTACTCCAGTGAGATGGGCCAAGGCCTCCCGCCAACCTCAGCACCAAAGCTGGCGGGGGACAGAGAACGGGATCCCTGTCCCACTCTGTAGAGCGGCTGGTGTCACACACTGCAGGGCAGGACTGGTGTCACAGTCTCCCTGTGACCTGTGATTTGCTCCTGCTGGGGGCACCGCTGCCCTCCCCTTATTCTGATCAGGAGTCTCCACGCACCTGCGGCTGGGGAAGCAGGCAGGCCCTGCTGATGGGTTGTGCAACACTCAAGTGTGACCAGAAAAATTGTGGGAAGAGTATTTGAGCCAGAAGATGTGTCCTTAAGAAGGGGAGACGGCCGGGCGGTGGTGGCGCACGCCTTTAATCCCAGTACTCAGGAGGCAGAGCCAGGTGGATCTCTGTGTGTTCGAGGCCAGCCCTGGCTACCAAGTGAGTTCCAGGAAAGGCGCAAAACTACACAGAGAAACCCTGTCTTGAAAATCCTCCCCTCAAAAAAAAAAAGAAGGGGAGATGATGGAGCTGGAGCGATGGCTCAGTGGTGAAGGTGTGTGCTGTTCTTGGGGGAACCAGGTTCAGTTCCCAGCACTCACAACTGCCTGCCACTCAAGCTCCACAGGATCTGACACCCTCTTCTGGCCTCTGAGGGCACCCCCCCCATACACACACAAATAAAAATAAAATAAATCTTGAAGAAGAAGAGGAGGAGGAAAAGGAGGAGGGGGGATGAGGGTGATGTAGCCAAGGTAGTACATGGCCATTCTCATGGTTTGAATGAAAATGTCCCTTATAGGCTCATATATTCGAATGTCTGGTCTCTGGGTGGTGGACTATTTAGGAAGGATTAGGAAGTGTGGCCTTGTTGGAGTCACTGGAGTTGGGCTTTGAGGTTTCAAAATCCTATGCCAAGCCTACCCAGTCTCTCTCTCTCTCTCTCTCTCTCTCTCTCTCTCTCTCTCTCTCTCTCTCTCTCTCTTTCTCTCTCCCTCCCTCCCTCCCTCCCTCCCTCCCTCTCCCTCTCTTCCTGCAGCTCAGGATATAAGCTCTCAGCTACTGCTCCAGAACCATCTCTGCTTACCTGCTGCCATGCCCTGCTCCATGATGGAAAAGGACTCACCCTCTGAAACTGTAAGCAAGTCCCCGATTAACCGCTTTCTTTCATAAGTAACTTTGGTCATGGTGTCTCCACACAGCAACAGAACAGTAACCAAGACAGCCACACGAAGTGCCCGGGCCTAGTTAGAGATGCAGGGAGTGGACAGCCACATGAAGCAGGGGCCCCCCAGCTAGGCTCTGGGGACAAAGGCTCTGGGTCTCTAACATCACTTTCCTGCTCCCCAGCTGTGTGGTGCTGGGAACAAGATTTACCCTGTTTAGCAGCCTGTCCGAAAGGACTTGGCCCACCATGGCTGTGCACTGTATCCCCGAGGAAACACAAGACCTGCAACCTCGTCTGTATCGTGTAGATACTGGCTGGAGCCACAGCTCCATCAATTAACTTCATCGGGATAATTTTAATTGGTGCCTGTGTGTGTGCAGATGGAGATGCATGTTCCCAAGTGTGGAAGCTAGAAGTCAGTCTCGGGTGCTGTTCCTCAAGCACTGCCCACCTTGTTTTGTTTTGTTTTTTGAGACAGGGTCTTCCCTTGGCCTGGAACTCAGCAGGTAGGTTAGAACAGCTGGCCATCCACCTGTTTCTACCTTCCCAGTGCTGAGATTGCAAATGTATGTCAGCACACCTGGCTCTTTATGTGGGTTCTGGGGATCCCAACTGAGCTAGCTCCCAAGGCCCTCATTATAACAGCCCCAAGTGCGACTACACAGCAGGTCTCCACAACCCCTCTTTAAATGGGACAATGTCAGTGTCCAGCCCCTAGAGTCAAATGAGGTCAGGCATGCAGTGACCCAGCTCAAGGCAGGCATTTACTTTTTTTTTTTAATTAATTAATTTATTTATTATGTATGCTGTGTTCTGTTTGCATGTATCCCTGCAGGCCAGAAGAGGGCGCCAGATCTCATTACAGATGGTTGTGAGCCACCATGTAGGTGCCAGGAATTGAACTCAGGACCTCTGGAAGAACAGCCAGTGCTCTTAACCTCTGAGCCATCTCTCCAGCCCGGCAGGCGTTGAGTAAACATAAATCACGGTAATGGCACCCTTATTGACACACAGTGCTCTCCCGCTCACACCTGCTTCCGCCCATGCCGAAGCTCCAATCCCATGATAGTGGGGATTTGTCCCATGGGCGCTAGGATGTATGGAAGGTAGCCACCTCCTAACTGCTGTGGCCTGTACATGTGTGAGGCAACATGGCCAAGGGGGCTTCCAGTCATGTATAGAACCGAGGCTGTGAATCAGCTGGGCTGTTACAGAGATCCAAGTCGGCACCCAGCTGTGTGGACTCTGGGGTGGAGTCTGAATCCTGCACCCACCTCATCTCACCATGTCATTAAAAGACCTCTGAGTTTTACCCGTACCACTCGACATGTCAGTCAGATACCATTCCACATGTCAATCAAATAGCACTTTTTCTTTTTGGAGACAGGGTCTCGTGTATCCTAGGCCGGCCTCCAACCCAATAGATAGCCGTGGATGATCTTGAACTTCAGTGTCCCTGCCTCCACCACCCCAATAATTGCAGGCATACACCGCCTGCTCAGTGTGTGCAGTGCTGGGGACCAAACCCAGGCCTTCCTGAATGCCAGGCAAGCACTCTCCTGACTGAGTCACATCCCCAGGCCATTATTTTTTCAAGGATTTTTTGTTTGTTTGTTTGTTTGTTTGAGACAGTTTCTATATAGCCCTGGCTGGTCCACCGTTTGCTATGCAGACCCAGTTGGCCTTGAACTTGCAGCAACCGGCCTGCCTCTGCTTCCCAAGGGCTGAGATTATGCCTGACTTCACCGTGGCTGTTAAAGACACACTGTGAGCTGTGTGCCTGCCATACAGTCTGGGGACACAAAGCTGCTGTTTGTTTGTTATTATTGACGGTTTTTTGAGACAGGGAATTGCTATGTGATCCAAGGCAGCTTCACAGCCACCATCCTCCTGCCTCAGCCTCCGAGTGCAGGGTTACAGGGGTACACCACCACACCTGGCTCTCCTGCTGATTTCTGTGCAGCCTCTTCTCAGGACAGGGTGATTTCAGTTTATCCAGCTTGGCCCAACGTCTCAGGGGCTCACACAGGAACCTTACCAGCGAACCAAAGGCAAAGTCTGGGCCCTTAGCCTGCAAAAAGCCTGCTTTCAAGGTGCGGTAGTGACACACACCTTTAATCCCAGCACTTGGGAGGCAGAGCCAGACGGATCTCTGTGAGTCTGGTCTACAGAGTGAGTTCCAGGACAGTTCCAAGCCAAAGCTATGCAGAGAAACCCTGTCTCAAAAAATGAACAAACAAAACATGCTTTCAGTCTTCAACAAATGAGGCTGGGCAAACGGGTATCTGCATGTAAAAGAATGAAATTCAATCCATACCTATTACTCTGCATAAAATCCAATTCCTAATAGATCAAGGACCTCAGCATAAGACCAGATACCCTAAATCTTATACAAGAGAAAGTGAGGCGTAGGCTTGAACTCACTGGCACAGGAAAGGACTTTCTGGACAGAACACTGGTATCACAGGCACTAAAGACCAACAATAAACAAATGGGACCTCACAATGCTGAAAAGCTACTGTACAGCAAAGGACATCATCATCTGGGGGAAAGAATGGGAAAGGAATTTTTTACCACCTACCCATCTGACAGAGGATTAATATCTAAAATATATAAAGAACTTAAAAAACGGGACTTCAAGAAAGCAAAGAACCCAATTAAAAAGGGGGTACAGAACTAAACAGAGAGCTCTCAAAATAGGAAACACCTAAGGAAATGTTCAACATCTCTAGTCATCAGGGGAGTGTAAATAAAAACTACTTCGAGACTTCATCCTACACCAGTAAGAATGGCCAGGATCAATCAAATAAATGACGGCACATGCTGGTGAGGGTGTGGGAAAAGGGAAACACTCACTCATTGGTGATGAGAGTGCAAACTGATACAGCCAGGATGGAGATCCGTGTGCTAGTTCCTCAGGCAGCTGGGAATCAGTTTACCTCAAGACCCAGCTGTACCACTCTCGGGCATACATCCAAAGGACTCCACATCCGACTACAAGGACATAAGTTCCTCTATGTTCATCTCTGCTCTATTCAGCACAGCCAGGAACCGGAAACAGCCTAGATGTCCATCACCTGGTGAACAGATAATGAAAACGTGGTGGTACATTTATACAATGGAGTATTAGTCAGCCGTTAAGAAAAATGAAATTATGAAAATTGTAGGTCAATGGGTTGAACTAGGGAAAAAAAATCATCCTGAGTGAGATAATCCAGACCCCAAATGGCAAATATTGTATGTTTTCTCTTATATGTGGATATTAGCTTTCAAGTTTTTGATATGTGGCTACTCCAATATGAATAACCACAGAGGTTAGGTACCTACAAAGGGACCAGGACATGGGGGAAGGAAAGGATCTCTCCAGGAAGGGGAAATAGAATACAGTGTTATGGAGAGATAAAGGGGAAATTCAAATAGGAGGATTACACAGGGTGGGGGGGATGGGAGAGAAGGGCAAAGGAGGAAATACAGGGAGAGACACCTGATACTAAAAGACATTTGAAAAAACACACAGGGTCGGGCGATGGTGGCACACGCCTTTAATCCCAGCACTTGGGAGGCAGAGGCAGGTGGATCTCTGTGAGTTCAAGGCCAGCCTGGTCTACAGAGCGAGATCCAGGACAGGGACCAAAAAAAAAAAAAAAAAAAAACTACACAAAGAAACCCTGTCTCAAAAAACCAAAAAAGAAAAAAACATATGGAAACCTATTATTGTAGAAGCTTCATAAACTATATACACATATTAAAGGAATCTAAATGGCGTCACCAAGCAATGGAACAGAAAATGCCCCAACTAGACGTTTATGCCAACAAATAAAACCTCCGGTGCCAGAAACGGGTCACATCTTATTGAGTTGTTGGCCAAAGAGGGCCCATGGAAAACCCCCAAACATCACAGCCTATTGCCAAGGTTATTGGTTGATGGCCACGATCTGATGTCAAGGTCCTGTTGCTGAAGACAGTACCTCGTCATTGAACAGGGGGACGTGGAGCTGGTGCCTAACTAGACGCTTCACCCTTACCGACTAGCATTCGTGATATGTAAGGTACTCTCAGGCTAGGGGAAAGGTAGTCATCAATATCACCCAGCTACAAGTCCTGTGACTGGCAACAGTGACCTGCCTGTAAGGTATACTCGTACAGTAGTGGCGCAAAGGTATGGGAACAACCAACTGCTCTTTATTTTTAAAGTTGGATTCAAGGCCCACTCCGTGAGATAGAACCCACATCTGACAGTGCTAACGTGGTCAAGATAAGTCACGGGCCTAGGGGGAAACTTACTGCTATTATCTGCTAGAGCAGTGGTTCTCAACTTTCCTAATGCTGCAGCCCTTTAATCCAGTTCCTCATGTTGTGATGACTCCCAACTATAAAATTGTTTCTGTTGTTACTTCGTAACTGTAATTTTGCTACTGTTATGAATCACAATGTAAATACCTTTAGGGTCTTAGGGGACCCCTGTAAAAGAGTTGTTTGACCCCCCCCCAAGGAGTCACAATCCACATGTTGAGAATCACTATGCTAAAGGATCATAGATAATGATTCCTAATGGCATATTCTTATACCCATAAGTCAGTGCCTTCCTCAACCCACATCAGAGAAGCTTCTTCTTACAGTTAATGTAAATCCCAGTAGATGGGAATTAACACAGAGACCACAACGGGACAATGTGTAGGGAGTGAGAGACTTTGGAGCACTCATTCCCAATTGGGATGTCTTCTTCATCAAACACTTCCCCCTGAAGGCTCAGGAAGCAATGCAGAAGAGCAGGGGGGAAAGACTGTAAGGACCAGAGGTGATGAATGATTTCAAGGAAACAGTGTCTTCCAGACACAGCAGAACTGATGCGCATGTGAAACTCCCAGAGACTGTGGCAGGATACACCAGACCTGCAGAGGTTCCGGCCAGACGGAGTCCCTAGCTCTGAGATGAGGAAGTGGACATGGGCTCCACCCTAACTAAGAAGTTACGTGCAATTGATACCCAAAGGGAAAAATCAACTTTCTCCAATGGAGTGCCACTGGGCGTATCAACCATCCTTCAGGGCAGGCCCTATGCCCGGGAGCAGTTGGCCAACACAAGATGAACTCCATGGTATTTTTGTGGATTTTTGGTCTCATTTCACTGTTTCAAGCATTGTTTGTCTTATTGGTCTTTTGTTTTGATATTCATTTTTGTGGGGATTTGTGTGTATGTGTGTTTCTTGGTTTTAGTTTGTTGTTTATTTTTTTGAAAGAGAAGAACGTAAAGTTAGGTGGGGAGGGAGGTAGTGAGGAACTGGGAGGAACTGGGGAGGGGGAAACATGATCAAGATATACTGTATGAAAAAAAATGTTTACAAGTAAAAAAAATAAAAGCCTGCTTTCAATAGCAGATTGAGCTACAAGGCCAAACTGTACATAGACCAGCAGCCCCTAAGAGTAAAACAAGCCAACACCAGCCATGTCTAAGATAGCAGCTCAAAGGGCAGAGATGGGGGGGGCATTACATAGGGGGATCCCCCAAACATCTCATCCTATAAAATGTCCCAGTGAGTCCCCAGAGTACACGCAGGCATCAATCCATCAGAGCAAAACCACAGGATTCACTCTCAGATGACTTGCAAAACATCACAAGCTAGGCTTGGCGGCACACATCTGCAATCCCCGAGCTTAGGATGTGGAGGCAGGAGGATCAGGAGGAGTTCAAGGTTATCTACGGCCAGACAGTGAGTTCAAGGCTAGCCTGTGCTACACGACAGCATGTCTCAAGACGACACAAATCAACCAACCAGTCAATCTCTGCCCTCTAATTTGGGAGGTCACCAGGCCGAGTGGTATGTCGCTACCTTCCCAGGAGCTTTGCAGACGCGTCTGCAGGCGGGGTCTGATCTGACAGCAGCTAGTCTGACTCCTCACTTTTGCCTCTAGCACTGACTCCAACCTAGCTGTAGCTGGCCTTGAAGAGGGATGAAGCGCCTCTAGCAGCCGTGACAGGCCAGGAGGTGACCTCACAGAACTTCCTGAAGACACACAGTTCCGGCACCAGCACCAGCTCCAAGCTGCATTTCAGATTCCGAGCCTCCAAACTCCAAGAGAAGAAATTTGAATTGTTTTAAGCCGCTATGTTTGAGGCTGTTGGTTGCAGGTGAAGCAGGAGGCAGACAGTTGCCGGCTGGTTCTGTGGAAGCCTGCTCAGCGCAGGCAGGCCATATGGCTAAGCTTTGGGTCTGCCTGGTCAACACCGTGGTTAATATCAAACCCATAAATCAAAAAGCCAGAAGGCCTCTGTTAAAACGCCACTTCTGCAAGAGGACCATCTGTGTTCCATTGTGAATTCTGAGTTTTCTGCTTGGTTCTTAATTTTTAAATGTTAGTTTTGTGTGTGCCCATGTGTGTACGTTCGCGGGGTGCACATTCCTGTGTGCGTAGGTGTTCGTGTGTGTACAAGTCAAAGGTTAACTTTTGGGGTTGTTTTCAGGAGCCATCCACATTGTCCTTTTGGGGACAAGATCTCTCGCTGATCTGGGGCTCAGTCATTGGCAAGGCTGGTTGGGCTGTGAGCCCCAAGGATCTGGCCATCTCTGCCTTCCCTGCTCTGGGATCATATGCATGCGCCATCACACCGGACTTTTTTCCCCCATGGATTGGAGGGATGGAATTCAAGTCTTTGTGCTTTCAAGGCAAGCTCTTTACAGATTCATCAGCACCCAGGTTTAAATGATGAAGTGTCAACAGTAGCCCCGGGTACGCTGCCTCAGAGGACTTTGGGGAGGTCATCCTCTAAATTCCAAAGACAGCCTCTCCAATTCTTCAGTGTCACAGCACCCAAGCACAAGCCTCTTGGGGTTACCACATTGCTGCTTCTTGTCCACGAGGAAGCATTAGCCTTGTGAAAACAGAGAGGCAACTCTATCCCATATTCTGTCACTCAAGGGGCTCTGGACCTCACGTGGTACTGTGGGAACAACCCTGCCACTTCCCAGTGTCGGGCTGGCAACAAGATGCATAGCGACCGTCTCTTCTCCACAAATCGGAAACCAGGAAAGGGCTGAGCACGGGTTCTCGCGTGGCCCACTGTGCTCTGACATCTGAACTGACATGGGGTGACACACAGCTTTGGCTGACCTGGCTTGAAGTGACTGTCCTATCACCGATGACAAAAACTAGTGTTGTTTTTTGCAGACACCCCACCTCGATTCTGTGAGCTGTTCTGTAACACGCAGTAGAGGCAACACAGTCTTTTTCAGAGCTGGACAAGGTTCTGAGTCCCGAGCCACACCTGTTGTTGGTCGCATATGGGTCCTGGGACCAGCACGTGTTTTTGTTCCAGGTTCACACAGCGCAACCATCTCTTTGTGGCCCTCAGAATATGAAATCGAAAAAATAACGACAACAAAAAACCCCACAGCTTTTCTTTTCCTCAAGAATATTTTTAGAGCTGGGTGTGGGGACACATGCCTGGTACCCCTGTATTCCAAAGGTAAGGCAAAAGGACCAGGAGTTCAAGGCCAGCTATCCTGTGAATTCAGGCAATAGACAGGACTATGAGAGACCTCAAAAGACAAGTAATACACAAAACCAAACAATATTTTAGTTGAAAAGGACAGAATTGACAAAAGGCACCTTGAGAGACCTGGGTTGACCTGTTTATTCCCATCCCTTTCTAAAGTGACATCTGACCTTTGTGCCCGGCCACCCTGTCACCAACTCCTGGAAACCTGGCCAGTCATAGGGCAGAGTATTCTCTAGTGACGTAATCTGAATCCAAGAGCCAGGCCAAATGACACTGGGAAATGTCCCTAGCCTGGAAACCCAGGGCAGACATTCCACTTGAACATCAGGAACTTGATGCTCCCGGTGGGTTCAGGTCTCTGACCCTCCGGGCCCAGTACCACTGTCGGCCACCACCATTATTAGCTCCAGAGACTTTGCTTAGTGGCCACCCCACTGCTGAAAACCAGAGACTGCCTCAGGCTCTTCCCAACTCCATCCACCTCTGCTCATCACCCCCCCCTTCCCCACCTACCCACAGTCCACCCCTGAGCCCTTCTAGAAAAGAGCCCAGCGTCCACTTGTGGGAGACTCCCAGGCCCGCCATAGGAAGTTGAGTTTATGATATTCTCGTGGGTAAAAACAATACTGCTCCTTTGGGACATTCTGTTGACGTGTTCCAACTAAAATATACTCTGTTTGTTTGCATCTATTTAGGGAAGCTACAGCGGACTTGGAATTCATCAGTCGGACTTGTTTTTGAGAAAAGAAAAGCTGTCAGGGCCAAGCAAGGAGCGGGTCTCTTCCGGTGCTCGCTGCAGGCTCAGCTGCTTTACCTTGGAGCTGTTCAGCTGCACAGCAGGAGCCAGGGTCCAGCTCCTGCCCACGGCATGGAGAGGAAGGAGTGTTACAGTGTATGGGATGGTCTCCCTGGGAGCCAGGTTAGTGTCTAGTTATATTGTGGGGAGGGAGAGGACAGACTGACTTCAAGGGAGCCCGAGGAGGCAGGAGGAGGAGGAGATCCGCGCTGGTGCTCAGTTAGCTGCTGCCGGATAGGGGTGTCTGACAAGCCTCACAAAGGAACTCGGAGCAGCGCAGGACCCTGAGGGACCCCAGCCTGAATGGACCGCTCTTCCCAAATTCGCATTCCAACTTGTAAAAGTACCAAGTCATAAAATAAACACCTATATGGAGACACAGGAACAATGGAAACAGATTTCATCATATATGCTCCAGAAAGACAGGGTGTGAGAGCTAAGTACCCTTCAGGGCCAAGCAAGGTGCCCGAAAAGGCAGAGGTGCTTGCTGCCAAGCCTGGTGACTGACGTTTAATCCCTGAACCCCACCAGGTGGAAGGAGAGACTCGTCTCCTGCAAACTGTTGTCTAACTTCTACATGAAAGTCCTGGCATGCACTCAAACACACAGACACGTGCGTGCGTGCGTGCGTGTGCATGCTCACACACACACACACACACACACACACACACGCACACACACGCAAACACACACACGCAAACATACACACGCAAACACACACATGCAAACACATATGCACACACATGCAAATGCACACATGCAACGCACACACGCAAACATACACACATGCAAACACACACACATGCAAACACACACATGCAAACACACACATGCAAACACATACACAAACACACACATGCAAACACACACACATGCAAACACATACATGCACACACACACAAACACACACATGCAAACACACATACACACACACACGCAAACACACACACATGCAAACACATACATGCACACACACATGCAAACACACACACACGCAAACACACACACATGCACGCACACACAAACACACATGCACACATACACACATGCAAACACACACACACACACACACACACACACACACGCTATAAATAAGATTAAAAATCTAAAGAGTATTTACCAGAACAGAGCAGAGAGAATGCCTCTGAGGGTTGGCTCCTGGGGAAGGGCTATGGCTTCTTTCCTGGTTATTGTCTCTCCTGGCCTCGCTCACTGCCATCATTCTTAACCTGGTGCCATTGCTAGTCTCCAGATTCCAGGCCTTTGAGCTCTGGATGGAGCTGTCTCAGGGACATCAGTATTACCATCAACATCAGCACCCACACTGAAGACCTCTTGGACCCCCCCAGTGATGCCACAGACCGGCCTGCAGCCTGCATTGCGTTGCCCTAGATGCCTCTGGAGCCTTCTCTACCTCACAGTCCTACAACCCAATGATGACTGGTAATGCCACTTGAGGTCCTGATGCCCCATCGGGTCTCAGGCTGCCCCAGGAGACAGTGTCCATTCCTTGTCAACGGTTTGACCCAGGTGACCTGACCGGGGTTGGAATGTGGAGACTGAAAGGTCACAGTCAAGCAGAAATCATCACACGCTAGCCTTCAAGAGCTGCTGAAGCCTGACCTGTGACGTGTGACATTGCACACAAACACAGCCTAGCTCCAATGACCCACAGGCCCTGTCCCAGATGCTAATCTTGTAAGACAACTGGTGCTGTGAAATTAACAGCATGCCAGTGATTGTAGGAAAGAACTGTCAGGAAGCTTCCAAAGGGCGGCACTCCAGCGGCGTGCTCTGAGTCTGTCTCTGCTGGCCCTTGCTGTGTCTTCTCTTCTCTTTTCTTTTTTTAATGATTTATTTTCATTTTGTGTGCACTGGTGTTTTGCCTGCATGAATGTCTGTGTGATGCTGTCAGATTCCCTGCAACTGGAGATACAGACAGTTGTGAGCTGCCGTGTGGGTGCTGGGAATCGAACCCGGGTCCTCTGGAAGAGCAGCCAGTGCTCTTAACAGCTTTTCATCTCTCCAGAGCCCCCAATGTGCATTTTCTTAATAAATTGTCTCTGTTCATGTCTGATGAGTATCTTTACCCTGTGCCTTCGGCTTATCGCTGTTCTTCCCAACACGACCATAAATCAATAAATTCCAAATAAATGAAGGAAGGAAACACAGAAGTGCCAGGCAAACACCACACCAGCAATGGATGCTAAAATCAGGAGTGGAAAGCTAAGTAGGCGGCGGGGGCTGCGGGGGGGGGCGGGGGGCGATATCACAAGGTCTCAAAACACCTCCCCCTAGGCAGTTATTCTCCCAAGGAGAGGACGTGAATATGACAAAGGAGGAAGTGTAGTCGCTACCTTGGCCAAGATCAATGTCAATATCCAGGCGGGAAGGCTGATGTCACCTGCGCCAGCGTGGTGCCTGAGAGGGACGGGTGTCGTCTCTGCCCGGCTCAGGCACACACATGACCTCATCGGAATGAGGAGAAATGCAGACAGGTCAGCTGCAGGGCCAGTCTCAAAATCGCTGGCAAACCCTCTGAAAGTGTTAAGGTCGTGGAATATCGAGAAAGGCATGGGCAGGAAATTAAAGAGACACTGGGGTGCTGTGGGATGTTGTGTATGTCAAATGTGTTGCTCTGATTGGTCAATAAATAAAACACTGATTGGCCAGTGGCTAGGCAGGAAGTGTAGGTGGGACAAGGAGGAGAATAAAGCTGGGAAGTGGAAGGCTGAGTCAGAGAGACACTGCCAGCCGCCATGATGAGAAACAGCATGTGAAGATGCCGGTAAGCCACGAGCCATGTGGCAAGGTATAGATTTATAGAAATGGATTCATTTAAGCTGTAAGAACAGTTAGCAAGAAGCCTGCCACGGCCATACAGTTTGTAACCAGTATAAGTCTCTGTGTTTACTTGGTTGGGTCTGAGCAGCTGTGGGACTGGCAGGTGAGAGAGATTTGTCCTGACTGTGGGCCAGGCAGGAAAACTCTAGTTATGCTGGGGGAATGATGCACACGGGGTTCTGGATTGGACCCTGGACCCAGAGCAGGGCCCTCAGCAGAAAAATGGGAGTACGGTCTGTATAGACCTCCTGACCCTGACCTTCTGCACTGAGCGGGTGTGAGATTTCAACACCGTGGGACGGGACGAGAACGGCACGTGCTCAGCTATGCTTCGATTTTATTTGTTTGTTTTTGTTTTCTTTGGACCAGGCATCTCAATCCGTAGCCCAGGTTAGCCTAGAACTCACTCATGCATTCTGTAACCCAGACTGGCCCTGAACCCTCAATGATCCTCCTGCCTCAGGCTTCCTAGTACTGGGGTTTCAGATACACTCCACCATGCCCAGCTGCAATTTTCCATAAGTTTAACACTACTTCAAAACAAACAAAAAAATATATATGTGACATATATCATATATATATATGTATATATATATATATCAGGCCAACAGAAGACAGAGAGAACAGGGTGGGGGTGGTATATATCTCCCACCTGCCAGAGGCATTGGTTGCAGGTATGGGATGGGGTGGTAATGCCAGATGATAGCTAGGTAACGGGAAGGGTTTTGTATGGGGGAGGGGCTTCAGGTACAGGCAGCTGGACACGAGCTGGTGACCATTCCAGACTCTGGTAGTGTCCATAGCGGACGCAGGCCTTCAGAACCAGCTGAAGACCATTTTAGAAGCTTTGGGCTTTGATTTTTGTCTCCGAGTTCTCAAACACCGTCCAGTACAACCCAACACACCTGGTCACTCCCTACAACCCCTTCCTCCCCTTGAGGGAGGACCTGTAGATTTTGCCATGACCCCTGACAACGTCTCCTGGTCCCCTTCAGAACTGTCCCACCAGCGGACAGAGAACAGAGGTGTTCAGAACAAGGCTCCATCTTAGAGTGAGCAGAGAGTGAAGAGGGCCTCCTGCTTCTGTGACGTCACTCACAGAACTCCCGCTCAGGTCCCCTCTGTATTTCCAACTGTACCTGGGAATGGGTCACAACACCACACTAGCAGAGGAGGGGACTCCGTGCTCAGCTCGCCCCACACAGCACTTCCGGGCAGCCTCCTCCCAGGGAGAGCCCTCTCTTCATGGAGCCAAGGCCATACTGACTTTGGGAAAGGGCGCTACAGCTCTCCCAAGCCCCAGCCGGTTTTAAATGATTGCTCTAGGCCCTTCCCTCCAGGCATGTCAGCAGACAGAGGCTCATGGCTCAGTAAGCCTAGAAATAATTTTTAAATTCCACCAGCAGTAATTAGGAAACAAGAGTTCGCTCACCCCTTTTTCTTTTCCTTTTCCTCTTCTGCTAGGATTACTAAGGAATTTGACATTGTTTTAAGTTACAGCACAAGCCTAGTCTGTCAAAACCTCTTGTGCCCCTCTGTGAAACTCACACTTTCCCACATTTCAGGAGCTTACGGCATCACACCATTGATTTAATTAAATTGGAAAAAAAAAAAAAAGTTGCCTTGGGTCCATTCTGGATGTGAAAAGGTTTTCTGATTTGTGGAGACTGTGGAAGGGGCCGGGAAGACGGTTCAGTCAGGGTAGTCCCTTCCGAGCAACTGCAAGGACCTCAGTTTGATCCCTAGCTCCCACATAACAGCTAGCTGTGCCTGTACCCCAGAGCTGGGGAGGGAGAGTTGGGGGGGGGGGGTCCCTGGATCTCACTGGCCAGCCAGGCTAGCCAGTCAATAAAGGAGGTTCGGTTCGGTGAGAGAGAGAGACCCTTTTGCAAAAACTAAGGCAGAGAGTAACCGGGAAGACACCGGACCTTGGCCTCTGGTCTCCACATCACAGGCACTACACACTTGCCCATACATGCACGCCCAAACAAAACATATATGCACATATATTTTTCTCTCACATGTGCCCACAGAACATGGAGACCTGAGGTAGAAAATCAGGGGACTCCTTGTGCAGACAAGCGGATGAACCGCTATGACCTGGGACAACCCAGGATTAGTCGGGTGGAGATCCTTAAGGACCACAGGTTAGCTTAACAAGAATTCCTCGGGCAGATTATTCCAGCTTCTCCCTGGAGATCCACCAGCTGCTGGACTCTCAAACCACGGGTTCTGACAGGGCTCCCTCCAGGGAGGAGGGACCCACAGACCCACAGCCGTAATACCTGGCGTGGGTTAGGCCAGGAAGCCGATGAAAAGCCATGGTGATTAAGGGACACATTGGGAGCCTCTCCTCTTCAAAGCTCTGGAGCTGCCATCGTATGGCCACTATGGAGAGTGGCCTTAGCGTGGCCACCAGACGGAGATCTGGCTGGAGTCAAGGATTAGAAAGAAAAGGGCCAAACCATAGTCAATAAAGCTCAGTCTACGACTTGAATCAAACATGGCCGTGAATCCTCTCAGTGCTTAGCCCAGAAGGGGGGGCCTTCTGTCACCTGCAATCAAGGTAGGCACAAACCTGTCATCTGGGGGATTGATGGCACCTGCCCCTTCCCCCAATGTGGTCAAAGGTCATTCTCATCAGCTTCCTGTTTCTACCCCAACCACAGATGCTGTGGAGGGATGCCGAAGACCTTGGCGTCTCTGCAGAGGTCCCAAACACCCTTCGGATCTGGACTCTGGGCGGAAGCACCCCACCCCCATCCTCTCAGCCTCACACACAGCAGCACCCTCGCCCAGCCCCTCCCACTCAGCCTCCTCAAACGGCAGCTTCAAAGGCTCGGAAGCTGACCTTTTGTGAATGGCCCCTGCAAAACCCTTTCATGTCTTCATGTTTTCAGCCTCCGTGCTCAGGGATGCTCAGGGATTCGTGTCTCCCGCAGGGCTAGCTCTGTCAGTAGCTCCCACCTCAGGGGACAAGGAGAGAGGGCACCTGCATTTCTCCGGGAAGGCCATCTGGTACACTTCACCCCTATTTATCCACCCCGCTGTCACGGATGACCCGGTGAGGCTGGGAGAATCAGAACTAGCCAGGAAGCAGACACGAACCTCACATCTGGGTTGACTCAGGCCCTCACAGGTGCTGTGGCTGGGATCTCAAGTGGCCACCAAGGGCCACAGGTAAAGACTTGGCCCCAGGACAACAGTATTGGGAGATACTGTAGACTTTCAGGGGGGAGGCCCTGTCAGGTCACTGGAGGAATGAATGCCTTTCTCCTGGATTGTTCCTATGCACGCTCCTGCCATGCCCAGGCACATCCTGGCCTTCACCAGCAATCCCACCAGTGGGCTACCCAATCTTGCACACGGATCCTCTCAGGCTGTGAGATATGTGTACCTTTCCTCTTTATACATTAGCTGCCTTGGGTATTTTGCTACAGTAATGCAAACCTAACCAACACACACTGTCCTGTCAGGGAACCGCTGGACCACCCTGCTTAGAATGCAAGGCGGAGACCCATGTACCTTGGCTATGTTTTAATGGGTTGTCCCTTGGGGACGGTGTTGTTAGTTGATTTTTTATTATTTGTTTGTTTGTTAATTTTTGGTTTTTTGAGACAGGGTTTCTCTGTATAACATCCCTGGCTGTCCTGGAGCTTGCTCTTGTAGACCAGGCTGGCCTCAGAGGTCTGCCTGCCTCTGCCTCCGAGTGCTGGAATTAAAAAGGCATGTGCCACCACCGCCTGGCTATGAGTTGAATTTTCGAAGCAATTATTTGCCTGCAATCCCAGCCCTCTGAGGCCAAGGCCAGAGGATTGTCATGAATTGGGCAACACACACACACACACACACACACACACACACACACACACACACACACACACACTTTCATCTTCTACACTAAATACCATAATCACTTTCGCTGGATTTTAAAGAAATTTCACTTTGCCCGATGGGTTGGAAAGGGCCATAAACAGGAAGGAAATGGCAGAAGAAAGAAAGACTCAGGGAGACCCAGCCAGATCTCTGCTTCTTGCTTCCAGGGGAATGAACATCCCCGCTGGAGTCAGCCAGTCTGAGGTGTGTGAGTCCCTGCCCCACACTTCTGGTTCTGGTCCGCTGGTCCTCTGGGCTGAACTGGTGCCTTCACGCCCTCTTCCTGTGCTTCCCATCACCCCTCCCTTCTCTGGTACAGACGCCTGCTGTAATTGGGACGTAGGTCCTTCTTCTTTTCAGTCATCTTTTAGTGACTTTCACAGACTCGCCTAGGGGACCAGGGCCTGACTCGACACCTATCCCTTGAGGGCAAGAGTCCAGTGTCACAGAAGGACGGGGTGCCAACGCCCTAAAGGTGCTGTGCTTTAGGGGAGGGATAGAAAAGAGATTGCTAAGGGCCAGGGAGACGGCTCAGCAGGTAAAGGCGCCTGCCGCCAAGTCTGATGACCTGAGTTCGATCCCTGGGTCCCACATGGTGGGAAGAGAGTACTGACTCCTGCAAGTTGTCCTCTGACCTCTCAATGTGGCCCACGGTATGCACAGTCGCTGCCCGGCCCAATGCACAAAATAAATAAATGTCATAAAAATGTTTAAAAAGGAAAATCACTCTGGAGAGTGTCAACACACCTGCTTAATTCAAAGTCCCGAGGCCGGAGACCCCCTTCCACACATTGCCAGTACCTACAGCTGCAGAGCCTGGAGACCAGAGGGTCCAGATCTACCACACGGAGAGCCTCAGGGGAGCACTCTGAGGCAGCCTGGCTCCTGCTCACTAAAACACAAGTACATGGTGTGTGTGTGTGTGGGGGGGCATCATTATTTTCCTGCCAACAGTTTCCTTATTAAAAATGTAAACTAGGGCTGAGGAGAAAGCTCAGTTAGCAAAATGCTTGTTTTTGCAAGAATAATAACGTGAATTCGATCCCCAGACTAACATTGAAAGAGCCAGGGACAGTGGCTCACTTGTTATCCCAGCACTCGGGACACA
Source organism: Peromyscus californicus insignis (assembly GCF_007827085.1). Taxonomy (NCBI): domain Eukaryota; kingdom Metazoa; phylum Chordata; class Mammalia; order Rodentia; family Cricetidae; genus Peromyscus; species Peromyscus californicus. The sequence goes on along the minus strand of NW_026294540.1, from coordinate 15,310,169 downwards.
GAGACAAACAGATCCCTGGGGTCAGTCGCGACTTAGCAGGGTTCAGGTCAGTGACAGACCCTGTGCCAGTAAGCTGAACAGTGTCCGAGGAACAACACCCGAGGGTGTCCTCTAGCCTCCACACACATGTGCATGCATGCATACATGTGCGTATGTAAACACACGTGTACGTGAGCAAACATATGTATGTACAGAGTGTGGCTGTGTATGCCTGTAATCCTAACACTCAGAAGGCTGAAGCAGAAGGATTATGAGTTCAAAGTCAGCCTGGGCTCCATAGCAAGACCCTGTCTCAAATATTAAAATACTAATAGGAAAAGTCTTTTTGGAAAGAATGGAGGAGCTGGAGATGGGAAAACAGGGCAGAACCGATCCAACCACAGCTGATTCTGGTTCTGAATGCTGCTCCTCTTTGCTTCTACACCCGCCTCCTGCCCAGCATTCCCAGACAGCCCCCCATCAGGACCTCCATCCTGAGCAGTCTTCAGAAACCTCCTATGAAGGCCCCTCCTGGTCTCCTTAGATGACAGAGGGCCCTGGCCCCTGGCCTGCCCAGACAAAGACCTTTTAAAGTTCCCATTGGTAGATCCCACCAAGGACTCAGTGTCTCCCCACCATCGAGGTTATGAAGCATATTTCTACAGTGACACCGTGACTCTGGCCACATCTGTGAAGGTGACTTAACCTGGATTTGTTTCCTCATCTGAGAACGTGGGCAGAAAAATGTTTGCTTGGCCAGTCCACACCTTTGTGGGGGAGACAGAGGTGGTTTTGATATTCTGAAGCAAAGTCATACTAATCACAATAAAATTTCAGGATTTGGAGGCCACAGACATGGCTCAGTGGATGAGAACACTTGCTGTGGAGCTGTGCAGGCCTGAGTTTGGATCTCCAACACCCCACATGTCTGCAACCCAGTGCCATGGGGGTGGACAGTGAAGGACTGCAGCAGCTGCCTGGCTGCCCGTGGAGCTCCAGGCTCAGTGAGAGACCCTGTCCTAAGAAAATAAGGCGCCGGGCGGTGGTGGCGCACGCCTTTAATCCCAGCACTCGGGAGGCAGAGCCAGGCGGATCTCTGTGAGTTCGAGGCCAGCCTGGGCTACCAAGTGAGTTCCAGGACAGGTGCAAAGTTACACAGAGAAACCCTGTCTCGAAAAACCAAAAAAAAAAAAAAAAAAAAAAGAAGGCACAGAGAGTGACAGAGCATGACACTTGACATTGTCCTCTGGCCTCTGCATACTTGTGGGCTCTCCCTGCCCCGCCTCCTTCCAGAGATTGCAGCCCCAAAGCAACAGAAAACCAATGAAGTATTTTAAGAGCTGAAAAGAGGGGGCTGGAGAGCTGACTCAGCAGTTAAGAGCGCTTGCTGCTCTTCCAGAGGACCCGGGTTTGGTTCCCAGCATGCATGTCGAGTGGCTCACAACCACCTGTAATTCCAGCCCCAGGGCATCCAATGCCCTCCTTGTGGCCTCTGCAAGTACTATCGTCATGTGGCGCCCATGCCTACACCCGAGCATAGACATAAGCATAAATATAATAATTTAGAAAAACTTCTCAAGTGAGGTGGCTCAGCAGGCAAAGGCACTTAGGAACATCTGTGCATGCTTTTGTTTGCTCTTAAGCAAGAGACAAAAAAGGCCCAACTTGACCTGTCAAAGTGAGCCGGGGCTGTGCTTTCTGACAAGAAATGAATTTGCTAAGGCGAAGAGCGCCATAGCAATGCTGACCTTCACGGACGGTCCCTTTTGGTGGTCTCTGCGAGCTTGGAGCGAGGTCACAGAAACAGTCTCATGTTTCAGGGGATCAGAACGGATAATGTGTGGAAAAACACATTCGTGGGGTCTTATTACCCAGGCCTGGGCCTCAGCGGGGATTCCTGCGTCATTAACTAACTGGATTCACATTTCTCACTGTGGATGCTGAGGTTTTATTTAAAAAGCATTTGGTTCCAAAGGTTCCTGAGCGATTCTGTTTCCCGGTGTTAATTTTTCCATTGTCTAGACAGCTGCGGAGTCAGACAGGATTATCTGGAGGAAGGAATCGGTTTATGACCCAGAATCCACCTTCACAGCCAAAGGAATTCACATCCCAATGGCCACTGCAGCAGCTGTCATAAGAAACCGGGTATAAAGCAAACCTCGACTGTGTGTAGTTTCTGACACTAGGCAGGAGCAGCCCCTTTCTTGCATTGCTAATGTACACGGGAGACCCCCACACGGAGCCACACAGGAAAGAGCAGTGCCCGCGCTGGCATGCAGGCTTTGCAAGTGGGAACGTCCTGAGGTGTTACAGAAAGCCGGGTGTCAGTTCTATGGTCTTAACAGGAAGTGTCACACCATCACCCATCACGCCTGACAAAGATGTCTCTTAGAACTGAGTCTTAACACCAATCTCTTTTCTGGTGACTACTGAGATGGAGTAGCTCCTCCCATCTTCTCACCCAGTGGTCCCAGGCCGGCCCTCTGATGGGCTGGCCCCCTTGTGGTGCCTCTGACAGGCTCCCTTAACCTCTCCTATCATTTGCCTAAGACTGGTTCTCAAGCTTCCCAACACTGCGACCCTTTAACGCAGTTCCTCATGTTGTGGTGACCCCCAACCATGAAATTATTTCATTGCTACTTCATACTGTCATTTTGCTAGTTATAAATCGTAATGTAAATATCTGATGTGCAACCTCCAAGGGGTCGCTACCCATAGGTTGAGAACCAATGGCTTAAGACATGCTCCCTGGATAAGGCCCAGACTCACCAGCCTGGCCTGGCGCTGTGTGTGTAGAGGGGAGAGGCTGTCCAGGGAAATGGCTCAGTTAGTAAAATATTCGCTGCACATGCATGAGGACCTGAGTTCGATCCCCAGCACCCATGTAAAGAAATGGCTGTGGTGATGCATGGTTTAAACCCAGTGACGGAGAGGTGGAGATACCAGATCTTGCTGGCCAGTGAGCCCGGCCTAATTCATGCGCTACCAGGTTTAGAGAGACCCTGCCACAAATAAGGTGGAGAGTGATTGAGGAAGACATACAACTTAACCTCTGGCCTTCACAGACACACAGACACAGACACAGACAGACAGACAGACAGACAGACACACACACACACAGATTTTCAAAAGTTTATACATGACAAAGACATCATGACTGAAGAAAAGTGCCAATTACAGTGGATGGTGCTGAGGCATTTCCACAGCAATTTGAGAAAATACTCAAATTTAGATTTTTTTTAATATAGTGTTGGGGTTTTTTTTTTGTTTTATTTTTTCAAGACAGGGTTTCTCTGTGTAGCCCTGGCTGTCCTGGATCTCGCTCTGTAGATCAGGCTGGCCTTGAACTCACAGAGATCTACCTGGCTCTGCCTCCCAAGCGCTGGGATTAAAGGCGTGAGCCACCACCGCCCGGCCTTAGAATTTTTTTTTTTTTTAAACATCAACCAAACAGTGAAATCAAAGTTAAGGACATTTTAAGGATTTTTGTTTTGAGATTCTTGGCACACCTGGCTGTGGTTGTCTCTGTGCAGGGCCTGTGTGGATGAGCCTGCACCACGCCGCTTTTATCTCTACAGATCAGGTCAGTGAAAATTACTCCAAGGGAATTTTTTTCTGTGATGCTGGAGTCAAACCCAGGGCCTCACGGGTAACAGGCAAGTGCTCTGACCCTGAGATTCAGCCCCAGTCCAAGATCAGTTTTCATAGTTTCCTCTGTGTGTGCATCTGTGTGTGCACAGAAAGGACAGAGGTCAGTGTGTGTGCACCTGTGTGTGCACAGAAAGGACAGAGGTCGGTGTGTGTGCATCTGTGTGTGCACAGAAAGGACAGAGGTCGGTGTGTGCACCTGTGTGTGCACAGAAAGGACAGATGTCGGTGTGTGTGCACCTGTGTGTGCACAGAAAGGACAGAGGTCGGTGTGTGTGCATCTGTGTGTGCATAGAAAGGACAGAGGCTGGTGTGTGTGCACCTGTGTGTGCACAGAAAGGACAGAGGCTGGTGTGTGTGCACCTGTGTGTGCACAGAAAGGACAGAGGCTGGTGTGTGTGCACTTGTGTGTGTACAGAAAGGACAGAGGCTGGTGTGTGTGCACCTGTGTGTGCACAGAAAGGACAGAGGCTGGTGTGTGTGCACATAAAGGACAGAGGCTGGTGTGTGTGCACCTGTGTGTGCACAGAAAGGACAGAGGTCGGTGTGTGCACCTGTGTGTGCACAGAAAGGACAGAGGCTGGTGTGTGTGCACCTGTGTGTGCACATAAAGGACAGAGGCTGGTGTGTGTGCACCTGTGTGTGCACAGAAAGGACAGAGGCTGGTGTGTGTGCATCTGTGTGTGCATAGAAAGGACAGAGGCTGGTGTGTGTGCACCTGTGTGTGCACATAAAGGACAGAGGCTGGTGTGTGTGCACTTGTGTGTGTGTACAGAAAGGACAGAGGTCGGTGTGTGTGCACCTGTGTGTGCACAGAAAGGACAGAGGCTGGTGTGTGTGCATCTGTGTGTGCATAGAAAGGACAGAGGCTGGTGTGTGTGCACTTGTGTGTGTACATAAAGGACAGAGGCTGGTGTGTGTGCACCTGTGTGTGCACAGAAAGGACAGAGGCTGGTGTGTGTGCATCTGTGTGTGCACAGAAAGGACAGAGGCTGGTGTGTGTGCACTTGTGTGTGTACAGAAAGGACAGAGGCTGGTGTGTGTGCACTTGTGTGTGTACAGAAAGGACAGAGGCTGGTGTGTGTGCACTTGTGTGTGCACAGAAAGGACAGAGGCTGGTGTGTGTGCACCTGTGTGTGCACATAAAGGACAGAGGCTGGTGTGTGTGCACCTGTGTGTGCACAGAAAGGACAGAGGCTGGTGTGTGTGCACCTGTGTGTGCACAGAAAGGACAGAGGCTGGTGTGTGTGCACCTGTGTGTGCATAGAAAGGACAGAGGCTGGTGTGTGTGCACCTGTGTGTGCACAGAAAGGACAGAGGCTGGTGTGTGTGCATCTGTGTGTGCACAGAAAGGACAGAGGCTGGTGTGTGTGCACTTGTGTGTGTACAGAAAGGACAGAGGCTGGTGTGTGTGCACTTGTGTGTGTACAGAAAGGACAGAGGCTGGTGTGTGTGCACTTGTGTGTGCACAGAAAGGACAGAGGCTGGTGTGTGTGCATCTGTGTGTGCACAGAAAGGACAGAGGCTGGTGTGTGTGCACTTGTGTGTGTACAGAAAGGACAGAGGCTGGTGTGTGTGCACCTGTGTGTGCACAGAAAGGACAGAGGCTGGTGTGTGTGCACCTGTGTGTGCACATAAAGGACAGAGGCTGGTGTGTGTGCACCTGTGTGTGCACAGAAAGGACAGAGGCTGGTGTGTGTGCACCTGTGTGTGCACAGAAAGGACAGATGTCGGTGTGTGTGCACTTGTGTGTGCACAGAAAGGACAGAGGCTGGTGTGAGGTGTCTTTTCCTATCACCCCCATCTTATAGTTTGAGGCAGGGTCTGTCAGTCAGTGTAGCTGGAGTGCACAGCTTCAGCTAGCCCAGGCTGGCCAGCAAGCCCCAGGAATCCGCCTGTCTCTGCCTCCCGGGTGCTGGGACTACAGGCGTGCGCCCCCACACACTTGGTTGCATTCTACTGTGGCATCATTGGTCACTTAGTACAAACCAGGGACAAGCCTGCCTACTTTCTAGTGACTTGAAGCTCATGGTCAACAGACCCAGCTCTGGAAGGAGCCACTTCCAACTGTCCATAAGATCTCTCTCTGTCCCTCAAAGGCCACCTCGGCTTTTTCTGATGGACTCTAAGTCAAAGGCACACATTTCCAAGCTCCCTGCCTGGAGGCTTCCCAGCCTTCTGCATAGACTTGATATTGGAGGTGGGGACAGTTCTGATATTCCAGCCGACCATTACAGGACTGTCAGATGTATGAGATCAGGGACAGGACTGAACAGCATTGCTGGGGACAAGTCCCCAGCTCAAGCTCCTTGGTATCTGGACCTGGCTGGGAAACCTTCCGTGGTAACCAGTTCTGAGTGAGAGCCCCGCAGAAACAGCCTCAAACGCCCGACTCTGGCAACTTCTCCTGTGAGGAGGGGGGCTGCAGTCTTGGTGACATATGACAGAAACTCAAGTCCCTGGCACTTCAGGGATGCATGGGACCCTACAAAGGGACCGTGAGCCACGAGGAGCCTTCCGGAGGCAGCAATCTTGCGTCACCCAAGGATGCTCACAGTGAGGTCAGTGACGTGACGTAAAGAGGAAGTGAACTCAGGCAGATGCGTTCCTCATGGCTACCAAAACGGGATCAGAGCTGGCCAACCAGGTGCCTCTGCCCAGCCTGAATCCCACGACGGTTCTTAACTAGTCATCTCATGTGACATGTCCCTTTCTTTCCTTTAACAGGGCCTATTGAGGCTCCCCAGTATCCTTCTAGGCACTAACTCCCAGGTGGCCCTGAACAGACATGGTGCATTACTTGACTTAGCAAATGAGAAGACAGACACCCAGAGGGGCCAAAGAACCTGTCCAAGGTCACACTCGTTTGTGACACGATTAGGTCTGGCATGGTGCCAGGGAACAGAAAGAGACTGGGAGCCCGAATGTCAGCGTGTAAACCTGCTTAAGTGGTCAACTTTTAAAGAGTAAAAAGAGATGAGATTAATTTAATTTGTATTTATTTATTATTGTGTATGTGGGGGTATGCGGACACATGCATTGAGGTCAGAGGTCAGAGAACAATTATGGGAAGTTTATCTTCTCTTTCCTCGTGGGTTGTGGGAATGAACTCAGGTCGTCAGCTTGCACAGCATTTTTAACCACTGAGCCATCCTGACAGCGCTAAATTCATGTCAGAAATCGATGTCTGGGACCAGCCATCAAAACCTTGCTGGTTCACTAGGAGGTCAACGTGGCAAGTTATTAATGGGGTTGTCTACAGCCTTGGTATTTCCTGGGTCTGAAACTTGTATTTATTTTCACACCCACGACCCATCTCAGCACTTAGGCGCCAGGCTGTCAGGTGTATGCAGCTTTGAATGTTTGTGTGTACGTGTGTGGGGACAAGAGGAGGACACTGGGTGTCCCTCTATCACTCTCCACCTTATTCCCTCGAGACGGGGTCTCTAATTGAACTTGGAGCTGGGCTGGCAGCCAACAGAACCTCCTGGCCTCACCCCCCCATGTCACTGAAGTTACGGCCACACTCAGCTTTTCACATGGGTGCTGGGGATTTGAACCCTGTTCCTCGTGTTTGTACAGCCAGTGCTCTTACCCACTGAGCCATCTCCCCAGTCCCTCCATCCTAAACTGAAACACAAGGCTGGAAGTTGAAGCAGGGAGAGAAGGGAAGGCACCAGTGACAGTGGTGGGCTGAACACGAACAAAGGCTCCCAGAATGTACCCTGATAACTGAGACACAAGCCAAGCCAGTCACCTACCAACAAAGTACCAGCTGTGACCCAGAAACTTTCTGACTCTGAACGCTAAGCAATGCAACAGCAGCTTGTTCCTCTCTTCCCGTGGACGGTCCTCCTGTCCCCAAGCCTTGCCTACCACACATTACCCTGTGGTCTCCCTCCAGCCAGTGGAGTCTCAGGGCCGACACACACAGATGCTCTGGCTCCCAGGCACAGCCGACATGTTCAGCAGCCACCTGGTTCTCTTCCAGGGGGGTTCAGGGTGTCAGGAAGCATGGATCCACCACAGCACCACCCAGCTGAAATCTGGCAAGCAGTCTGGTGAGGCGCTGAGCTCCGGAGCACTGCACACACACCATGTGGGCTCTCAGTGTGTCCTTCCTTGCCTTTCCCTATCCTAACTAGGATGGCCTCACTAAGCTACGCTCTTCACAGAGGCCAGCCTTAGCCAAAGCTGTCCCAAGCCTAAGACATCTTCAGACTGCTGAGCAAAGTCCTCCCCCTACTCTCCACCTCCGCCCAGCAGCTCAGTCCTTCCTTCTTCCGTACAGCCTTGCAGGAGGAGAATCAGCCCTCAGCACCAGAGTCAAGAAAGTTCAAGTTCTGACATTCTGGGTCTGTGGCCTTTTCTGCCTCTATAACTCCTCTTCCTCCTCCTCCTCCTCCTCCTCCTCCTCCTCCTCCTCCTCCTCCTCCTCCTCCTCACCTGTTGGTTCAGAAGCTTCCCCTGCCCTATGTGGATGGACAACATGTTGCTCTGACCCCATCTCCAGTAAAACCCTGGCAGAGGCAGGAGAGCCATCACCACCATCACCATCATTAACACCATCATCATCACTTTCAACATCATTGCTATCATCATCACCACTGAACATCACCATCACCAACATTACCACCATCCTTGCCATCAATCAACATCACCATCATCACAATCGCCATCATCACCATCATCACTAACACAACATCATCACCATCGACATCATCACAATCACCATCATCATCAGTGAACATCACCATCATCAACACCAACATCACCACTACCCTTGCCATCAAACAGCATCACCATCATCACCATCATTATCATGTCATCACCAACATCAGCACCACCCTTGCCATCAGTCAACATCACCATCATCACCACCACCACCATCATGTCACATCATCACCATCACCACCACCACCACCACCACCACGTCATCATCATCACCATCATCACCACCACCACCATCATGTCATCATCATCACAATCACCATCATCATCATCAGCACCACACCGCTGTCATTACCATCATGACAAATGCTCCTCTAAACCACGTGCATGAACAAAGCCCGGCGCTGCGGGAGCCCCTTTTCAGGTCTCCCATTGTGAATCGGCTGACTAATTTCCTACGCTCCACTCTAGGGCAAAGGCCACAGTTGGCGGAAAAGGCTCCAGAAACTGAAATGTCCGCTCACAAGATGTCTCTGGGGACTCAGCTTGCTCTTCCCTAGCTGTCAAGAGGATTCCTCCCCCTCCCCCTCTGCCGCAGCGTACCACCAGGCCCCACCGCTCCTGCTTGCTAGGCTCCGAAAGCTGTGCACAAATCCTCCACGGTGTCACCTTCCTCTACCCCGACGAGCCAGCCCCACCTAACCATGCTCCCCCCAAAAGGACAACTTGAGTGAAGACAGCCAGTAGGAGGCCGCCTGCTAGATGGATGGCCCTATGTGGGCCGGGTTGAAATTCATCAGAGCGCTCTGTGTGAACGGCTTTCTTGTCACAGCTGCGGCCAGATCCCTGCACTCCAGCCTCCTCTCCTCTGCCTTAGGACACAGCAATGTAGGATGGTGTGTGAGGGCCTCAGCTTCCGGACCTTTTCCCTCAGGCAAGAAGGCTGGGCTTAGGCCGATGACCCATGATGAGGACATGGGGAGAAGAGGGCTCCCCTTCTCAGAAGAATATGAACACTGAACCCTAAATCTCCAAGCAGGTTAGAAGGCTGTAAATGCTCCAACCAACATAAGATGGCATTATAAAAAAAGAAAAAAAAGCTGGGCGGTGGTGGCGCACGCCTTTAGTCCCATCACTTGGGAGGCAGAGGCAGGTGGATCTCTGTGAGTTTGAAGCAAACCTGGTCTACAAAGTGAGTTCCAGGACAGCCAGGGCTACACAGAGAAACTCTGTCTCAAAAAAACCAAAAGAAAAAGAAATAAAGTAAAAAAAAAAAAATACATTTAAAAGATCAGCATTGAAAGGCGAGGGCCAGGTGACAGATGGAGGCACATCCTGGTTCTGGCTCTGTTTCTGTTTTCCTTGTCTGGTCGTGTGTGTGTGTGTGTGTGTGTGTGCAGGTGTGCATGCATGTCTGTGGGTGTGCATGTCCACAACCAGTCTCTGTCTTAGTTTCTGGAACAGGGTTTCTCATTGAACCCAGAGCTCACTGATCTGGCCTTGGGTAGCAGGCAGTGCACAACTGAGCACCCTCTCCAGGCCCCTGTGGTTTGTGTCTTGATGGGATTTAGCTTCAGGGGAAACCCAGACAAAAGAATGTGAGACTCTTCATATTTTTTTTTTTGAGAGTTTTCTGTATAGTATATATTCATTGTAAGATTTTTTTTTTTTTTTGATTTTTCGAGACAGGGTTTCTCTGTGTAGCTTTGCGCCTTTCCTGGGACTCACTTGGTAGCCCAGGCTGGCCTCGAACTCACAGAGATCCGCCTGGCTCTGCCTCCCGAGTGCTGGGATTAAAGGCGTGCGCCACCACCGCCCGGCCATTGTAAGTTTTTTTTTTTTTTTTTTCCGGAGCTGAGGACGGAACCCAGGGCCTTGTGCTTGCTAGGCAAGCGCTCTACCACTGAGCTAAATCCCCAAACCCTCATTGTAAGATTTTTTTAAAAAGTGTTTTCTGGGGCTGAGGAGAAGGCTCTGCAGTTAAGATCACTTACTATTTTTGCTTAAGACCTGAGTTTAGTTCCTAGCATCCACCTGGCGGCTCACAACTGCCTGTAACTCTAGTTCCAGGGGATTTGATGCCCTCTTCTGGCCACCACAGGCATTGCATGCACATGGTGTGCATAAACTCACACAGACTCAAACATATGCACATAAAGATCAGTAAGATCCTTGAGGAGAAAGAATTTTAGCTGAGGGGGAGGGGAGGGAGGAGGGAAGACTGAGGACACCACAGAGAGCCACTGCATGTCAGTACTGGGTCCCAGATGTTCGGTCCAGTGGCATGTTCACTCTTTGAAGTTGCCTTTAAACCCGGCTACCCTACACTCCCATCTGGGCTGACTTCAAAGCTATCCCTAATAAGTGTTTGAAGATGTCTTTTTCTTATTCATTCTAAACCCACACCCACTAGAAAAATGCTCCTGGAGACATCCACCCAACTCAGGAGTCTTATGCGGGATGATTGAAAATGATGAGCAGGGGGCTGAAGAGAAGAAGGCTCAGGCCAGAATGTGCTTGCCATGCAGGAGTTCGAATCCCCAGAACCCACATTAGAAAACCGAGGGAGGTGGAGTGATCAGACCCCTGGGGCTCACTGCCCAGCCAGCCTAGCCTACTTGGTGACTTTCAGATCAATGAGAGACTTTGCCTCAAAACAATACAAAACAAAACAAAAAAACAAGGTGGATGGCACCTGAGGAATGTCACTCAAAGTGGACCTTTGGATTCCAAATGCGTGCACATGCACACACACACACACACACACACACACACACAAAGAGAGAGAGAGAGAGAGAGAGAGAGAGAGAGAGAGAGAGAGAGAGAGAGAATGAGAAGCATCATTACATGCAAATTCTTGATTTCAAATCCACATTTATTTAGTTTGTGTGAGAGGTGTGTGCCGACCACGGTTCATGCTTGGATTTCAGAGGACAACTCGCAGGATTCAGCTTCTACCAGGAGGGCTCCAGGGATCCAACTCGGGTCACCAGGCTGGGCAGCAAGCACTTTTACCCACCGAGCCCCCTTGCTGGCCTCGTTACACGCAAATTCGTCCCGGTAACTCCTAGAGAGGGGCACAGTTCAGGGTGCATACTGCACACGTGGGGGTCATGTGCTGGGAGAGACTGCCCCAGCTCAGGCTGGGGTCCCCAGGTTACCACCCACATGGCCCTGTGCAACCAGGTTGGCCCCTTGTCTTCTAGTCACTGAGAGGAAGGTCTGGAAAGTTCCAGGCATCCTGCTCTCGGCTGCCCCATTCCAGATGAGCCCCACATCCTGCCACCTCTAGGCTCCCCATAGAAGTTAGTTTCATTTGACTTAGAAGAACCAGGACTTTGGGGTGGTGGAAAACGCACTCTGAAGCTCCATTTGTCATTAAAACAAAAACAAAACAAACAAACAAAAAAGGTTGAAATTTAAAGAGACATAACTTTCCCTGATGACACGGAACAGAAGAAGGCAGCAGGAGTCAGCCTGAAGTTCAGATCATACCCACAAGGCAAAGCGTGAATTGGCTCAATTCAATAAACACCGGAGAAACGCCTTCGACGGCTCTGACACCCCCAGGAAAAGCTGCCAGCTGTGACCCTGGCTTGAGATGCGTGGCTGGAAGCCGCAGGCCTGTTTATCAAGCTCACTTGTACACATGGACCAGGGAATCTGGTCCATGGTGCTCTGGGGAGTCAGGGAGGGGCTGTGAGTCACATCCAGAGGCCAAAGGCCAAAAGAGACCTGCCTGCACAGGAGTAGAGTTCTTATTCCAAGAGGCCATGAGGCCACAGGATGGCTGTGTGGGGCACTGGACAGCAAGCTGCGGGAAGTCTCAGACACAGATAAATTGAGGCTCCAGGACTCGGCTCCTGGGAGAAGCGAAGTGGAACTTAAGCAGTGGTTATATAGGTAGGTATTGAGGAAAAGCTGCCTGAGGGGTCTGAGGCATCAGGATGCCCTCCTCCTCCTCCTCCTCCTCCTCCTCCTCCTCCTCCTCCTCCTTCCTGCCCCCTTGGTGTCTCATCCATACAGGGATTTGAGACAAAAATGAGGAAAAGAAGAGAAAAAAAAAAGCAGGAGAGGTTCAATGGGAGGGGGGACCCTGCCCAGATGGTCACCCCCACACTCAAGATCACAGGAGCTCAGGTTTGTCCTCATAATCGCTGGGAGTCGGAGCAAGGTCGGGAGAAGCCTGCTCAGAGCCATGGCCTGTGGAAGAGCATCCCCAACAAAGACGAGCTGATGGTTTAGGGTGAGCAGAATTCCCAAATGACACGAGTAAAAAAGTCAGGGTTGAATGTCCCCAGAGCACAGCGGCGGAGACACAAGAGTGTCTCAGTGGAGATGGTGATGGTGTGGTCATCCTGGTACATTCAGTGTAATGAAGGTCACAGAGCACAGGGTAAGGCTGAATCCCCTGCAGAGGGCAGGAGAGGTAGCCCATCCTGTTTTCTTTTCTTTTCTTCTTTTCTTTTTTTTCTTTTCTTTTTTCTTTCTCTCTCTCCTTTTTCTTTCTTTCTTCCTTCCTTCCTTGCTTCCCTCCTCCTCCTCCTCCTCCTCCTCCTCCTCCTCCTTCTCCTCCTCCTCCTCCTCCTCCTCCCCCTCCTTTTCTTTTTCTTAAGAAAGGGCCTCATGTAGCTCAGGCTAGCCTCAAACCCAGGCAGCAAGAATGACCTTGAGTTTCTAATCTTCCTGCTTCTACCTACTGGGATCACAGGCATGCCGAAACATACCTAGTTTGCGCAGGGCTAGGGATGAAACCAGGTGCTCTACCAACGTAGCTACACGCCCAGCTATGAGTTCATTCTAAAGGGCTACGTGCCATAGTCCCAAGATGCAACGCTCCTCCCCATGATGTCTTTGTGGCCAATGAGCTCCAGCGGTTCTTCTGTTTTGACCTCCCCTCTGCTGGGATCACAGATGCGTGGGTTCTATGAACCAGACGCAGGTCCTCATGCTTGCATGGCGATCACATTACCAATTGAGACATCTCCCTGGCCTCTTTTTCTTTCCACAAGGTTTCACTATGTTTTTCCCAATGTAGCCCAGGCTAGCCTCATTCCTCCCCGCTCCCCGCTCCCTATGCTGGATTACAGACACTCGGCAAACCTGGCTTCCCCCTGACTGAAGGTTCAAGTTTTTCTTCAGAATATGTGGTGCTGACTCTGAGGTTCCCAGTGAGCGATGCTGGAATGTTCCTGGTACCAGCCAAGCCCTGGGATGTTCAGGATCCCCTCCCAAAGCCCTTTCCAAGCCGGCTGGAATGTCTGAATTGGCTTAAGAAAAGAATTCAAAAGCTGAACTTGCAAAGCCTGGGGCCAAGGGCAAGCAGGGGCTGGAGAGAGGGGTGTCCCTGGGTTCCTGTTTGTTCCAGCAAGGAAGGGGGTGAGGGTGAGGGAACTTAGCATACCCCCTCTCTTCCTCAGCTCTGCGGGGTGTGTGTGTGTGTGAAACAACTGTCCAGGCTTCTCCACCCTCTACCCTGTGGATGATGTCTGCTACCTGCTACACAACTCCACGGCACAGGGATGTCTAAAAATGTCTTGGATCCTTTGGGATAGTTATGGGTGGTCCTCAGAATACAGGCCACATCCAGGACTCCTCTTCTGCTACCTTGGACAAGAGACAGCGTATGCTCTGGTCCCAGGACTTCAGAGCAGAGAACCTGTATTGAATTAACTAAATAACGAACATGAGAAGAGCTCTCTGCTCCCCTCCCTGCCCCTGTCTGGAGTTCCCCTAGTTGCCAGCGTACAATGTGAAAGCCCACAAGTATGGTTTCAGCTCGCACTGGTGGCCATTCCTTATTACATATGTAGGGATGTGCTCCAAAATACCTCCTAGGCTGCCAAGAGACTACCATTATTCAGATTAAAGATGTCTGAAATGATCCCTTCAAACAGTCAGCATCATACAGGGAGGGTGGCTCAGATAGTCACGTGCCCGCCATGACAGCATGGGGACCTGAGGTTGTATCTCACCATCCATGCAAAGACCCACGCAAGGAGCCAGCATATTGGCAAATGCCCTTAATCCCAGTACTGAGGAGGCAGAGGCAGGTGGATCTCTGTGTTTGAGGCCAGCCTGTTCTACAGAGTGAGTTCCAGGACGGTCAGGGCTACACAGAGGAACCCTGTCCCAGGCACGGTGGCCTTGTAATCCCAGCATTGGGAAGGGGAAGCAGGCAGATCCCTCTTGCTCACTGGGCAGCCAGCCTAGCTGAACCAGCGAGCTGCAGGTCCCGGCGAGAGACCTTGTCTCAAAAACCAAGCTGGACAGCAAGGAATGACACCCAAGGCCAAGGTTGGTCTCTAGGGGCCACACACGTGCATAAATTCTGTCCTGGGAGGAGAGAGGGACTAAATTGAAAGAAACAGAACAGTCAGAATCAAGGGGGGAGTTCCTGGGTTCTGATGAAGAGGAGGAGGAGAAAGAGGAAGAAAAGAAAAGAGGAAGGAATGGAGGAGGAGGCGAGGTAAGATCCAGATGTGGAATGAAGGAGGAGGAGGAGAGGTAAGATCCAGATGTGGTGACTATCTGGAGGAAGCTGACTATGGATGATGTTAGGGTGTGGATTTGTAGGAGAAAGCCACTATCCACTGGAGGTGTGTGCTCAAGGAGCATTTAGTGCTGGGGCTGGAGGGATGGCTCAGAGGTGGCTCTTGCAGAGGACCCAGGTTCAACTCCCAGGACCTGCATGGTGGCTCACAACTACCTGTAATTCTAGCTCCAGGAGATCCAATGCCCTCTTTTGTCATACAGGTGGGCAAAACACCCATATACATAAAAGTGTGTGTGTTTGTGTGTGTGTGTGTGTGTGTGTGTGTGTGTGGTTTTTCAAGACAGGGTTTCTCTGTAGCCCTGGCTGGCTGTCCTGGAACTCACTCTGTAGACCAGGCTGGCCTTGACCTCAGAGATCCGCCTGCCTCTGCCTCCCAAGTGCTAGGATTAAAGACATGAGCAACCACCATCCGGCAAAATAATAATTTTATAGTTAAAGGAAAAAAAAACACAGAAGCATTGGGAGCTGAAGAGATGGCTCAGTGGTTAAGAGCATTGACTACATGTGCAGAGGACCCTGGTTTGATTCCCAGTACCCACATACCGGCTCTGTGCCTCAGAGGGCACCAGGCATGCGTGCTATTCAGGTACATACATGCAGATAAACACTTGTACACATAAAGTTAAAAAAATCAAGAAGAAGAAGGAGGAGGAGGAAGAAGAAGTAGGAGCAGCATTTAGGAGTGAAGGGGTCTGACGTCTGCACATTGGTTCAAATGGCTGGGCTCATACTACACACCCAGACGGCTAGCCACTAGACAGGTCTCTGAGCAAATACAGTGAGATGCTCCCAGCTATCACATGCAGTTGGGAGACCAAGGGCTCAATGATCTTCATGATTTAAAGTGCTCCTAATAGAGTTGGCGAGATAGCCTTAGTGGGTAAAATCCATAAGTCCTGAACTCCTCCCCATTGTCTAAGCCAGGCCACCCCCTTCTCCTTCCTCCCAGGGAGACCACCACAGTTTTCCTCCCCTCTCCTGCATCACAGATGAAGGCCTTTACAAAGAGAGAGATGAACAGAGTTAAGAACACAGTCAAAAGCAGGCCTGTGGCTCACGACCCAATTTCCCCTCCCTTCCCTCCCTCCCCCTCCTCTTTCTCTCTCCCTCCCTCCCTCCCTCCCTCCCTCCCTCCCTCCCTCCCTCCCTCTCCATCTTGTGGATCAGATGTAAACTCTCAGCTACTGCCCCAGCACCATGCCTGCCTGCCGCCACACTGTCCCACCATGGTTATAGACTAAACATCTGAAACCGTAAGCCAGCCCCCAATTAAATGCTTCCTTTTATAAGTTGCCTCGGTCATGGTGTCTCATCCCAGCAGAAATGTGAGACACCCCCTCTATCCACTGGCCTCCTTTTCTGCTTCCACTGATTTCCTCTGGTCACTGAGAGCAAAATAAAAGCAGGTACCCCCCATAGAAATGAACACAGATAGCACACTGGTCCACCCCTGCCCTTGTGGTAAATCTGAAGGGAAAACACAGGTTGCTGCACACCTGGGGAATCATTCCATCATTCATCCAGTGAGCTCTGGGGTCCTGACTGTGAACAGCTCCTTTCACATTCCCATGCCCCGACCGTGTGCCCCCCTCGCCAACACACCTCAGAACAGGATGATGTTTGGAGATGAGCTCTTCCAAGCAGTGGCTAAGTTAAAACCGAGATCTTTAGGATGGGCCCTGACCCAGTGTGACAGGGGCCCACATAAGAATTTTAGATATGGGGTTGGGGATTTAGCTCAGTGGTAGAGCGCTTGCCTAGCAAGCACAAGGCCCTGGGTTCAGTCCTTGGGGGTTGGGGTGGGGGAGAGAATTTTGGATACATACACAGACACCGGAAACATGAGCAGGTAGAGGAGTGACCAAGGGAAGAGAGCAGGACAAAGGCCATCTTCAGGTCAAGCGGAGGGGCCACAGGAGAAAACAGATCTGGGGTAAAGCGCTTGCCAAGCAAGTATGAAAACTCAAGTTTGGTTCCCAGAACCCAAGTAAATCTGCAGGGCACAGTGGTGTACGTGTGTAATTCCAGCGCTGTGGCAGCAGATCCCCGGGGCTCAGAAGCCAGCCAGCCTTCCGAACTCTCTCAGACCAATCCGAGTCTCTATCTCAGAAAATGAGATGGATGGCACCTTAGGAAAAGACATCTGAGGTTAACCTCAGGCCTCCATGGACGTGCATACATGCGCATGCACACACGCACGTGTATGTGTACACACACACACACACACACACACACACACACACACACACACACAGGCTACTATGAGCCAGCGTGATGGCTCAGCAGGTAAAGGCACCTACCACTAAATCGGAGCGCTTGATTTTGATTCCCCAAGCCCATTTGATGGAAGGAAGAATTGATTCCTGCAGGCTGTCCCCTGGACCTCCACATGTGTACCCCTCTCCCCCTGCCCCACACAAAACAGTTGTTAACATTTTCTAAGTAAGCTAATCTATTACCGAAGAAGTCCTTGATCCTAGAAGAAGCGGGGCCGTTCGTTGGGAGGAAGATGGTACCCAACCGGGAGACCTGTGTTCTGTGAGCTGGGCTTGTCTGCCCCCTGGCGGACGCTCCCTGTAATGACCATGTGCTGTGCTGGGGGGTGGGGAGGGAGAGAAAGAGGGGGAGAGAGAGAGAGTGTGTGTGTGTGTGTGTGTGTGTGTGTGTGTGTGTGTGTGTGTGTGAGAGAGAGAGAGAGAGAGAGAGAGAGAGAGAGAGAGAGAGAGAGAGAGAGAGAGGGAACTGGCTTTGAATATAAATGCCCTTCTGAGGAAACCTGGCCTCTGAGCTGTCTGTACAGGAAGTCTGCCTGCCATCTCGTGCTCCATCACGAGGATGTGTCACAGGGTCATTCCCTTGGGCAACTTTCGGGTTGCCCTGGGAGGAGAATCCTGTGTTGTCCCGTCTCTTCCCCCCACCCCCACCCCCGTCACCTCCTTTGTCCTTTGAGGCTTCTCCTCTTCCCGTGTCCTCCACTCAGCTCCTGACTTGAGACCCTGACTTTCAGAACTGGACAAGGTGCGCTGGTGGATTCTGGAGCCTGCGGAGAGGTCCCCCTGCCCCTCTTCCTCTCCTAGGGGTTTGGAGCGTCATCACGGACCCTTACCTCAAAGACAGGACTGCAACTCAATGCGTATGAAGACTTCCCATGAGCCTGTGGGTCCCTAATGCCACCAGGGCACCTGGGAGCATTGAGGGGTCCATGGGGCGCTAGGCACGGGACACTTGGGAGGTTGCTAGCATCCTTTCCATTCTCTCTCCTTCCCACTAACAAGGTAGGATTATGGTTTTTTTGTTTTGTTTTGTTTTGACTTAAAATAAAACTAACCCCTGGTCAGTGAAGACTGCAAGGCATGCCATGTGGGACTGGCTGCCATCTTCCAAAGGTCCAGCCCCAGGACTGGGACCTTAAGCACCAACCACCTGTACTCTGCCTGATAAGAAAACCCCCGTTTGGGCCAGTGATGGAGTGCTTGCCTAGACTGTTGGTGACTTTCCTTGCCATTGTGACCGAATCCCTGATGAGAAGCTGCTCCAGGATGGAAGCATTGATTCTGGGACAGGTTTGGAGGATGCAGATCAGCGTGACGGAAGGCATAGTGACAGGAGGTGAGGCTGCTTGCTCTCATCCTGACAGATGAAGGACGGAGAAGCAGGGCCACTGTAAACATCAGGCCTGCCCTTCCCCCGAGGACCACTTCCTCGAGCAAGGCCCAAATTTCCCAAGGGTTCCAGTAACCCCAAAATAGGACCAGCGAGCTGGGAACCCAGTCCTCAGACATGTGACCCTGTGGGGACGTTTAGGATTCAAACCGGTCATGTGTTCTTGTCACAATACTGCAAAAAGAAAACTGTAAGGACGAAGGGAGGCGAGCAGAGGAGATCCTGACAGAGACACAGATCCTGCGCTCTGGGACTGCAAACGGGAGCGGCATTCCACGGGAGCTCGCCCAGGGCTCACGTCATCTATGACAGCCAGCATGAACACCACCACCGCCACGCAGACAGCACCCACACAGCATCCTGCTGCTCTGCACCTGTGGCCCTGCTCACCTGGGGCACCCCCGCTCTCTGGTGCATCCCCACTCTGGGGGAAGCAGGCTGTGAAACAAGGCAGCAGAGATGAAAAAGAAACCCCCAGATCTGAGCAGGCGGCTTGACAGCGGCTTCCCGTGGTGCTACAGTCATGATCGTTTTCAGTGTCACCGCCGCGGCCACCCCGCTCACAGCTGCTGCCGGATGAGCCCAGGAGAGCAGAACTCTTCATCTACGCTGTGTGTTTTTGTCCTCAGCCCTCCCGGGAGACTCTGGCTTCAAATATTTATCAACTTGCTGTGTGTCTAATATTTAAGTCCCACTGGGGAACTGAGATGACTATGGTAAAAATCCCAGTGATGCGGGCAGGAGGCGATGTCATTTCTGCTCTGGCTTTGGAAAGGCATGCCTTTGGTTTGGGGGAGCAGGGCTGTGGCCGTGCAACTTAGCAATGGCTCTTAATGTCCCTCAGTAACGGGTTGGCAGCAGGAGATTGGGTGACAAGTTGACACCTGAATCAGCTGTCCGTGGTAGGAAAATTCCTTCTGCCAGGCCCAGGCACACTTTGCTCTGTGAGTCTAGAACAAAGGCCTGGAGCGATTGATCGTTCTCAGCCACGGATGGGTGTGAGCCCTAGGGAATGTTGGCGATGCCTGGAGATGTTTTGGGTTGTTACCGTTGGGAGTCCACTCCTGATACGCAGTGAGTGAAGGCTGCTGATGTTGCTAAAGGTCCTGTGATGCACGGGGATGGGGTGGGGGTGGGGGGAGGGGGGAGGCGGGCACCCCCACCAGGGAGCTGCCCAGCTAAAAGTGGTCATGGTGTCTGGCTTGGACAACTGTCGCCTATGGGCACCTGGTGTGAGCAGCTCGTAACTACTCTTCCTGTTCTGTTTCATGGTCAGACCCAAACCAACAAAAGCCACCGGAAAGCAGAGCCTCCTGGATGCCCTTCCGCTGGTGGCATTTCAAGGCAGCTAGGTCAGGCATAGGATATAGTTGCGGCTCTCCGGGGAATGAGGCCTCTGGCTGCCTCCTGCATCCTCCTTCCACTGAATCTGCCAAGGGGCTTTTATGTAACTCGAATTTGTTGTGAAGCAGAATGAGCAACGTTTCCAAGCATCTGGGCCCCTGTATGCGTGGTCTAGAAACAAACAGCCTCATTAGGAGAGGCCGCTTATTGCAGAGGGGGTAATGGACATGTTCTGAGCAGACATCCCGGACACTTACTGGGCAACAGGAAGGGGCAGCAGGCTGAGGAGGGTCCCTGACTTGTCCTGCGTGCCTAGGAGGGGAGCCTGGCTTACTCAGTGTTCTGTGGCTGTGAGAATGCCCAAGGTCAACCGACTTAGGAAGAAAAAGGCTTTCTTTTGGCTCCTGGTTCCTGAACTTCAGGCCATAGTTACTTCAGGCCAGCGGTAAGGCCAACACATCATGGCAGGCTACATGGTGTAGGAAGCTTGTCTACGTCATGGCGGCAAGGAAGCAAAGATAGAGACAGGCAGGTGCCAGGGTTTCACTGTCCCCTTCAAGGAAGGGTTGACTGTCGCTAGCCTAATTCTCTCCCATCCTCAGTGACCTAACTTCCTCCGACGAGGGTCCACGTCCTAGGGTCTCTCTTTCCGTGAAGAGACACCATGACTACGGCAACTCTTACAAGGAAAACATTTCATTGAGGTGGCAGCTTACAGTCCGGAAGTTTAGTCCATTATCATCATGGTGGGGAGCGTGGTGGCAGGGAGAATGGCAGTGTGCAGGCAGACATGGCGTCGGAGAATTCTACATCTTGACCCAAAGGCCACAGGAAATGAACTGAGATACTGGGTGTGGCTTGAGCATGTATGAGACCTCAAAGCCCACCTCCGCAGTGACACACTTCCTCCAACAAGGCCATACCTACCCCAACGAAGCCACATCTCCCCATAGTGCCACTCCCTACGAGCTTATGGGGGTCAATTACATGCAAACTACCACCGTCCACTTCCTACAATGTCCTAACTCCTCCCACTAGGTCCCACCTCCTAAATGTTCCACCACCACCCCACAGCACCATGGGCAGGGACTTCCAACAGTGCATGGATACCTGGGGAATATTCCAGATCGGGACTACAGCAGTGGTCACTTCCAAGAGGAGCAGAAACCCTGTGGCCTCCTCAGGCCAGGAAGGGACATCACAGCACTTAGACTGTTCTAAGTGTCCCCTTCCATTTGTCTAGAGATGTCTACCTGTGCAGGAAGTGCTCAGCCTATGGGAGGGGCAGAACTTCACGGTAACAAGTAGGTTCTAGAACCCCACCATGGAAGTCTGTTGTGGACTATTACTTTAATGATGTAAAGATGTTGCAGAATATTATTTTAAGGTGTGTTACTTTTGTTTATGGTGCATTTGATTAACTCTGTGGAGCTGTGATACTTTGCCTGTCTAAAACACCTGATGGTCTAATAAAGAACTGAACGGCCAATAGCAAGTCAGGAGAAAGGATAGGTGGGGCTGGCAGGAAGAGAGGATAAACAGGAGAAATCTGAGAAGAGAAAAGATCAAGGAGCAAGAGACGGAAGAGGACATTAGGGGACAGCCACCCAGCAACACAGCAAGTTACGGAATAAGAAACAAAGAAATGTATACAGGAATAGAAAAGGAAAAGCCCAGAGGCAAAAGATAGATTGGATAATTTAAGTTAAGAAAAGCTGGCTAGAAATAAGCCAAGCTACGGTCGGGCATTCATAACTAAGAATAAGCCTCCGTGTGTGATTTATTTGGGAGCTGGGTGGCGGGCCCCCCAAAGAGACAAAACAGTCAAAAAACAAAAAAAAAAAAAAAAACCCCAACAACATAAGGATGTGTTACATTTATTTATGTTGTGGAATATTACTTTAATTATGGAAAGGTGTGTTGCATTTGTTTCACCTTGCCTGCCTAAGGCACCTCATTGGTCTAATAAAAAGCTGAATGGTCCAAGAGCAGAGGAGGGATAGGTGGGGCTGGTGGGCAGAGAGAATAAGGAGGAGGAGGATTCTAGGCTTGAGAGAGAAGAACGTACCAGGGAGAAAGAGAGGGAGACGCCTGGGGCCGGCCGGCCAGACACAGAGTAGGACACACAGAATAAAAGAAAGGTAAAAAGCCCTAAGGCAAAATGTAGATGAAGAGAAACAGGTTAAATTAAGTTATAAGCGCTAATGCGACAAGCCTAAGCTAAGGCCGAGCATTTGTAACGTAATAATAAGGCTCCGTGTCATGATTTGGGGGCTGCTGGTCGGAGAAAGCCTGCTACAGAAGACTGTTTGGGAGGCCTTGCAAGTCCTCTGAGGGAAAGAGTTCGATCAGAGCCATTAATTCGACATTTCCTCCTAATTGTTGGTGATGAAGACAAGCTAACCAAAGCAGGAGCTGCAGCAAATCAGGCATGGAAGCTCTTCCTAATTACTGGGGATTTCCTTCCCAGTGGACAGAGTGGCTGTGAATGCTATTGCTGTTGTAGGCTGCAGAGGGGCAGCCTCCCCTGCTCTGCTGCCAAGTCCCTCCTGTCTGACCCACTGCTGAGAGGTGGGAACCCACCGTCCAACGTGGCGAATGAAGAGGGATGTGCAGATGTCCCCACAGCCAGGTGGTCGGACCTGGCATTCATATGGGATGAAGTTATGTCACTGGGGTGGTGAGTCCTAGCTGGAGGAAGTTAGTTCATGGGGGATAGGACCTGGTGGGAGAAAATTAGGTACCAGCCCAGACCTGGTACCACACTGTGTGCCTCCCTCCTAGCTCTACCAGGAACCTGTGAGTCTGACTTCGGTGGGCACAGAGTCTTTAGAGATACAATATAATTAAGACGAGGTCACACGAGTAAGGGACTAATGTCAATGACTGGCATCTTAAGACCTGGACCCAAAGACACAGAGACAGAGGGAAGATATGTGACGAGGGGGATATCTGGAGCATTTTGGCTGTAACAGTGTGGCTACCGGCCACACAAGGCCAGAGAATAATGGAGGGGCAGAAAGCACAATGGTTACCGTTCTGAGCCACTCATCACCAAACGGAGCTTGATCAGAGCCGCCAAGACCACTTTCGATAACTCAAGGGCTGGGTCCCTGGGAGTGTGACAAAGCTGTGCTGGCCCAGGAGGGACAGCAAGTGCCAGTGGAGGCATGGCTGCAGAGGCTGGGACAAGGGTCCAGGGACGAGGCCTGTGCTGGACCGCGACCATGACCCTGGTGGCACCCACTGTGGCGCCTTGCCTCTGCCATGTTACAAGCCTGGTTCTCTGGGTACTTCTGAGCACTGCCCGATATCCTTCCAGACATTTCCTGCTCTCAAGTCAGCCTGGTTCATTTCTGTTCTTCACAGTCAATTTCCCTGACTGGCCTAAAACGCTGCCCAAATAATTCAGAATGCTGTCTCTGCACACGGGTGACGTGGAGGGATTTCTTTGATTTCCAGAGGGCCGTTCTCCCCAGGTGTCCATGAATTTTCAAGTAGCAGAAACTATGACAGAACGAATGATGGGCGGTCACAGACACCTGATAAAACCACGCATATCTCTGGGGCCTGGGGTTTTTTTTTGTTTTGTTTTGTTTTGTTTTGAGACAGGGTCTTACGATGTATCTCTGGCTGTCCTTGAACTCACAACGACCTACCTGTCTCTGCCTCCCGAGTACTGGGATTAAAGGCATCACCTGAAAGCTTTACTTACTAAAATGAAGTTTTGAATTTCTGTAGCATGAACTTTACAATATTTCATCTATTTTGACTGTTTATTAGGCATTAAAACACCTCCCGACAGTAGATATGTCTTTAGATACTTGCTAACTTAATCATAAGATTTAGTCCAGGGTCTGTAAAGATGATTTGGTTAAGGGCACTGGCTGCTCTGACAGAGGACCCAGATCTGATGTCCAGTACTCGAAGGACGGCTCACAACTATCTCTAAACTCCAGTTCCAGGGGATCTGATGTCCTCCTCTGGTCTCTGAGTGCACTAGGCACATACACGGTGTACAGACATACATTGTCTACATACATATAACATTCACGCACATTAAAAACAAAACAAAACAAAAACCAAATTAATCCAGGGGGCCAGTTCATGTCTGTAATCCCAACACTTGAGATACGGAGGGGGGAATGCTGGGAGTCCAAGGCCAGCCAGGGCTATGGAGTAAGACTGTTAAAAAAAAAAAAAAAAAAAAAAAAAAAAAAAAAGATTAAATACATTAAGATCTAAGAAAAAGGGTTGTGTGTGAGATCTGCAGAAGTTTAAACACCAGTGAAGTGGCAAATGTGGAATACTGAGCATGAAGCATAACATGCTCAGAATGGAGAGCAGAGCAGATGCAGGAGCACAGTTCCCAGGTGCACAGCTGGACGAGGAGGGCTCCAGACTGGAGCACCCACCAGGACCTCTGAGTCAGGAAACAGGAAGTGCTCACAGAACCAAAGCCCGTGGCTTCTGGCAGCCGCTTAGGGCTGTGGTGCCCAGTCCCAGCCACACTCCATCTCCACCTGTGCTATGGGGCAGAGGGAGCCTGTTTCCTAGTCTTCGATATTTCTCCGGCTGCACATTTTAGGACAACTTGTTTCTCTCCTTCCACCTTGTGGGTTCCGGGATCGAACCTGGGTCCTCAGGCTTGGCCGATTTGCACATCTTGCTGCCAGCGTCCACAGTGACGGAGGAGGGGCAGGAGGTCTCTAAGGGCTGGAGGCGGCACTGACGGGGCCTTTAGAACTCCAGGACTGAACAGTGCTGTGGATTCCCTTTCACCGAGCGATCCAAGAGTGTCTGCGTCAAAGCCTCCCGGGCGAGCGTGAGAGTGAGGACGTCCCTTCTGATTTACAAACAGGGAGTCAACTGGCTGCCCTTCATCTTCTATAAGCAAACTCATGATGAGATGATGCCAGCCAGAGCAGCATTTGGGAACCGTGCCCAGGCCTGGCACACATTTGCTTGGCCCATGCTGTGAATGGCACTATTATTATCCCTGTTTCGTAGTGAGGGAAACTAAAGTCTTTTATCTATTCTGCCAGAACGGATTCAAACCCAGGCTTGGGGCTGGACTGCCCGTCACTGATGAAAAAAGGAGATCTTTTTTTTTTTTTTTTTTTTTAAAGGGGGAGTAATCGAAAAGTGGTTTTTCTTGTTTTTGTTTTTTTGTTGTTGTTTTAAATTTTTAAAGAAACATTTGACCTTAAACTTAATAGAGCAGGAGGGTAATGCTTCTGTCAGCCACTGTGGACTTAAGCAAACCAGCTTATTATCTAACAGATCTGAAAGTACTTCCTGGTTTTGTTTACTCCGGAAGTCTATTTTAAGTGACTAACAAACACCCTTTCTTTCAGCAAAGGTGGAAACGAAAGCTTGCTGGAGTCATTTACCCTCCACCTCATTTATTTCTATGAGTCACACTTTGCCCACTGGTGTTTGATTTCAAGGATGTTTAGGTGGGGCTGGAGTGGTGGCACCGTGGTTAGGAGCATTTGATGCTCTCGCAGAGGACCTGAGTTTGGTCCCCAGCACCCGCATCTGGCAGCTCACAACCGCCTGTAACTCCTGGGAACCTGAGGCACCTCTTCTGGCCTCTGTGGGCACCTGCACGTGCATGCACACATACACACAGACACATAAAAATAAAAAGCCAAGAAAAAAAAAATGTTTAGGACTTGGGTGTAATGGCACACACCTGAGGCAGGAGGATCACAGATTTGAGGTCTGAGCCACAGAGTGAGATTCTGTCTTTGAAAGAAACAGAAAAGTGCAACCACAAAGACAGGACTTATCCCTGAGAAAGGAAGAGGGGCTGGCCTAGGGTAAGAGTCCTGTGAGGTCCCAGGGAAGGGGCCTTCCCTCCCCCTTCCTTAACGTCTGGTGGCCTGCCTACCTTTAGGAGAAAGGCCCAGCCAGGCTGTTCCTTCTGAGGGTTTCTACCCACTGACCCCTCTCTCTGCCTCCCAGCCACCTTCACAGAATCCAAAGGGGACCCACTTCTCTCAGGTTGAGTTTGGATCTTATCAACAATGGTGCCAAATAAAATCTTCTCAGGATTTAGCCAGCATCAGGGTGATGCTTTTCTGAAGCAGGAAAAGCAACCAAGATAATTCCTAAAAACATGTAATACAAAGGTCTGTGTCTTTAAAAACTGAACTTCAAGATAAGAGTGCTCCAAGAACATTTCAAAATAAGAGTGCTCCAAGAACATTCCAGAACAAGCCGTCCTCTCCTGAGATGGTCTTGTCCACTCCCCTCAGTGTTCAGAGCTCATCTCCAGTCATTATTCAGTGTCACTCCTGAATAATGAAGACCCTGCCATCTCCCGAATGGGTGTGGAAGGGCAGCCTCTGCCCTCTGAGCTCTCCCTGTAACCCCAGCCCCAGTGCCATTCCACAGGAAGGCTGCCCACATTCCTCAGCTCTGGACTCACTCCTTTTCAGCCTCTCTAAACATATCTACGTTCCAAAACCTTCTGTATTCTTCCCCTCACTCCTGATATTACTGCTTTTTGGACGGTGCCCACACCAGCTGCCACCCACCTGGGTATCTGCTATTGTCCCAGCAAGTTTCCAGAGGCAGCAAGCATTCCGATCCTGTGCCGCCCCCAGTGTGTGGCACAATGCCTGAGACCCGGTGGGTATTCGGTAAGCACTGAACAACGGAACAAACACCACTGTTAAATTCTACAGAACAAGAAACACCAGGGGGGAAAAAATCTTAAGACTGACTTCCTGCTAGAACATTGTGTTTCTTTGCAGACGCTAGAGCTTAAACCTTACAAGGTGAACAAGCGCCCCCTAGTGGCTGCACATGGTAGCGCCATGACACTTGGAAACTGGGTGGTGAATGGGATGTCCCAGTTGTGAGCCCATAAGGTCACAAGGCTCAGGAGCAGAGACACTAGCTGGGTCACAGGAGACATGGACACCACAGGGGAATCTGATCAGCTCTTACATTTAGGTTAAAAGAGACGTTAGAAAGGTGACATCCGAGGAGCTTGACTGACAGATGCCTGTAAAAGCCCCCCCACAGTCCTCCACAGGAACGCCCATAGTAGCTCTACTCAAAATGGCCAGAAGAAGCCAGATCCCAAGTGCCCACTCTGGGAATGGACTAGTTAGTGTCACTAGGCAGTGGCAGGACCGGGCTCATGCCCAGCACGGTGACCAGCAAAAGCACGATGTATGGCAAGCCTTACGATTCTAGTTCTTGTTTGTGAATTTTGGAAACAGGTTCTCTTTCTGCACCTCCCCGCTTCCCTGAAGCTCAGGCGGGACTTGAACGCATGACTTTTCTGCCTCAGCCTTCTGAAGGTTGGGATTATAGATAAGCACTACTATACTCAGCTCAATATAATGCCATTCATAGAGAGTTTTAGAAAGCCAACAATAGGGAAAAATATAGCAGAGTTGGCTGGGGTAAAATCTGGAATTGCACAGACTAATGACTTGGTCTTTTTTTAAAATTATGTTTTATTTAGTGTACGTGTACATGAGTACGGATTTGCAGATGTCCATGTGTGGAGGTCAGGGGACACCTGTGAGAGTCAATTCTCTGCTTCTGCCATGTGTGGAAAGGCAGTGCCTCCGAGCTGCAGGACACAAGGTGGCTTGGAACCTGGGGCCAGCATCTACTCGGAGGGATGCGCTGACACACCCCTTCATCCTCAGCACACAACTGCCAGAACACCTGAGCTCTCCTCAGGGAGGAGAGCTGGGGGCTCAGGATCCACACCACAGGGAGCCTCTTAAGGCCCTGCCCAGCTCCTTCCTCACATTACTTAGGTCCTCCTAACCCCAGCAATAGCCAGCCTTGCATTTCCACAGATAGACACTGTAACGCCATTCTGCAAATCCCCAGAAGGCTGCATATCGGCCATTTCCTCAGCTCCAGTTCTACTTTTTCATCAGGCAAATGCCCACGCATCCCTTAAAGCCCTTCTATAAGGAAGCTCTCGATGGGATTCTTCCCTCTGAAGCACTCTGGTTGTACTTCTACAGTGGTTCCTGCTTCTTGTTCGGCAGTCTTTTGTTCCCAGCAGGCCAAGGCCATCCATCATTCTCTGAACTTCACCCCCTCACAGAGTGCTGCTCACCTCTTGTAGATCTACAATGGAAGTTGAACCCCAGGTCACAAAGCAGACAAGGAACGCCTGGATTTTAGCGAGCTTTGCCCCTCACTCTGAAAGGCATCCAATGATCTTCCGGGTGGCTGGCATTCCTGGGCCTGTTCATTCCTCCATTGGTGGAAGGACACTACGCAGGCAGAGGCCTCGGGCTTCTACCACAAATGGCCCAAGAAGCTCCAAACACTGCAGCCTGCAAAGGAGAACTTCTAACCACTGGATGCTGGAACTTAACTTAGTAGCTGCTAAGTTAAGGAGACACAGAGCCCTCGCTTCTGTCCTCTTACAGTCCTCTAGGTCAGTTGTCATCTGGTCACCAAAAGGCCAAGTCGGGAAAGAGAATGAAGAAGAACCATCTCAATTTGCTGGAACACATACTTGGGCTTTTTTGAGCCAAAGACAATGATATTCATGGCTGGAGAGATGGTTCAGTGCTTGCAGTTTATGCAGAGGACCCAAGTTCAGTTCCCAGACCCACATTTAGCAGTTCCGAAACACCTCTAACTCTAGCTCCAAGGAGTTACTGGGTGTGGTGGTACATGCTGGAGTCACAGCACATCCAGAGGCTAAATAAGCCAGGGGGGATTGCTGCAAGTGTGAGGCCAGCCTGGGCTACACAGCAAGAGCATCCATCCGGCCAAGCATCCCTGAGTCATTCCCCAAGGTGGAGGGACTGATACCAACTCGCTGTACCTGGAGGAATGCCTTAGCACCCTGCCTTTCTTTGCCTCACAGCCCGGCCCCCTCCCCATCAGGTGACACACTGCCAGTTCTGTCCGGGGCAGTGTCTCCCACGGCCCTCTGCAGTGTGAGTCTTTAACTTTGCCACATTAACCATGAGCATTTCCAGGGGCCTGTTTGGTCTTAAAACAGATAAAAAGGCAACAGCCACACTTGCTGAAACAGGACATGAGGGCAAAGTCTTCTATAATCTCAGCCCTGTCTGCTTTGTTATAAAACACAATACAACAAACACTTTCCAAGGCTCCTTTGTGTTTGAAAAATCCCTCAAGTCCAGAGAGGGTATGAACTCCCTGAGTGTGATGGGCACTTAGCTGCTTCCTTGTGAGCCTGCAGCCTCCGGGTTTCTATTTCCCATGGAGGAAACAGAAAATAAGCGAGCCCCAGGCTCCCTCTCCTCCTTTATGATTAGCTCACGGGCTGCCAGCTCATTTCATTATATCATTCAAAACTAAGTAACGACGGTAAATAAAACACAATTTTGAAGTAACACATCTACTTCATTATTCCCCACCCATGGGGATCATTCCAGCCACTGAATAATCAGTCTGCATATTAATAGTCAATCACGTATTAAGCTCATGTCAAAATCCAGAGGCAATTATTGGAGGGGCCAGAGAACCTTGTGAGTCCATCAACTTAGATAAGCGTCCATTGCCGGAGTGCCAGGGAAAGAACGAATGAGGAGAACCTGGCTGATGCTGCCACTCTGGAGAGGAATCCAAGCTAATACCTGCTTGCTGAATAACCACGAGGCCTTGAGCTCAGATCCCCAAGACTCACGTATGTCTGGGTTTCGTGGCACATGTCTGCAACTGGAGTGCTTGAGAGGTAGAGGCAGGTAGATCCCTAGAGCTGGCTGGCCGGCCAGCCTAGGCCAGGCACACAGCACCAGGAGCTGGGGGATGGTCTGCAGTCACAGCCCTCCAGGTCATTCTGCAGGGACCACCACAGTGAATGGCTAGAGTGTATTTCATCCCTGGCTGCACTGTCCGCTTGAGTTATAAGTTAATGGCGTAGACCTATGGGGGAGGGACATTTGTACTCTTGCCTGGGTCCCCAGCCCGCCAGGAGCCAGCTAGAGATTGGTGCATTGAAGGGAAACTGGTTTCTTGGTTCAGGTAAACATGCCCACTGAGCACTTCTACATAAAATATCATTTTAAGTAAGAACAATAAGTGATAGGAAAAGAATTAAAATGGTACTTTCCCCAGTGGCCCGTTTCCAAAGAAGGCCATAGCAATTGGTAGAGATGCAGTTAGAAACTGTACACCAGGCTTTCTGCTTTGAAGTCAGCCCTACTAAGGACAAAGACCAGTTTCCAGCTACACAGCTGCTTACCAGTGCAGACACTAGCGTGTTCTAGAGTACCCTGCCACCGCCCTGCTTGCAACCCCTCGAGACTCTGGGCAGCGGCTCCAGCCTTGCCTAACCTCCTTGCCAGGGACAAGTACCCTCAGTCACAGACTGTCAATATTTGCTTTCAGAGAACAGGAACTGACTCTCTACTCTGGCGGGGCCTGCCCGGCTCCCTGCAAAGGTCACCCCAGCCTGTCTTGGCATTGCCAGGGACCGTTGCTCAGGGCCCTTCAAATAGGGTTCTCAAGCAGCATTCCGGGGTTACTGCCAGGTCAATGACACTGTAGGCTTCTGCCAACATCCACTGTCCCCATGCTCCTAGCTACAGCCTCAGCTGTTAAGTCTGCCATCTGGACCAGACACTGGACAGCTAGCTCTGATGAGCAGTGACAGCATTTCTGTAAGATCCAATATCACAGGTGCCGTCGTGTGTGTGTGTGTGTGTGTGTGTGTGTGTGTGTGTGTGTGTGTGCGCGCGCGTGTGTAGCAGGAGACGGGTGGGCAAGAAATGATGGCTAAGCCAGCCAAGCCCTTACTCCAGGCTAGGCTGCAGCTAAGGATTTCACCTGCTTAGCTCATGCGTGCCTCACGTCCTGGAAAATACACTTTGCCGTTGCATAGGCCTGGGCTCCCGGGGCCCAACTGTGTACCGGTGGAGCACACTGGATCTTCCTTTGTGGGGAACAGCCCAAACTGTCTTCCTGGCACCTCTACAGTTTGGCTCTGCCTTCCCACAGGCTCACCAACTGCGTGGAGGCAGGCTTCCTGAGGACACTGAGTCTCCCAGCTCCAGGGAAGCTTTACAAGTGTGTGTGATGGTATATCATCTCCTCCCTCGGAGCTTCCTGAAGCCTCTGGAAGGGCAGGGCTGCCAGCCTGAGTCACAAACGCAGAAGCAGCTGCCGGTTAACCGAGTCTGGTTCACAAGGAATCATTTTAACGTAAACGTGGGCATGTCTGAGACCCAAATTTAACTCAGAGGAGGGATGACATCACCCCTAGGTCTGTGTAGGGACAGAGTGGGCAGACGAAGACAGTAATAGTCAGAGTAACAGAGAGGACTTGTGATGAAGCGGGTGTGGGCAGAGCTGAGCCCCAGGCTGCTCCATCCCTACCCTGAAGAGGTCAAGAAAGCAGGGAAGGACAGAGATGGACTTGGCAAGAAAAGGGAGAGATCAAGATGGATTTGGGGTCTCAGCCACCCTCAAGTGGTAAGGGAGGGGCTCGAGTCTCAGCAGCCAGCCATAGGTTTATGGCCTGAACCTTTGACATGGAGTAGTCAGATGGTTCAGCAGATAGAGGCTCTTGCCGCCATGCCTGACAAGCTGAAACGGCTTCCAGGGACCCTCATGATGGAAGCGGAAAACTGATCCTTGGAGGCCTTTGGAGATGCAGGCTGGGGGAGGGTGCCTTTGAACTCTGATGGCCGAAGGGCCTGACTTCCTCTGGGACCACAGTTCATAGAGAGCCAGAGGCTCTGCGGTGAGCCTTCCACTGGGGCCCAGAACAGCTCTGCCCTGCATCACTTGTTCTGCTGGTTGGTGTCACAGGACCGGCTCTGAGGCTATGCTGGCTGCTGCCACTCCTGCTGAGCCCTCAGAGTCCGAGCGATCAGCGAGGGAGGGCGCCCTCAGATCCCAGGGCTGCAATGTCACCTCGGCCTCAGCTGCCTGTCCTGGCTAGTCCAGTCCACAGCCTCAGGAGCCAGTCCTTTCCAGAGCTTTCCACAGAACACCTCCTCTCCCAGGTCCCACATGGAGGACCAGAGCATGAAATCAGGATTTCTTCAAGGCTCGGGACTAGGCTGCGTCAGTGCGGAGCCTTCCTGTGCCAGCGATCAAGGCCAGACCAGGCACAAACTGAAAAAAATACTGACTTCAGAAGCTCAACAGTTTGCAGGCAGATGTCACATGCAGGTACAGCTGGATCTAGGTGACCGATGGCACCGAGAGCTGATCTCACAAAATGGCGTGCCTGGTATTGTGGTCCTGGGAGCTGCCTTTGTTCTCCAGCTGATCTCTTCTATGTGGTAGTGTAGCCCAGTAGGCAGAGCACTTGGCATAATGCTCAAGGGCCTGGGTTCCATCCCCAGCAGGGATAAAAGACTCTCATGACCCAACTTTTAGTACCAGAACAGATCATCCCTGTGGCCAAAGGGGTAAGGCACAGACATCCCCTCTGGATGGGCAAAAGCAGCCACACCCACCGACACCCATTCGGTCAGACCTGTCACGCCAGGTGTGCCAGGTACTCACCCAGGGTCCAGACCCAGAAAGGAGCCAGACAAGGACTCCATAGATACAAGCAGGGCAGACTATGAAGCGCATGATGGACTGAGCTTGTGGGGGTGGGAGGGGGATGTTGGCAGGAGCCATGGAACAGAGAGGCCATTCAGGTCATGAGTACGAAACAGCACAGATGAGGTCCACAGGGGCAGGGGTGAGACCCAGCAGGATTTGGGTCCAGTGAGTCATGAAGTGCTGGAGTGCTCTAAGAGCCTCAGGGAACAGTTTCATGGTAGTGGAGGAACCATCACTGTTCATGTGGCACACTGCTTATGCTTAGTGGAAGTAACAGGGGCCTCTCCAAGACTACCTCCAGTACAGCAGGAGCCTCCACTCAGCCCACTGTCCCGAGGCGCCTCCTTCCAAACAGGAGCTCTTGCAGCCCCTGGAAGGGCAGGGTTGCCAGCCCGAGTCACAACACAGAAGCAACTGCCTGCCACATAAGTGAGTCTGGTTCACAAGGAACCATTTTAACATCGGTGTGTGGCATGTCTGAGGCCCAACGTTAATTGGGCGTCCTGCACTGCATCCAGCAAGCCCTGGTAAGGGGGACCAACTCATGGTGATCTGGAAGCCCTGCTCCTGTGCCTGTTCTGCAGGTCCTAAAGACACAGTACTTGGGACGACTGTGGAGCCTGGCTTCCTACTTGAACAAGAGAAGCACAACTCAGTCCTTGGTGGGGCAGCTAGTGACATCTGCGCTCCCAGGCGAAAAGAACAGGTCGAACCCACTCAAAGGCTTTATTGGGCTCCCCACAAGCAGGGCTATGGGCATGCACGACCCACAGACACACCCTGGGTGGCATGAAGAAAGGTATGGCCAGAGTACTAGTCTGTCTACGCCATCACGGGACTTGTGAGACGGGGGTGAAAATGGCAGGTTAGAGGAGAGGTCACAAAAGGAAAAATGGATCCTATAAGGGTGGGAGGGCCGGACATGGTGGAGGAGCAGCCTGGGGGCAGGAGTGGCTAGACATCTCTAGAAAAGATACTGTTGTTCCCCATTAAATTACGATAGCATCACTCAGTTAACGACTTAGCATGTTATAGCATGAATCCCATGTATTTTCCAAAGGCCACACATGCTTTAAGGCTGTCGGGTCATGAAGGACATGCCCTTGAGGGTGTATTGTGCCACCAGCCTTTTCTCCCTGCTGCTCCCTGGCTACCAGGCGGTGAGCAGCTTTGCTCTACCACGCCCTCCCTGCCAAGATGCTCTGCCTTACCACAGGGTCCCAGAGCAATACGGCCTGAAACCTTGGAAACTTCTCACTTCTTGGATTTTTCTGTGTGTATGCATGAGTCTGTGGGCGCCTCCAGAGGCCAGAAGGGGGTTCCAGACCCTCTGGAGCTTGAGCTGGAGAGTTTTGAGCCACCACCATGGGTGCTGGGAGTCAAACTTAGGTCTCCTACAGGATCTCTCTCTGGGACCCGGAGCTCACATATTTCACTAGGCTGGCTGGTTAATGAGCTCTTGGGGGTCCTCCTGACTCCACCTTCCCAGCACTGGGCAAATGAATATATATTATATATGCGCTGTACCTGGCTTTTGTGTGGGCGCTAGGGATTAAACTTTGGTCCTCGTGCTTGTAAAACAAGCACTTTCCTGACTGAACCATCTCTTCAGCCCTTATTTGGCTTTTAGTAAATGTCCCAGTGGTTTGGTTTATGGCTGTTTCTCATTCAATTTTCACTATAGTCAGAGAATACAACCCATGGCATTTCCATGTTCTGGTGTCTGGCAGTGATCAGTCCTTTTGATTGTCTGGGGTTCACTGGTAGTTCACACATGGCTGGCAGAGCCAATGTGTGTTCACAGTGCCACTCCAGTGGGGTCCTTCTGAGATGAGTACTAACATCCCCTGGTATGGGTGGAGACCGCATTTCTCACCACACCTTAAAATACAAACTACCTTCACAGTTTGTTAGGGAAAGGTGCACACTACGTGGACAAATGCCACTTTCACACTGGTATACTCTGCCTGACACCACTACCTGCTTGTTGTTGGCCCTGTCTTTCGGCCCTGTGTGTCTCCTTTCTTCTTGGTGGTCTCCTATGACCAGCGTGTTCACCCACTGGCAGGGAGGTTTCTAATGTATCTTCAGGTTATCTGCAATCCATTCCCATTTACTGTGTTGTGACTGAACTACGCTGGCAGCTGTTTTAGACTTCACCCTTTTCTGTTCTTGAGATGTTTGACAGGATTATGTTGGCTGCTGTGGCAGCTCAAGGTGAACGTGTAGTTCTTTTTCAGGCCGGCCATGTCCAAGACCAAGTGTGACAGTCAGCTCAGAAGATAAGACGTAATTTCAGGCTTGTTCTCTGCAAGACTTTGAGAACAGGACTTACTTTTAGGACTCAGGAAAGGGTCAGGGTACACAGGGATGGGAGTGTACAGGTTAAAAAAAAGATGATGTGGGGGGCTCAAGGTGGCTGATGTCAACAGTCAGAAAATACCATGTGACAGGAACAGGTTTAAAGCTAGCCAGATGCCCGGCTGAGGCAGAGGCAGACAGATCTCTGTGAGTTCGGAACCAGCCTGTCTACAGCCCAAGTTCCAGGATAACCAGGGGCGATTACATGGAGAAACCCTGTCTCGAAAAGCCAAAAAACAAACAAGAATTTAAAACTAACTTATGTATCACCACAGGGACCTCAACTTTATTCTGTCGTGAGAACGGTGTCTTCTTTAGAATCAAGACTCAAGCAGAATTCTAGTGTTTCCCATACACATGCCAGGTCTTTTCTGAGCTATCCCAACCCGCACACACCTGGGCATGCTGAGACGGTGGCCAGCTTACTTCCTCCCTATCTTCCCAATGCACCACATGCCCTGCCCCCACCCCTATTTATCCTGTCAGTCAGCTTCCTAATATTTAAAAGAAATTAGGATGTTTGTGGTTTTAAATTATACCTGTGTGGGTTTGTGCATCCAAGTGAAGAGGCCCACAGAGACTAGACATCAGATTCTGTGGACTTGGAGTTACAGGCAGAGGTGAGCCACCTGATGTGGGTGCTGGGAACCAAACTGGGGCCTCTTCAAGAACAGTATGTGGTCTAACTGCTGAGCCACCACTCCAGCCCCCAGCTTCTCATTACTCTCAAAATACACAAGGCAATCAAAAGGAGTTACTCTGGCTCAGTTACGTGTCTCAAGGTTTGGTTGGCCCTTCGGGGACCAGGCCTTTTACCATGAGCACATTTGGGGACATTCACGATCCAAACTGCAGCATCTGTTCTATTTCCTGTTGTTTTAGGGATCCATGACTGTGTGGAACCATCAGGTGTCCCTCTAAGGTCTCTGCCAGGATTGATCTTGTGACCCAATCAGAAGCTTCTTCAGCCAGTGTTTGTTAGTTCCAAATCCATCAGAACCCTTCCCTAGAAAACAGACACAAAACTCTGCAGAGCCCAAAAGCCACCCTACAGGTTCCAGACTGTCAATCTCTCAGAACAGAACCACCCACTGATTCAGGACAGACCTTGACCAGGGCCAAGAGAACTTGGCGAGGGCAAATGGGACTCAGAGGGAGCACACTTCCCAAAGCATCATTCAGGAAATACAAGTATCAGAGCAGAGATGAAAATGGAATGAAAAGCCAGGTGGCGCATGCCTTTAATCCCAGGCAGATCAAGGCCACTCTTGTCTACAAAGCAAGTTCCAGGCTAACCAGGGCTGTTATGCAAAGAAACCCTGTCCTGAGAAGAACGAAAAACAACAAAAAGAAAAAGGAATGCATAAGTGAGTTGCCTTATTCTGAAAGCAAGTTTCACCCACCTGTGCCCAGACGGAAACTTCGGTCACGTCGTCACTAGCATGTCCACACAGACTAATCATGAGGTGAGTTGGGTATTTGGAGAATTTTCTGTAGTGCTAAGAATCAAGGCCAGGGCCCTGTTCGCATCAGGCGATCACTGCACAACTAAACAGCCCTGTCCTTGCTGGTTGCTTTCAGCTGTTCTACAGGTAGGCAATGAAGGGAGTACGAGCGGTCGGCACGTGCTGCACCACCTGCGCCTGGCCTGGCCCTCTGCCTCACCTGTTCCTGCTTAGCTCTTGCCCTGTGGGACTGTCAGTTGTTCACCTCTCCCCAGGCTGACTTCGCTGAGCACTTTTCCATCTGCTTCTGATCCTTGTCTCCTAGTCACCATTTCAAATTTCTGAAAATAACGACAACAGCACAGAAAGACAGCTGAGTGTGTGGTTCGAGATACTAGAGAAGCACGGCCTTTATAAAGATGGCACATGTGAAGGCCCAAGTCAAAGAGTACCCCCACACCCACACACTCTTGAGGTACACCCTCTGAGCAGACTAGATGCTCACAGACTCCAGTCCTTCCTTGAGGATCTTATACCCAAGCCCCAGAAGAGCCCCCCATCATCACTCCCCAACCCTGTTCCCTTTGGAGTTGGCAGCCGTCACTTCCATCTCAGGGACCTGAATGTAGACTTGTTCCTCAGAGCTGGTGGCTGCTTCACAATGGATCATGCGTGTGTTCTTCCTTCTTAACCAAGTGTCCACCAGTCAGAAGAGACAAGAACGGGCTCACAGAAGACATGCCTAGGGTCTAGGCAGATGACAGACATGACATGCACAGAATATGAGTGCTACCAACATTTTAAGGTTAAATTTCATATGAAAATCTATTCTAGGGCACAAGGACAGCCAATACCAAGCCCCAGGACTACTGAACTCATACAACACACAGGAAACATGGGGCCCTGTTATAAAGTGATTTTATTAAATTGATTTAGACATACTGTAGGTCAAATAATATTTTCTGAAAATAACAATTATGGACTTTAAAGCTTGACATAAAATTAGTAGCTTCAAAAGTGTTAGTTGTATTCCCCAGCAACAGCATGATAAAATAATTCAACTATGTAGAAATATAGAACTCTAGGACTAGCTGGAAATTGGGAAATCATTTAGTCCAGTGTCCTCATTCTGTGAGAAAACTAGACCTTAAGATTAAGCGATTTGCCCAAGCTTACATACCTAGTAGTAATAAAGCTAGAAATCAAACCAATTCTTCCTAAAACTAAGATTCTATTGATGATATTTCAACTGGCTCTCTATCAACTCAAAGTCTAGGCTTTCCTCTAATGCTCCACGCTGTGGTGACATTGAGTTAAGACACTACAGTAAATTGCTGTGGTGGCTGTGAGGCCTGGAAGGGGCTTTGTGAGCCAATAGCCCTCTCTGGAGAGGGGGGGAAGGCAGTGACCAGTGGGCCAGAGGCTTGCCTGAAGGTGTCTGCACTGAAATGCATGGTAACAGATTCATGCCCAAACACAACCCACTGACTGTGTGCTCCTATCAAGCCTCCTCTACACACCAAGGCTTCAGTCTTACAACAGCCTCTTCCAGCCAAACACCTAAAAAGCAAAACAAAACAAAAAAACAAACCTGCCGAGAAAAACCAAGCAGTCTTGTATTTCTGACCATCTGGGAAGTTCTTTCTCCAGCCTTAAATGGCTGGCAGAAGCCACCAAGCCAGTCACCCACTTCAGACTTACAGGTCATTAGTTTCCCCAAAGACTTCCTGAGCAAATGACTGCATGTGGGAGACTGAGAACGGGAAGGAGAAGGAAACGGACATGGGAGCTTTGTGTCGGTGTCACCGGGGACTTTTGGTCTTCTCAACATCCCTCGAGTTCCTCCGAGAGTTTTAGCATCAGTCAGTAGAAACAAAACAAACACAACAGGCCCATAAATGCTAGGCTCTAAGCTCATGGCTCAGCGCCTGCCTCCCTCCCCACAAACTACCTCCAGCACCTGCATCTCATCCCCAGGGCCAGCAGCACCTGTGCTGTGTACTTGCCCTGCTCCCTCACCTGGCCCCAGCACCTCAGCGCAGTTTCTGACCCTTGCTACCTGGCCCCCCACCCCCCTCTACATACCACCCTAGTTTATTCTCATAGCACTTAATCACTACTGCAAACTACATTATTTATGTGTTAACTTGTTATCCCGTTTCCTCCAGAGGTGAATTTCATGATCCAGTGGCATTCCCAGCACCCAGTACATGTCCGACACCCAGGAGGCGTTCAATAAATACTCAGTGAATGAATGAGGAGGATGGGTCAGCAACACACACTCATGCCTAAAAAGAACTGTATGTGATCCATGATGACATCTACACATTATTGCCTGAGATGACAGATCCATCCTCAGTGACTCCCCAGTCAGCCCTCCCAAGACTGGTAGGGAACCCCGCCATTTATAAAAGGAGCCCAAGAGGGTCACTCTTGAAGCAGACAAGCTCAGTTTGCTTGCTTCTTCCTCCCTGATATATACATTCAGCTACTTAAAAAAAATTTCAAGTTAAAGCATGTGACGCAGCCACTAGGAAAAAAGTCTAACTTAGAGACACAGTGATTAGCAGAGTCCACAAACTAAAGAAAAGTTCCAGAGCATGTACATCTGCCAGTGATTTCCTGATCGGCTGTGTGAGTGCATATTATGACTTTCCTAAAATCTAAAATGAAATTTAATGCCATCTAGGAAGGGGTAGGTGTTTACAGGTACTCTGAGGACACGAGGTAAGGTGGATTTAGAAATAATGGGATAGATATATGGAAAGCTATGTCAGGGTTGAGTCAAGTGGCAACCTCAGAAATACCAGGACTTGGCCTTCAAGGGAGCTCTCCATCTTTAAATGCACTGACCGGTAGGTAGGCTTGAATAAAGGAAGGAGCGTGTGGTATAAAAGGGGGTGTCTGGCGTTGCCTGGAAGCACAGCACAGATAGAAAGTGACTCAGAGGCTAAGCAAGACTCATGAGTTTTGAGGATTCTTTCAGCTGCGAGGCATGTTGCCAGAGTCCCAGGAAACACTATACCTGTGACAGGGACACAATACTCCATCTTGGGCACATACAAAAAATTCCAAGTTCAGAAAAACACAACCTCACCTAAACCTCCTCAGAAAGAATATTCTTCTGGGGACTGCTGTAGATGTTCCCAGGGTCAATGTAGGTGGATTTGGGGTTTCCTTCCTAGTGGCACTTACGGGTTTAAGATTTTTAATTCTTAGCAAAACATCTTTATATAACTGATATTTTGAGATGGTTTCTCTCCTTGGTGTGTACTCTCTGGTGGATGCAAAGACTTGTACTCTGGCTGAAGGCCTTGCCACACTCATCACACTTAAAAGGTTTCTCCCCTGTGTGCACTCTCTGGTGGATACAGAGGCTAGAACTCTGACTGAAGGCCTTCCCACACCCACAACACCTATAGGGCTTCTCCCCTGTGTGCACTCTCTGGTGGATGCAGAGGCTGGAGCTCTGACTAAAGGCCTTCCCACACTCATAACATTTATAGGGCTTCTCTCCAGTGTGGACTCTTTGATGCATGCAGAGGCTGGAGGTGTGCCTGAAGGCTTTCCCACACTCTTCACATTTGAAGGGCTTCTCCCCAGTGTGGACTCGCTGGTGCATACAAAGGTTAGAACTATTACTGAAGCCTCTCCCACACTCACTGCAGACATACGGCTTCTCGCCAGTGTGGACTCTCATGTGGATTTGAAGATGGGAGCTCCAGTTGAAGGCTTTGCCACACTCATAGCATTTATAGGGCTTTTCCACAGTGTGGATTTTCTTATGTCTATTCAGTTTTGTTGTCGTGCTAAAATCCTTACCACAATCATCACATTTATAGACCTTCTCTCCTGTGTGGTCTCGCCAATGAATATGAAGTTCTGATATGTGAAAGAAACCCTTATCACACTTGTCACATTTATGGGGTTTCTCTGCTGTGTGGATTTTCTGATGCATAAAAAGATCTGCTCTCTCAGAGAAAAATTCCCTGCACATGGGGCACTTGTAGATCATTTTTCCTATTTGGTATTGTGACTTAGAGAAGAAAGTGTCCTTACAACTATGAGTTCCAGGACTGCTACTTCATAAAGCCTCTTACTTTGCCATCTTGGCAGTCTATCTCAGGCTTGCTCTATTGGGCAAGCTGACCGTCAGCCTCAGCTTCTCCCTGCCTGGCTTTCTGTGGAAGGCTTCTTCCTGCATAGTGCTCCTCACTCAGAGTTCTTACTGATTACAAAGTCGCACTGACTTTCATAAGAATCCCATAGCTCACCAGCACAGAGCTTTCTTTCCTTTAGATTCCCTGTGGTCAACATTCCAGGGGCAGGAATGAGGAAGCTTTGTTCTGAGCCCCTGGAGTCTTTCCGATGTGCAGTATTCTTCTACTTCTCACTCATAAAACAAAGCCTGTGTAGTGCGATCTGTCTGTCCAGGGCAGAAGGTGCCAGCTGGTGGCAAGTCCTGGTAGCACCCTCAGAAGAGTCAGAATGTCGCTCTGCCTCCTGCCCATCAGATGGCAGGTCGAGATAGCACGAAGGTTCCTTGGCTCCAGGGACAGCCAGTCTTGCTCCTGGGAACTCTATACAGTAGCACGCTGGTTTTCTGTAATACAAACAATAAACAACATACAACGTCCTTTCTGCCCAGAAACATCCATTGATCTCAGGATTAATGTTAATTAAATGCGACAGAGGGGGCATGGG
Source organism: Peromyscus californicus insignis (assembly GCF_007827085.1). NCBI lineage: Eukaryota > Metazoa > Chordata > Mammalia > Rodentia > Cricetidae > Peromyscus > Peromyscus californicus. The sequence goes on along the minus strand of NW_026294540.1, from coordinate 15,269,267 downwards.
GGAACAGGACACACACACACACACACACACACACACACACACACACACACACCCCTTTACCTTTTTTTTGATCCTGAAGAGGCAGCTCTCTCATCTTCCAGAGGGATGTCTCTTGGACTTGCAGGTCTGAGAAGAGAATTTGAAGATATCATGCTCCTGTTCTAGGCCAAGTACACGATCAATTACAGCAGCTCATCAGCTATCTGAACATCAAGGAGAGAATCTGACAGAAGAGAACTCCTCTCAAGACTCATAAGCAAGTTTGAGGATTAGCTGTCCTGAAGAATAAGAAGCACCACCTCTGCTTTGAAAGATTGACCCCACATGTGAGAAAGAAGACGCATGTCAGCATCAAACATTCCCTGGCTAGCCCTCCTCAATGCCTTCCTGGCATGCTAATAGCTTCCGATCTTCACCCTGGCACTGGGGCCCTGCATGGCCTGCCTGGTCCTCTCTGCTTTCTGTACTTCGCTTTCCTCTTCAGTTCCCACACAATCCAACTGCAGCCTGCCTTAAGGCCTTTCCATCTGCTCCCAGGGCTGGATCCTCTCTCTCATGTGGCTGTGTCAGATCCCATTCCCCTGAGCAAATGAGGCCCTTAGCAGGAGTCAACATTAATCTCAGCTGGGTTTGTCAAAGCACATATAACTTGTAATTATTTTGTTTCCCTGGGCTTTGATCCCTTCTGTACTGGGATGTAAGCACTGTGAAAGATAACTCGGCATGCTGCTTACTACCAGGCTCTGGCAGTCAGCTTGCTAAGTATGTCCATGGTCTTTTAGGACCCTACTCACACCCCACCGGGGCTGCCTCATTCTAGAGAACAGATAGGAAAACATCTGCCATTGCCTTATTTTAGGATGTGGATAGTCCCAGGGGACAAAAATAGAAAATGAGGTGGGGGCTGAAGAAGCAAAATCCCCCAATCACTCACTGGAGATTATCTGAGGCCATGTCAGCAATCTTTTCATCTCACACATTTTATACAGTGATACATCAATTAATGAATAAAATGGCATCGATAGGCTGCGTGTGTGTGTACACACGTGAGATAGCACATACACACGGAAGTCAGAAACTCCTCACGAGCTGGTCCTTCCTTTCCACTTGTTTTGTCATTGTGTGCTGTCAGGGAGTCTTCTGTGCCCCCATTTCACTGTATGAGTGCTGGGATTACAGACACACACTAACATGCTTGTGCCCGTGCTCAGCTTTACCAAGGTTCTGCAGACTCCAACCTGAGTCCTTGTGCTTACACAGCATCTGCTTTTACCTACCGAGCCACCTCCCCCACACCCTCAGAAAGCCTCCATAAAACAGCAGATTTTTAAAAAGGACTATTTTGTTTTTATGGCTGTATGTACATGTCGTGTGTGTGTGTGTGTGTTGGTGCCCATGGAGGTTAGAAAAAGGTGCCAGATCCTCTGAAGGGAAGAGTTACAGGTGGTTCAGAGCTATCTGATGTGGGTGCCGGGAACTGAACTCTGGTCCTCAGGAAGAGCAGCAAGAGTGCTTAACCACTGAGCCATTCCTACAGCCCCTAAAATGACACTTAACAATTACTCCAAATACAGACAGGGTATATGGTGACTAAAACGTCAACAGAGAGCCTGCTCTGGGTCAAAGTGTTAGGACTGTGACATCTTCACAATAAGGCAGTGGTCACTGTCCCAGGCCAAACCGAACCTCTCTCTGTGGAAAGTTGCCAGGGAGCAGGCAGAGAAACCTGAGCCAGGCTGTAGAGGCAGTTACCCTGTTTGCGGCAAGAAGCCAAGGGCGCAGGGGGTGGGGCTCTGGATCAAAGACAGCCGGACTACCATACAACAGCAGGTCTTCCTTTGGAACCTGACACAAATAAACCACCAGCTAAAAGAGGCTATTGGGTGGCACATGGGTACTGTACCTACAAGGAAATGCCACTATAGTACATAAAGCAATGTCTAGTCTTGGGTCACTGTGATGTCCACAGGAGTGGCAAGGTGATATGGTGCTTCAGAAACAAAACAAGGAAAAAGAAAAGGAGGCAAAGTAAAAAGCACAAAGGACAAGCCTTTCAAGCCAGTGAATCCAGAGTACAGGAGAGGATGAGGAAGAATAATGTGTATCTTGCTGAAGTGCCAAGAAAAAAGGCCAATGCAGAAAAGGCTGAGGGCCAGGCACACCATCACCCAGGGGTGCCATGATACGAATGAACCCCAAATGGTTCAAGTCTCCACTTGAGCCTGTACCCAGGAGCATGAGCTGTAAGTATCTCAGAAGAGCTGAGAAAGGCAGGGCTACGGCAGCCACAGAGGACAAAGGAAGCCAGCCACTGGCCTTCCTCAGAGCCAACATCAGACACAATTTTTAGGAAAACAAAACAAAACAAAAAAAGCAACTGAAACTCCAGAAAATGTCCTAGGGAACTAGCCAAAGGCCTAAACACTAGACAAAGCTCCACAGGTTGGATCTCTATCGACAAAGGTGTGGCTCAGTGATGTGCCATGAGCGCCAGAACTCTGAAGGTTTAAGAGCACAAGGCTTCTAGAATGCTCAAGACTTGGCCTTATGCCTCATCTTCAACACCCAGCAGGGCCTGCTTGGTGTGCTTGCCTGCTCAAAGTGACCTCACACTGCAGGTGAAACTGAGGACTGGTGCTCACGTGAGGCAAGAAGTCAGGAAATGAGTCTTAAATGCCAGAAAAGGATACCAAGAAGAGAGGCTCTAGGCTGTGGCACTGAGGGGGACCCTGATGGTAGGACACATCCAGAACAGGTGGGACGGGGGAGGGCTGGTGGCAGACTACCGTCAGAGGCTGCCAGGCCCCAAAGCTACACGCAGCTTTGTGTTGCTGCTACCACACCTATACTCCTCCTCCACAACTGCACACACCCCAGCTCCGAGTTCCAGGAGAAGAACAGAGCAAGCACAGATACTCCAAATGAGACCCAACCTGAGGCAGAACTTGAGTGACAGACTCTACTTAGAAAAAAGTTCAGAGCCTGGCTGGGGAGGAAGGGCTGGTAGTGGCATTGGAAACACGGCTTCCTTTAACGTTCCCTGGTACATGCACTGCAGACCAGAAAGTTTAAGTTTACTGATTGAAAAAGGTGAGCTCTTGACTTTCTGAGGGATTTCTCCATGCAGGCCCGTAATTTCCACCCAGTAATGCAGAGCAAGCGTGTGCAGTCTCCACAGGCAGCAGCTGGGGAGGCGGCACACTGTGGAGCAGGGACCAGGAGAATGTAGGTGGCAACACAAGATGCCAATTCTCTGAAGTGGAAGCAGAGGATGGTAAGCTATAACTGTGTGCCATGCATGGACACTTGGGTAGGGGACCCTAGTGAAGTTCCTGGAAAGCTGCAGCCACACACACAGCCTCCAACTTCAGCCAGCCACTGTGGAACAGGCAGAGGTCAGGACTTCCACACAGGCACGCAGCTGTCCCCACTGGCTGAGGAAACCTGAAACTAGAAGCCCCGCAGTTGAACTTGCCCAGCCTGGCTAGCCAGATGATGTGAGCAGAATGGCACCCTGGGAGATAACTCTAGAAGATTACAGGAAGATGTGTGCAGAGCACCTGGGGGCTGATGGCATTTGAAATAGGGGTGGGAAAAGGATGATTTTCCAAAGATGGGAAACTGAGTGAGGTGCACATGTTGACTGGAATGAAAAGAAAGGGATTTAGACACGTCCTCCCTCAGCACCAGACCTGGCATACAGGTCCCAGCATGGTTTGGCATCTATTTTACTAGCTGAGATGATGTATATGGCCTTTAGAAGGAGCTCTGGGAGCTCAAGGCTACAGTGCTCTGTGCTTTGTTTTACTTGAAAAACAAAAAAAGGGGCACACATGTTCAGGCTAAGACCATACTTCTCTAAAAGTTGGATTCCCCTCCTGCCTATGCACTCAGAGGGAAGGGGTACAGCTATGTATCTCATTTACATACTTTCCTCCAAGAGATGACACTAAACTAGCCCCTAACTTCCCCCTTTCCAGTCTAGTGCTTCTACTCTTTGCTTTCATCTCTCCAGGAAACAAAGTTCCCTAAGCAGTGAATAGTTCCCCTCAACCCATGTAGCTGGTAGCAGCAGGGCAAAGGGGGTAGCCAAGACTCACCACCAGAGCAGCCAGCACTAAGAGTCTGTATGCCATGGGCATAGTGCAGGGAGCACTGTCTCATCCCCACCCACAACACACAAGCACGCCTTGTCTCAGGCACACAAGAATGAGTAACAGCGCCCTAGGCCAGGGACTGTACCTAAGTGGCCCCAGTAGAAGCAGCCACCAACACTCCTCATGATGCACATTCTTCCCAATCCAGCCCACTACCCCCAATTCCACTCCTTAAATCTGACCCACGTGCCCACTGTCAACCACAGACACATACACATGTATATGTATTTTCAGCTCAAGAGAGGCTTGAAGCCCTTCTCAGGACCAGCAGGCTCTGCACAGATAGTGGTACGCTCAAGCCTGTTCGTGAGAGCACCTCAGGTCTGAATTCTTACAAGAACTCTTTTTGTATCTCCCATTTGGTGTCCAGCGCATTCTTCTGCTTTTCTTCTACTACACAATGAACAGAACCCTCTTATCTAAGGAGCCTTAGGATGCACAGTGGCTCATACACAACAAACATCCATAAAGCCATTGGAAGTGATACGTAAAAAATTTCCTAAATCTATAATTTATCATTATATGGATGATATTTTACTAGCTGACTCAAATGCAGATACTTTAGAAAGAATGTTTGAAGAAGTAAAGAAAATTTTGCCTTGCTGGGGATTACAAATTGCTCCTGAAAAGATACAAAGAGGAGATTCTATTAATTATTTAGGATATAAAATAGAGCTACAAAAAAATTAGACCCCAAAAGGTGCAAATTAGGAGAGATCGACTACAGACTCTTAATGACTTTCAAAGATTATTTGGAGATATTTCTCATCTAAGAACTATTATTGGGGTAAAAAATGATGAACTGCATAATTTGTTCAAAACCTTAGAAGGTGACAAGGACTTAAATAGTCCAAGAGAATTATTACCTGAAGCTGAGAAAGAATTGGCCTTGGTAGAAAAGAAAGTACATGAAGGACACGTGGATCGTATTGATCCAAAGCTGGATTGCATTTTGGTTATTTTACCTTCTAGACATTCTCCTACAGGAATATTAATGCAGAGGGAAGATATTATATTAGAATGGATATTTTTACCAAATAAACCAAATAAAAAATTAAAAACTTATGTGGAAAAAATCTCTGACTTGATTTGGAAAGGAAAATTGAGACTTCGTCAATTAGCAGGAATAGACCCAGCAGAAATTGTCGTACCTTTAACTAAGGAGGATATTGAAAAATTAGGGACAGAAAGTGAACCTTGGCAAAGAGCTTGCAGTAATTTTTTGGGAGAAATTAACAGCAAATATCCCAAAAGCGATAGAATTGATCTTATAAAGAGAGCTGATTGGATCTTGCCTCGAATTGTACGGAAAAACCCATATCTGGAGTTCGTACATTTTATACAGATGCCAACAAACAAGGAAAGGCAGGTTACAAATCAGAAAATTTAAGTAAAGTGGTTCAAAGTCCTTATAATTCAGTTCAAAAATCAGAATTGTATGCTATTCTGTTGGTATTAATGGATTTTTCAGAACCTCTCAACATAGTAACTGACTCTCAGTATGCTGAAAGAGTAGTATTACATATTGAGACTGCAGAATTTATCCCTGATGCTTCAGAATTAACTTCACTATTTATTCAATTACAAGATACAATCAAGAAAAGGAGTCATCCTTTATATATAACTCACATTCGATCCCATACTGGTCTGCCAGGCCCTTTAGCACAAGGCAATGATGAGATTGATAAATTATTGATAGGAAATGTGCTGGAGGCCTCAGAATTTCATAAAAAACATCATGTCAATAGTAAAGGTTTAAAAAAAGATTTTTCCATAACCTGGCAACAAGCCAAAGAAATAGTAAAGAAATGTCCTACTTGTTCCTTCTACAATCAAACGCCATTACCAGCTGGATGTAACCCAAAAGGTACTCAAAGGAATGAAATCTGGCAGATGGACGTGTTTCACTTTGCAGAATTTGGAAAACTGAAATATGTACACCACACTATCGATACTTATTCAGGATTTCAGTGGGCAACTGCTTTGAGTTCTGAAAAAGCTGATTCTGTAATTACTCATTTGCTAGAAGTTATGGCCATCATGGGTATACCTGCACAAATCAAAACTGATAATGCTCCATCATATGTCTCTGTTAAAATGAAACAGTTTTTTCCTTATTACAATATAAAGCATATTACAGGCATACCACATAATCCTACAGGTCAAGCAGTTATAGAAAGATCAAACAGAACTCTAAAGGATATGCTAAATAAACAGAAAGGGGTAACAAAAACCCCCAGAAACAGACTTCATAATGCTCTATTAACTTTGAATTTTCTTAATGCCAATGAGAAAGGAACAACAGCTGCAGAGAGACATTGGATAATAGAAAAAACTACAGAATTAAATCAGCCTATATACTTTAAGGATGTGCTGACCTCAGAATGGAAACCAGGGTATGTGTTACGTTGGGGACGAGGTTTTGCTTTTGTTTCTACAGGAGAAGATAAGTTGTGGGTACCATCAAAATTGATAAAGGTTCGATTTGAACAAGAGAAACCTCTTAATTAGAGGAGGTGATAGTTCATCAACCAGCATGAACATCCAAATTAAACTAACTTACCAGTAACACATGTCTTTTCATTTAATCAGATAAATAACTTGCCAAAAAGGAACATCCCCAAAATTAGTCTTGGGGAAAGGTTTTTGTTTTTGTCTTTTAGGAGAATGAAGGTTAAGGAATCTGAAGAACACTGGACAAATGAGACAACTGAAGAAAAGGGACAAATCATCTATCCCAGGAAACAGAGTGAAACGGCGTATGGGTATATATTATCTAAAAAATTTTATGTCTTCCTAAATGTTTGTTTCTGCTTTTCTCTAAAAATTTAACACTATTGGTCTTCTAATAGTCCCAGTTCAATTAAAATTTAAAGCTGACTTTAGAGTTGGAGAATGGCTCTCTCCTTCTTTAAACTCAAGCATGTTGTTAAAAGGAAAATGCAAACCCCCTGTATCATGCCAGAATAAAAGAGCCATCTTCTGCTATGGGACAGGAGAAAAGCCAAATTAATTAAGGGACTATTCTATTACTAATCTCAACTCTTTGATTCTATTCTGATTCTTTAAAACTTTTCTTAAAGTATAAATTTTATATCAAAATTTACAAGATTAATATATATATATAGTTATATATACATTTTAAACTTTAAGATATGAATGGTCATATAGAGTACTAATTAATTCTAGAAAAAAGGCTTCAATTAGCTGCATATATATGTCTTTGTGTTCGAGTCTCTTATCAGTTTTCTGCAGGAAATCACGGCCAGGCCTAACATCAACTGAAGTCTCCAGGAAGAAGTTGGGGCCCCACAACAACAACAATTCCACGTGGACAATAATAATATCATTAAGCTGACAAACATCATCTACAGATCAGCTTTGAACTACAAGGTGCTCAGAGCAATTTTGAGATGACTAGCTGAGATGATCCAGTCTCAAAGACTACTTGAATAAAGACTTGAGATAAACCCTGAACTTTGGCATTATACACAGACTGGATAATGAAGGACATAGTTACCTTTCCTAGAATTTGACAATTAACCTAAAATTTTTCTTTCAGGATAAAGATAACTTCGCCCATACCCAGCAGGAAGCAATTTTAAGAATACAACGCCCACATTCCCAAAGAGGTGGTGTGGGGTGGGTGGTTTTTTGGTCTTTTTAATGGGTTTTGGGTCTGGGATAATTTTCATTGTTTAGGGGGTTGGTTACAAGTTGTTGTCAAGGGTTAGGAAAAAGGCTAAGCAAAGGAGATTAGATTTAAGGTTCTTGTTTAAAAAAAAAAAGAGAAAGAAAGAAGAAGAAAAAGACAATTACTAGTTTTAAATACTTTACATTGGATTGGATTGTTTTATATTGTATACAAATTATATATATTGAAATTGATATTGTTAGAAAATGCTATATGTATATTTCTAATTGTACTTATACCGTTCATTTAACAATGCAATTTTCTGATCCTTGAATGTTATTATTACCAACTATTAGGATATAAAGAAATGAAGGTTAGTAGTTAGACATTACAATAGAACTTGTAGTCATATTAGATATGTTTTAAAAATTGAGCAGATATATTTTAGACAGGTCATCTTCAAACCCTTCAGAGATCTACAGAATATGGCATTTAAAATGTTTTAATAACTTAGAAAATTTTTCTTTTTTGTTATGATTATGAGACATGTCGGCTCCTGGCAGTACCAATCTACTTCAGAGAAAATATGGGCATTGAAGAAACTGCATATGGAGTTAACTTTCATTGTGGCAAAAGTTAGCCACTGGACAACAAAGTATCCTCGAATCAACTGCTGACAAAATGGACAGACAGGACATGAAACAAAAAACTACTGATTCTTGCCAAAACAAGTGTGGTTATGGCTTTATCAAAAGGCATCTTCTGAGGCCAGGACAATATGGCACCATCCCTGAAATGGCCTTCACAATTTGGAAAAGGTACAGTGCCCTTTTCTTCGAAGGCAGCTGAATAGGCAGTGGGCCGATGGCTTCTGATGTGCAATGGAACAGCAGCTGAAACAGTTATTCTTGAAGAGTAACTAAGCTCACACCTCGCAATAGTAAACTGGCATTTGATAGAGGGATGTGGAGAAGAACGGGATGCTGAGATGAAGCCATATACATTACACAGCCAAGAAGAATGGACAGTTGAATTAAAAAACCATCAACAATTTCCAGAATTTAAAATCCTGAATCATGACATGACACTAGTGGAATTCAGGTGTTTCTGGTACATAGACTGCTCTCACCCAATGTGAGGTTGAACTGTTGACCTTGTGTACATCCTACTTCACAAATGAGTCTGTCAGATATGCTAAGCCTGCAGGCTGAAGATGATGCCCCAGCATTGCGGAGAAACCTCAGGTGACTGTCCAGGCAGCTGGCTGTTTCTGTCAACTCACAAATTTTTTGGAAGTTGCTTGCATGCACTTTCTGTTTTTATTTTTGTTAGCTAATATTATTTCCTTCTTGGGTCTCTGAGGGAGTTGAAGGTTAGTTAGTTATAGTTGAAGATTAATTAGGATAGAAAGTGAATTAGATACATTTTGGACTTAACAAAATAGGATAGATAATGAAATTATTTTCTCTGAATTTGTCAAATACAAATGGACTAGACATTGTTTAGACATTTATTACTTGTATATATTGTATATAGTCATTGTACTTTTGTATATAGTTTTTCTTTTGTTAGTTATAACCTTTTTCTTTTTTTTCCTTTTTATTAAAATAGAAAAGGGGAAACGTGGTGGTATTTTACTTGTACTGAAATGTGATTTTAATTGTATATTAATAAATAAAGTTGTCTGGGGGTCAGAGGTATTAGAGCCATAGCAAGTGCGTGGCGGCGGTGGCGCACGCCTTTAAGGACCTGGAGGGCGGTACATTCAGGCAGTGACGAGGCAGTCACATGTTTGGGTTTACAACCAATGAGAAGGCAGAACAGCTAGACTATATAAGGACACACACAGGAAGTAGGTCCTTTTTCGGAGAGCTCTCTTGGCTGAAGAGGATCCCTGAATCAGGAAGGGTGAGGCTCTTAGCTCTGACCTCTTGGCTTTCTTCTCTGAATCGGCTCTGTGTTTCTTATTTAATAAGACCGTTGGTTACATCTACAGGGCAGAGTCAGAGAGATACCAGCTACCTGGGAAGCAAGATGCTAGAGGACAGGTAAAGCCACAAGCCATGTGGCAATACATAGATTAATAGAAATGGGTTAATTTTTTTTTTTTTTTTTTTTTGGTTTTTTCGAGACAGGGTTTCTCTGTGTAGCTTTGCGCCTTTCCTGGGACTCACTTGGTAGTCCAGGCTGGCCTCGAACTCACAGAGATCCGCCTGGCTCTGCCTCCCGAGTGCTGGGATTAAAGGCGTGCGCCACCACCGCCCGGCTGAAATGGGTTAATTTAAATGTAATAGCTAGTTAGTAATAAGCCTGAGCTATTGGCTGAGCATTTATATTCATATAAAAGCCTCTGCATGTTTATCTGGGATCAGGGGGTTGGGACAGAAAAACTCTGTCTACACCAGTTCTCATGCTTAAGTATTGTGACCTCAAGCACATTACCTCCCAAGACCCAACTTCCTCAAATATTAGAGAATACCATACCCTCATCTGATCTCAGGGTCCTGTGAAAAGGCACTAAAACAGTATATGAGCACTATGTGACCAGTGTGTCTGCCTGGAAAACACCATGCTACTGTCACCTGAGGGGAGCTACAGGAACCCATGAAGTACAGCTTATCCTCCTTGTTATCCTAACTGCATCCCTTCCTTAAGGACTTCCTTTCCATTTTTAAACAGTGACAAAATATTAAAAAATGTTTTAGGCCGGGCGGTGGTGGCGCACGCCTTTAATCCCAGCACTCGGGAGGCAGAGCCAGGCGGATCTCTGTGAGTTCGAGGCCAGCCTGGACTACCAAGTGAGTTTCAGGAAAGGCGCAAAGCTACACAGAGAAACCCTGTCTCGAAAAAACCAAAAAAAAAAAAAAAAAAATGTTTTAGCAATTATGTATTTTGTGTATAATAAAAAAATGTGTGTCAGTAAGCCTGACTTAGTGCATAATATAGAGATCAGAAAACCACCTGCAACAATCAATTCTCCCCTTCACCATGGGGATCAAACTCAGGTGGTCAGGACTGGAGCAAGAACCATTATCTGCCGAGTCATCTTGCTGGCCCTGAATTAACACTCTTGTAATTTTTAAATTTTCATTTCTATTATGGGAGACATCGAAGCTTGTAACCACAGAATTTTAAAGCTTTCTGATAATTTTTCTAAGCTTGAAGAGGCTCAGAGACACCAAGGGCTGAGAATCTACGTAAAACCCACCCTGGAAGAGGCTTGGGCATATGTGAATAGCAGCACACACTTGCATGTCCTTTGTGATTTCCACTATCCTCAGAATGGAAATCAGACTGTCCTCAACATAAAGTGGGGGGCAGGACAGGGGACAACACAAAACTACCCCCAAGTCCTCGAAAATCATTCCAATGTATTTGCTTTAAAGGAGTATCATTTCCAAGTGGGAGCAGCTTACGAATCTTGGTCCTCAGCTGCTCCCCTGAAGGATGGGAAGCCCACTTGTAAGAGAGTGCGGTCCACCTCAAAAGTAGTCAGGAAGCCTCAGAGATTAAAAAAAAAAAAAAACCAACCAGGCTCTAATTTGGCAGGTCTGAGATGAAGCACAATTCCAAGGTTCCTAAGTCCCTGTCACACCAAATTCAATGAAAAGACCATTTGGATATTGAGGCCTGTGTGCTACCCACCTGTGACCACCAATGGGATGACAGGATACCACTCCTTCCCCAGGTCTACGCACACAACTGTCAGGTAACCTTCCTCCCATCAACACGACCACTGCAGAAAGCCGCAGCTGAACACCAAGAAGCAGCCTTAGCTAAGAGGTCTGGTCCATTCATCTTCACTCAATGCCCAGGACTGTGCAATTTGGCCAGGGCCTCTTTGCTTCTGTCAGTACCAGCAGCCCGGAAGACGCCTTTCCATGGCCCAGGGAGGCTTATGCACCACAGAGTCCTCACACTTCCTCTGGCACTCTAACACCAGCTCTCTTCTTCCTCATCAGTCACATCAGATGGGTCCTGGGCCACTGCCCCACAAGTCACAGGGAGGCCCTGCCTACAAGCTGTCCCAGCTTTTTCTAATACAGCTGCTAAGGCTTGCAACTCTGTGCACCACACCTGACCTCCAGCTGATGACAACTGGGAAAACCTGGGGCCAGACCACCCTTTCTCAGGGTACTGTCTGTCATAGCAGGAAAGTGGGCCTTCTTCCTGCTCAGGGCCAATTACAAATACTGGAAGCCAGATAGACAGTCAGAGTTAGGTACAAGTCCAACTTAGACTAGTCCCATCATGTACCAGGGTTGCATGAGTCTGTTTTGTATGGTCGGACCTTCTATGCTAGCAGGCCATAGTCCAGAAAACTTCTGAACACAGGACTGCCTCAGAGCAGGGACCCTCAAACAGGGCTTCCCTCTGGGGCTGGATGCCAATGGACGGTATCTCAGCAATGGGTCATAAGGATTTAGATGCTCCTTTAGCAGTCAGCTTCTCCTGGATGAATTCTGAGTGCCCTCCTGCCTCCACTGTAACAGAAGATGCTTCCCTAAGGGTTTCCAAACCCTTTAGGTTCCGAAACCTTTAGGCTGCTTCTTAGACTTGTCCAAAGTAGTTCTGTCAGATAGCCTTCCTTTACACATCTGCGGCTCCCAACCCTCAAAATCTTCCTTCTCTGGCCTTGCCCAGTGCTGCCATCATTTCCTTTTATCTTTCTTCCTAAATATAGGTGCCCCTGAAGTTCTGTTCTGACACCGTTGTTTTTAGTGCAGTAGAAACAATGATGTAGTGAGGCGCTGACCTTCCACAGCCTACAAGACATTTCTGCATTGCCCCACAGTGAACTGGACCCTCCACTCACATCACCCCACCTTATCCAACTGTCCCCTTGGCTTGTTCCTCTTCTTCAGCATTTAACAACCATTAAAGAAAAGCCACACTTTACGCCCCCACCTCCTCTAGTTGCCAGATGCCCTCCTCAACCTGGGCTCAGGGACTGACTTCTGCCCTGCCTTCTGTCCACTGTACTGCTGACACCAATCAAACCCACTTTCCCCAGTAAACCAGTGGCCACTTCTGTTTTCTCTCACAGGCTACTGGAAGCCATACTCCTTTACCTCCATCTAGCATTCTTCCCTAGCTACAGAAACTCCTCTATCCTCAGCTATGGCCTCTGTAACCCCATCTCCAAGTCACTTTGATTCCCAGTTTCAACCATCTGGCCCTGATTCTCAACTGGTTGCTACAAAAAAAAAGTTCATCTCATCACCTCCAGAGGGCACTCTAACACTACTCAGAGACAGCTCGGCCATCCACAGCTTAGCCCAGTCAACAAGTCACTTTGGATGGAGCCTCTAACTGGCTGCCCAACACCTTAGGAATGTGCACTTGATTCATGCAGCTTTCACGCAGGCTCCTGGTTTCAGCCGAGGCTTAGCACCCAGTTCTATTACAAGTAGAAGCAGTACAGTACATTACCAGGGAGATTAGCAGAGACCTGACAGCAGGAGCAGTGCTGACTCTGAAGTGTTCAAGTGTAAATATGAAGATGAACGGGAGACCAGGGAAACAGCAGCACTGGCTCTGCAGAACAAAGGCCACTGCTTCTTTTCCCTGGTTCACTGTGAAATTACAGGGACACAGTCCATGGACAGAGCTCTGCTCCGGCTACCACGGCTTTCTCATAAGCTGTCCCAAGAGCATGGAGCATGCTACTCTGCATCTTATTTTAGACGTGGAAATAAGTTATGGTCATTTTATGAACTTGCAGGCTATGAAACATAAATGAGCTTTGGAATAACATTACTGAGAGATGCTACATTAAAGAGAGAAGCAGGTGCAGAAGCAATACAAATTCCAAGTACAGGTAGCCCAGAACCCTTTCCAACATCTCTAAAGTAAATTCTGTTTAAAAACCTCTCTCTTCCAAGGCTGGGTATGTAGCTTATTTGGCAAAGTGCTCAGCTAGCAAAACAGAAATAGCACACATCGTCCTCAGACACTTAATGAGCTCAAGGCCAGCCTGAGAATACACAAGGCTGTTTCTCCCACACACACCCTCAGCTCTTCTAAAGACCAAATCCACTTGACAAAATAAACAAAAACAAAAAACACACTCCTCTTTCACCTTCCCATTGTGACTCTCCAACAAGGACATGTGACCTACTTTAAACCTGGGCTTATCAGCATCAACCTGACAAATACTGTATCACCCTGCTCCTTTATCACACCTCTAGATCATTTAAAAATATCACACACACACCACACACCCACCCCTGAAATTTCCTAACTTCCAATTCCAGAGACCCTGAGCACCCCCATCTTACTTTTCCCCAAACACTGAGCCGAGTTCCCACACGCTCGAGGGACTCGACTCTGCAGACTCAGCACCATGAACCTGTAGACGGGAGTGGAAGAGTAGCACCGAGGTAAGGCACTGGTGCCTGCCAGAGAACCCACAGCTGTGCAGCAAAGCTGCATCTATGAGGTTAGCTGGGGAGAGACTGGGAGGACCTTCTGACATGGCCATTCTGGGAAAGTGCAGGTCACATCCAGAAGAGGGAGTTCGAAGAAGGGGCAACAAGTGCAGATGGACAGAAACAGAAGTAGGAGACTGGGCAGAGCACAGCCACACTGCCCCTCACATGAGCCACAACAGACTCAGTTTCATGCTGCACTCCTCAGAAAGCCTCTCCCATCAAGAGTCAGTCCCCCCCCCCCCCCCCCCCCCCCCCCCCCGTGACACCACCCTCCTTCCTCTCCCAGAAACTTTTTGGTTATCTGCAGAAAAAGGCTTTGTCCTCTGGGACACACACCCCTAGCTCTGGCCCAGTATGTCTCCACATGTGCTCATCTGCTCTTCAAGATGTGATCTTTAAATAAAATGACCAACTCCCAAACTGCCATCTGTCCTCTAAGGGTCAAGCCAGCACAGCCCTCTGGACACAGGGCCAGAGTGCCACTCTGCCTATGTCCTGCCTCTTTACATCAGCATTACAGAAATTACTCTGACTGAAAGCAGGGCCACTAATGCCCAAAGCAACCCTAGACTACCCAAATATCATCAAAGTCAGAGCCAGGACATCTGCAATAATTCCATCTGACACCAACAATGCAGGCTAAACTGTACTGACATGCCCTGGCTTAAACAATTTACAATGTATAATCATATTTCAAAAACAAACTACTACGGAGAAACAACTTCAATGATGGAGCAGAGCACTATACTTCAGAGAGCAAAGGACGCTCACAAAGCACAAGGAAGAAACTATGTGACCTGTATATAAGTCCCTCAACTCAGTGGGTCCAAGCCCAAGTCTCATTATAGCACCTATTTTGCTAAGTGGGACCCTCTATCTTTTCAACTGTCCAAGCTAGAAGCCCCAGACACCATCTGCCTCATCTACCAAGTCTTGTACACTTACCTCACCAGTCTTCTCTAAACACATCATTTACTTCACCTGTTTCTCCCGAAGTCTCCCTCCCCCATCCACTCTAATGAAAAATATCAGATTGTTCTTACTCTGCTTACAATTTCTCAGTGAGTCCCATTCCACTTGCATTGCATTTTCCAACGTCTATGGCTTTAAAAGAACATGCAACAGGGTTGGTGGCACATGCCTTTAATTCCAGCACTCAGGAGACAGAGGCAGGAGGGATCTCTGTGCGTTCAAGGCCAGCCTGGTCCACAGAGTGAGTTCCAAGACAGTCAGAGACCCTGCTTCAAAATGAATGAGTGAATGAATGAATGAATGAGCACAACCTTTTATTATGCAGCTAACAGGTCCCCAATATAATATAATTTGTAAAACTAAACATTCCATTGTAAATACACACAATTTTTGTAACTATAAAAGAACAGGTTATGTTAAGTAGCTCAAAACCCTAAACCCAAAGTCCACAATTCTTAAGATTTTTACCTAATTTCTTGTAGACATTTTTCCATTCACAGGTTTTAGTGGAAGATTACTGAAATTTTTGTGTATTTGTATCAAGTCTTTAGCGGTGTGTCCTGGTTTTCCTTTACCTAACAGTTATAGCTTTTTAATTTATTTCCTTGGTATACATTTTAAGTGGCAGCATTATCTAGTGAATAGATCATCACCATTTTACAATTAAACCTTAAGATCATTCTACATAATTCTGTGCATAAAGCTTTTTACTATATTTAAAAATATTCCTTTAATAGTTCCCATGCCAGGAAACACAAGTACTGTGAGGCTTGATCTATACAGCTAATGTACGTAAGAATATACACTGGCACTGGACCCCTTAAACACTGAACAGTGACTCTTCTCTGTTAAAGGACAGAACTTGCAGCCTCTTCCTACAAGTTAATGCTCATATAAACACCAGGAAATGCAACAGCACACGGAAGGGAAACTGGCCCCCAGGGTTTCCCTGCAGAATCAACCACAGTTTCCATGGACTCTAGGTATTTTTCTGTTTCTAATCAAACACGTAACTATTTTGTTCTGTATGTTACAAAAACAGAATGAGCTTGTCTTTGTTCAATAGCGCACTACAGACACCTATCAGGCCACCTCTTTCAAAGCCAATCCCCCCCCCAACCCCCAAAATGCCAAGCTTCCCGTGGTTATCTTCAGCTCTTCCTGATCTTGTCAGAGCTTCAGGCACATTGATGACCCCCAGAAGCTGTCAGAGGTTTCGGCAAATTCATCTACTTGTTTAGTCTAATGTTTTAAAAAAATATTTTCTACACAGTATCACTGACGAAATCTGGACAGATCTTTACTTTATTTTATGTGTATGGGTGTTTTGCCTGCATGTGTGCCTGTGTACCATGTGCATTCCTGGTGCCCAAAGACAGAAGAAACTGGACAGTTGTGAGCTGTCAAGTGGGTTCTGGGAATTGAACCCAGATCCTCTGGAAAAATATGTGTGTTGTGTGTTTAAAGTGCCTTTTTGGTTGGGAACATAGACTCAATGACAGAGAAAGTAACCTGGCACTTTCGAAGGCCCTGGAGTGGGGGAAAAGTGTTTTTGCTCTTGCTTTTATTGAGTCCCATCTCTTAAAAGAAAAAACCAGGTCTTAAAAAAAGAAAATCAAGCCATCTATTTTGGCTTCACTTTAGTGGTGTGAACTCACCATGAGCTCTAAGAACCAGGTTGCCTCTCCCGAAGGGCACAGTGACATGGCCAGTGTGGTCTTCCCACTTCAAATCTCCATCTCACATCCCCACTTTCTGCATGTGGCAACTGGAGAGGTTGTTTAAAACCACATTTCTAACCTGCCCTTCGAGTAAAGGCCCTAGACCATCTGCCCCCAGGTTAGGCTTTCCCTAACCACCACGCAGCCATGCCTTAGCTCCTGCAATGAGCACTCCTTGCCCTCTCTTTAAGGCCTTCCCACATGCTGTTCCTCTGCTGGAAAATTAGCCCCTACTTCACTGACACCAGGGCTTACTCATCCCTCAAATCCCAGCTTAAATCTTGTTTCAGGGGGATGGAGGAGGCATTCAGGGCCCTCAATCTAAAATGTGGTCCTCCTTTGTACGCTCTCTCCCAGCAGGTGCTGCCTAACTTTCCTAGCAGATAGCCTAGTCTGCTCCTCTACAGCTTATAAACTCTTATAAAGAGAACAAGGCCAAACTGGGTTTTCTTAAACTGCTTTAGGTACTCACATACATCTGAATGAAAAACAAACAAAAACCCAGAGCTACAAAAGGTGCTGACTGAATTGACTGTATCTTAAAATGCTACCCCATCTCATCACTACCTCAGCTGGTAAGACTTTCTGATACACCTACAAACTCGTAGGAGACCCTTTTCCTGAAAGGGACTAAGAGGCAACCTGAATCTTCTGTAGCCATAGGAGAGCATGCAGAGAATGTACACCAGGAAAAAATAAGTTTGTTTAAATGTCGAAGTAAGATTTTAGCTAAGCAGATTGAAGACACTCTGATCCAGTTAACTAATTGATGTGCTTTTTTTTTTTTTTTTAGGAGTAGAAAATCACTAGGAAAAAATGTGCCTTGTAAAATATTCATTAGAAACACAGTATTGTCAGTATTTCAGAAAAATTGTTACCAAGACCCGAAATTTAAAAGCTTCAAAGTTGCCTGTCGTAAATTATCTATGCTATTGTTCATCTGATGAAAAAACACTACACACATTACATTGCAGGTGGGAGGGGGCTGGGTATCACCAAGACTAATCAAACCAGTCTCTGGTTACTGCTTTCCACTCTCCAACTTTCACACGGCTTCAGTGAGGTCTGTGCAGTAGACAGACCTTTATAGAAAGGGAGGCTCTCAGTGTCCTCCTCGAGGTCACAGCCATGGTAAGAACAGTCTGCAATCCCCTCAGGGAGGGCTGAGATGCCCAACTGTAAATTTCTAGGAAACCCCCCATCATAAATTTTCCATCCTAGAGTTAGCATGGCTCTGTGGCTCTCTCCAATAAAATTCCATCTTACCACAGAGCGCCACTTGATCTTTAAAAGTCGTTCTATAAAATTCAAACTTCAATTGCCATCACTGCGAGACACGGTTAAACAAGCAACAACAGACCCAAACGCTAGAGCACCAGGCCACCGTTCTGAAAAACGAGTTAAAGCATGACATGGTAAAAGGGGGAAAATGCATAACTAGTTAGTACTCTACATGACGGAAAGCCCTCCCATAAAATAATTTCTTAAAGCTCTAGGGTACACATCACGTGCATAATAGTTGTGGATGAAGATGGGCTGATGGAGTTGTCATCTGTGCCTACATTCAGCTTTACAAGAAAACATCTTCCTCCGCTCGCTCATCTACTGCTAATTTCTAAATCTTAACCTGAGGGTGGGACGAGGAGGTCACTACTTTTCTCCTCTGGGAAACTCCACACCTACCTAGTAAGTAGAGGGCCCTCTAAAGGACTCCCACCCCTTTAAAGCGATCCGAGGTTTCAAGGGCGCACACCGTCCCTGGCAAGGAGGCACTGGCGTGGGACTGTGACTTCCGATCCCGGGGCTCCTTTGTTGCAAGGGGCACACTCGAAACTCCGGACGGGGACAGGCGCATCCCCGAGGCCGACTTGCGGGGAGTTTGGCCAGAAAGGTCTCATAAAGAAGCCGAGTTCGCGGAGAGCGGAGACCTGGCTGGAGACGCGGCCGGCGCGGCTGAAGGGGAGGCCGCGAGGGAGAGGGGCGCGTGGGGCTCGGCGGCAGGGGAGTTGCGCGCACCTCCGGCCGGCTTACCTGCGGGGAGCTGGGGGGGGGGGGGCGGCCCAGGCCAGGCGGTGGTCAGACAATGGAGGCGTCCGGCGGCAGCAGCCAGGCTTGCTGGGGCTGCGGGGAGGTCCTCATCACCTCGGCGGGATGCTGGGCGGCCTCGGCCGGGGCTGTGCGGGGCTGGAAAGGACACGCCACAGCGCCATGCAGCGGGCCGCTCCGCGCCCCCCTGCGCCCCGGCTCGCGCGCGCGCGCGGCCATTACCGCCCTCCCCGGGACCCGCCTGGATCCGCTCCAGGGCGCGGCCCTCGGCTCCCAGGGCTGCCGCGCTCCCGCCCGCCTCGGCCCCCGACAACAATGGGGCCCGGCCGGGGAGTCCAGCTCCCACGGGGGCCTCTCCAGCTTCGCCCCGGCCCGCCCCGGGCCTGTGCCGCAGCGGACGCCGCGCTGACCTTCCCTCCTCCTCGCCATGCCCGCGCGGCCCAGGCCCGGCGGAGCGATGGGTTGTTTCCCTTTCCTTCACCCTCCCCCCCACCCCCGACTCCATCGCCTTCCGCCCCTAGCCCGCTCGGCGGCCCACGCCCCGTCCTGAAAAGCCAAGACAGACAGACGTACACACTACCGTCGCCCGGTCCAACTCACTCCCAAGTGCGACTGCGGAGCGCGCCTAGGCCGCGGACTCGGCGCGCGCCCACCGGCCCTCTCCCCCGGGGGGGGGGGGGAAACACCTCACAGGTGCGCCTCCGAGACTCGCGCGCGCGCGCGCGCGGTCCGCACACCCAGACGCCTCCGGGGCGGGGGGGGGGGGGGCGGGGGGAGGAGGAAGAAACGGCGCGCGTGCGCACGCGCGCGAGGCCGGGCCCCCTCCCCCTTTCCCCTTCCCCCCCGCCCGGAGAGGGGCGGGGGAGAAAAAGGAGGGGGCGCGGCACGCATGCGTGCCTAGCGGCTCCAAGTCCCCGCCCCCCTCCGCCGCCCGCACACGCACGCACGCACGCACGCACGCACGCACGCGCGTTCCCGCGGCTGGGCTGCTCCACCTCTCCGTTGTCCCCGCCCCACCCCGCCCTGGTTACCAAGGGCAACCGCAGTGCGGCCGCACCTGAGCAGTGCGCTTGCGTGTTACTAACATCCCTCCGTCTTTCCCTCCTCCTCCTCCTCTTCCTCGCCCTCGCCTCTGCCCTGCCGCAGTCGGCAGGGAGCGGGGCGTCGCCCCCTTCCCCTCTGCAGAGATAGCATCGATCGGCCCGGCCCTCCCCTCGCCAGCAGACCGCCGCCGCCGCCGCCGCCGCGTCGGCGCCGCATCCTCCCCTTAGACAACCTCGGGTGCGAGGACCAGCCCGGCCGCCAACGGCTCCCGGCGTGCACTGCGGCGAGCGCTCTCAGGGAGCGGGCGGGATGCGCCGGCCGGGCGGTGTCTCCTGAGTCTCCGTGCCCCGCGGCAGGGCCGCTGCGCACCCGGCTCCGACCGTCCCTGCCCATGGGCCGCGGACCACCGCGAGGAGCAGGCCGAGCGCCGCAGCCGCCTGAGGGACCGTGGCAGGTGAGGCGCGCACCTGGCGCGGATAAGGAGGCGGCTCGCCCGCGGGGCTGGGCGCCGCCGGGCTGCGCACACCGGCGCGGCGGGGGAGGCGCGGCGCAACGGCCGCAACCGCCGACCCGGGCGGAGGACGAGCCGCATTGCAGGTGCGGGGCAGCGCCCCGGGGGTCCGGCCCGAAGCCGGCGGGATGCTGTGGGCCTCGGCCGCCCGCCCGCCCGCGCCGCACCTGCAGCATCCCGGACCTGCAGCCCTGGCGACCGGGAGGCTCCGTGTAAGAACTCCGCCCTGGGCTCCCGGGGACCCGCGGACGCGCGCCCTGGCCACGCTCTCCCCTGGTTGCGGTCGGTCTCCTCGGGCTCGACCCGGCCCCGACCCGGCCCCGCGGGCTGATGTCAAGCCTCGGGTTATCTTTCGCTGCACGGTCTAGTCCACTGATGACAGTGAGGTGGCCGAGGAGAAAAATGTGACCGTGCTCTGTGACAGGTGGCACCAGTCGGTTTCATAACAAAGTACGGGTTTCCAGACACCTTTCGGAGTGTTCAAAGCAGCTGGGCGTGATGGCGCACGCCTTTAAATTTCAGCTCTCGGGAGACAGAAGCAGGTGAATCTCCGAGTTGAAGGCCGACCTTGGCTATATAGCGAGTTCCAGACAAGCCAGAGGGCTACATGGTGAGACCTTGTCTCAAAGAAAAAGAGTGTTAAAACCAGGATCGCTGTCTACAAACTAAGTTTGGAATTTATTTAAATAGCATTGGTATTATTTATGTGCACAGACAAGAATGCCCTGGCATTTTCTCGCCATTCAGTTGTAAGGAAAAAGACGCTAGCATTCCAAATGACTTTTACCTCCAGTTTTTCTTGTTTTCCTTTTAAAAGGCGAACTATTCACCAAAATGGCTGAATATTATGTTTGGAAGAAAGGCTTTAAAACTTTAAGACGGGTATACCACTACTAAAAAGCCTTAAAATAATTTGGATTGCTCCTTCTCTGTAGCATATTATAATCAATTAGTTTCGTTTAGATTTTTCTTTTTGGGTTTGCAGTGTGGAAGATTGAACGCAAGACTCC
This sequence comes from Peromyscus californicus insignis, assembly GCF_007827085.1. NCBI lineage: Eukaryota > Metazoa > Chordata > Mammalia > Rodentia > Cricetidae > Peromyscus > Peromyscus californicus. Next base: position 15,247,738 of record NW_026294540.1, on the reverse strand, counting down.
ACACAGCGTAAGCATGGACTAGAATTTTCCTGTAACACACTTAAATATCTCAAATTGATGTTTTGGAAATTAGACATTTTTGACATTGACTCTTCTCAGACACAAGAATCCTTTTGTTTAGAATAGCTCACTCATTCTGGGTTCTTAATGCTCATCTGTCCTAGGTTGGAAAATCGATTTTAGCCTCATTATCTAATTGTCAGGATGTGTTTGCGGCAGGACTGATGTTAATTACAATGTTGATGCTTTTAAGAAATACTTGTAAAGCATTCTCTCGTATTTCTGGCAAGAAAATATGCAGAGCTTTTTTTCTTCTGTCTAAAACAAGGTCAGCCATAAATAGATCGTAATGCATACTGGGCGACACATTTATTAACTGAGATTAACTATCTCCTGAACTTCATATACTCTGAGGGCAGTGGCGAGGCGCCCAGCAGGGCCGTACATACAGAGGCTGCTGCAAGTGCAAGTTCCAGACCAGCTAGGTAGGCTCTGATGTTTCATCCCCACAGAAGCTTTTGGCAGGGAAGGGCCTGTGTCCTAATGGTCTTCAGACATTTGAAGGTCTGCCTTGCAGGAGGGATTTTATTGCTGTAGAGTAATTCCTGAGCAAGGAAGAGGACACTGAGTACTTACAGGAAGACAGCATCCCTGGTGCTATAAAAGCAAAATTACGATCAGAACTTCAGCAGCGAAAAGAAGGGGGGCTACCCTTCCTTGGGCTCCCTCCCAGTGCCTCATGAATGACAGCTCAAGTCTGGAAGGGCTGTGTGTGGGTGGGTGGGGGTGTTCTGTTAGACTGTCTCCCAGGGTTCCAGTGGCCACTAGATTCCAGGGTGTCTATGTTTCCCTCCTAGCTCTGTGGGTTTGTTGTTAAATGTTCTGCTGCTGGCTTCTCCAGCTGTGTGCATATTGACATCCCCAGACATCCACTTGAATCCTGGGAAGATTGTAACTGGGTTCCCTGCTTGATGTGGGAGGTGACTCGAACCCTATTTTGTGTTGTTTTCGGGAACTTAGAGATTGTAAAGCGCTCCCACATGAGTGTGTTGGAAATGTGTTATCTACTTCTCTGGCTTTTCTTTTTGTACTAAGCACCTAGTCAAGAGAAGTATCTTCTCTATAAAGAAGTAAGAAGTCGTTCTTGCTACAAATGAAGTGGTACCATTTGTTCTCTGAGAGTCAGCAAGTTGTAAAAGTGTGCTTTCCTGAGCTGAGGACGTTACAGATGGGAAAGAGATGACTCTGGTGCTTGCTCTGCGTTTCACTTTGTTTATTTCATTACTCAAATATGACTCAAGCTTCATAGCAAAACAGTCGAGTCATACCTACCTAAAGTAGTTGTATTCAGTGTTTTCTGCATGGTTTCTAAATATAGCCAGAGTAAAACAAAACCAAAAAGTAGAACCACTGCGAATTGGAGAGAGGGCAAAAGGGGGCTGTCTCAGTTAGGGTTACTATTGTTGTCATGAAACACGATGACCAAGAGCAGCTTGGGGGGAAAGGGTTTATTTCCCTCACGGTTCCATATCACAGTTCATCAAAAGCAGTGAGGGCAGGAACCTGGAGGCAGGAGCTGCCGCAGAAGCCATGGAGGAGTGCTGCTTCCTGGCTTGCTCAGCCTGCTTACTTACAGAACCCAGGACTAACAGCCCGGGGTGGCCCCACCTACAATGGGCTGGGCCCTCCAACATCAGTCACTAATTAAGAAAATGCCCGTGCCGGGCGGTGGTGGCGCACGCTTTTAATCCCAGCACTCGGGAGGCAGAGCCAGGCGGATCTCTGTGAGTTCGAGGCCAGCCTGGGCTACCAAGTGAGTTCCAGGAAAAGGCGCAAAGCTACACAGAGAAACCCTGTCTCGAAAAACCAAAAAAAAAAAAAGAAAATGCCCTCCAGGCTTGCTTACAGCCCACATCTTATGGAGGCATTTTCTCAATTGAGGCCCCCTCCTCTCTGATGACTCTAGTTTGTGTCAAGTTGACATGAAACTAGACAGCCTAGGAGCTTTATAATTGAGGAAGATAGAAGATGTGCCTTTTTTGTGCTATGTCAATCTTAATGAACTGATTGACAATGGGAATAACGATGTCACCATTAGAAGAATGACCAAACTCCCAGGTGTGTGCACTGATTGGGGTTAGCACTCTGGGCTGTAGCCGATGAACAGAGCAGGTTCCTGGGAGCACAGAGGTCTGAAGTGCAGCAGGATGGTCACGGGGCCAGTGGAGTTAAACTGTTGGATCCTCTGGACCTGGAGTTCCAGATGGTTGTGAGCCACCATATAGGCTCTGCATGAGATCCGTTGTCATGGGAGTCTTTCCTAGGCCATTGTAGTGGGCTTTTGCCTTCCCATTTGTTGTGCAGTTAGAGTTTGTGAGCCTGGAAGTCCATTTTCATATTGACCTTGCTTAAGGTATGTCTGCTACTGCACGTTGCAGTTCCCAGCATCATTGTGGTCCTGGCCATCTGAAGGTTGCACATTTTACCCAGAAGTGAAAAATTACACTGAAAAGGGCCATCTTTGATATCATTGGGGGGAGGGGTTGTGCATAAAACACTGGCTTCACAAGAGCAAGTTTTGTCCCTGTTGTGGATGACTACCCTGGTATTGCTAATGGTTCCTAAGCTAATTTCTCCAGTGATGGATGAAGTAGGAAGCCATGCTCATGCCGTACTCTGATATCAAAGAAGCTTTTTTTGAACTCACCCCTCCAGCCATCGCATACATCACCCTAAGCAGAAGGCACAGGGGTTATTTCTCCTCCCTGACTAGGGCATGATAACAAATCCCCATTGAGAGGCACCAAAGTCTTGCCCTTTGATAGGGAGGATGAGGAAAGTCCTTGGAGACAAGAACACAGCAGAGGTCACCAGTACTGGCTGTCCTTTTCAGGGTGTGTCAGTCTTTGTCTTTCATAGTGTGTCATCGCTATTTTTTGATTGGATATCTGTGACCAGACCAGAAACCTCCAGAAGCTGAGAACAGCATCTTTCAGCCACGAAAGCAGTTGCTTGTGGGCCTCCCTGTTGCTCTGGGTAAGGCGAGGTGGTCCTTTGGCCAGGGAAGAAGGATGTGTAGCCTGCACCTGGCAATAGGTCTAAAGTAAAAATACTTCCCAGGAAGAAAGTGGTCAAGGGCCAGCTAGGGGGCTTTGCAGCACCCTGGCAGTACTTTACAGAAACTGAGCCCAGGCACTTACTCCAAGCCTGATGACCTGATTCGGATCCCCACATCCTCCATAGTAGAACCAGCTCCCCGAAACCGTCCTCTGACCTTCATACGTCTATCATAGTGCATGTGCACACAAAACACCCAACATACAAAACAAAGTTTAAGTGGTTGAGGCCGTTTTTGGTAGTCTGTCTTGGCATCAAGACTATGGTATTAGGGTCCAGTGAAGAGAACACCAAGGCCAGACCTCACTGATGGGAGCAAAGAGAGAGGGACATTAAGCTGAAAAAAAGCCAGAGCAAGACCTTCTTAGAGACAGGCGGGAGTGGTCTTTTGGGGTGCTCTTGTGTCTCTGGCAGTCTAAGAGGCCTGTTCCTACATGAGACCTGGCCTGGGACAGGTGCAACATGGAGAGAATGGGTCAGCTCAAGAACACCTTGACAGTGCTATTCACCAGCCTAGAAGTTTCATAAAGCAGGTCTGATGGGAGATAGTGTGTTGTTGTTGTTTGTTTTTGCTCTTTTTTGGGGGCCCGCCACCCTGCTCCCAAATAAATCACACACGGAGGCTTATTCTTACTTATGAATGCCCAGCCTTAACTTAGCTTAGTTTCTAGCCAGCTTTCCTTAACTTATTCCATCTATCTTTTGCCTCTAGGCTTTTCCTGTTCTCTTACTTCTGTATCTTACTCCATAGCTTGCTGTGTAGCTGGGTGGCTGACCCCTGGAGTCTTCCTCCTTCGTCCCTCATTCCTAGATCCTTTTCTCTCCTACCAGTTTCCCTCTGTATATACTCTGCCTGCCAGCCCCGCCTATCCTTTCTCCTGCCTTGCTATTGGCCATTCAGAGCTTTATTAGTCCATCAGGTGTTTTAGACAGGCACAGTAACACAGCTTCACAGAGTTAAACAAATGCAACATAAACAAAAGTAACACACCTTAAAATAATATTCTACTAAATTCCCCCCTTTTTGTCTAAATAAAAATAAAGGTTTTAACTTGAACATAGTATAACTATATACAACAAAAACAGTTATCAAGAATTAATTTACAATATTCAGTCCATTTGTAGTTAGCTTATTTAGAGAAAATAATGCATTATCTATCCTATCTTCATGAATCCAAAGTTTTCCACCTAACTTATTTTCTATCATAACTAACAAAAACTGCAACTACAACTATTTAGTCTTTAACGCCATCAAAGACCCAGAAGGATATAATATTATCTAACAACAGAGACATTTGGCTGCCTGGACAGTTACCCAACGTTCATCTGCAACATTGGAATGTCCATCTTCAGTCTACAGGCCCAGAATATCTGGCAGACTTTTCTATGAAGTAGGAATTTTGGACTTTCCTGCCTTGTTTTGGCAAAGTTCATCAGTCACTTTCCTCTGTGTCATGCTGAATGTCTGGCAGTTTCTTCTATGAAGCAGGAACCCTGAAGGACCATCCTACCTTGTTTTGGCAAAGTTCATTGGTCACTTTCTTTGGGTCCTGCATGTCTCAATTTATACCTCACATTGTCAGCAGTCAAAGGCAAGAGCAGTTTCTTTGCCCAGTGGCTAACCTTGTCACAATGAAAGCAAACTCCATAAGGAGTTTCTTCAATGCCCATCATCTCTGAAGTAAATTGGTGCTGCCAGGAGCGGATGTGTCTCATTATCATGAAAAACTTCAAAAGGACATTTTAAATGCTATAGTCTATAGATCTTTGAAGCATTTGAAGACCATCTATCTAAAATATATCTATTTAATCTAGAAAGCATACTTTCTTTTTTAAAGTTAGGGCATTTCTAAAGTATCTAGATTGGTTCAGTTTAGCCATCCAGGTAACAATCCCATGTGTCTAGCAGCTGTCTTTTGCTTCTCAACAGTTAAAAAATTCAAAATCAACACATGCAGGATCCAGATTACCTGTGTATTTCCCATCTTATGTGGCTTTTTTCTTTTATTCTCTCTTTAAAGACTTTATAAACTATTCATTTTTTTTATGACTATATCCTTTTCCTTTTCTTAAGCCTACGCACATTGTTAAACACAGTGTGACCCATTTAGAGGTTTTTCCATCTGGATCTCTTTTACTGCATATCTCTAGTTGTTGGTTTTTTTTGTTTTGTTTTGTTTTGTTTTGACAGTATGAGCAAACTTTTAAACGGATAAGGTATACCTGGATCCTCCGAGTGCGGCTCTCACCTGGCTTGGCCCGCTTCTCGGGTCATGAAAGTCAAATGTGAAACTGGCGGCCAGTTTGAGGCTTGTCTGACCAGGAATTGCATTCAACCTTTCTAAAGCTCTAGAATGCCTTGCACTGTGGCATGTGTTTTTTACTTATTTTTTGTTCCTACTTAACATACTAGCTGCTCAAGGGCTCACTGACCAGCAGAAACTGTCCAGCTGAAACTCTTAAAGGAGCCCTATCCCTTTTTTGTTGTTGTTCAGCTTTCTCAGGCTCTAGATGGATATTGGAGCCCCACATTGGGTGCCAATTGTCCTTTTTTTTTTTTTTTTTTTAATTGTTTCTGCCTTTTAAGCCACAGCTGTCCAAATCAGCAGCTGCAGCTCTGCCACTACCAGCAGCGGTTAGGCCATGAGGGCCATAGCTGGAGGGAATTCTGTTCCTTCTGGCTCCAACTCTTGGCAAAGCAACGAAGGGAACTTAACTAAACCTCAGTCCTTCTAAAGAACTTAAAATTCAAAGGTTATGGAAGAATTCGGCTCTTTAGAGGCTGAATAGCAAGTAGCTCACCTCCTCTCCTTGCTCTTGTCCTGCAAAAAGCCCCCCCCACCTCGCCCCTCCTTATCAACCTTTTTTCACCTGGCTCCTCCCTACCACTTCCTGTCAGCTAGTTGCTGATGCAGCCTCCTGATGGATTTTTATTTAATCAAATATGTCTTTGCATCATTAAACAAATGTAACACACCTTGAAATAGTCTACTACAAGTGTGAGACTCATAAGTGGTTTGAGGACCCCACAATTAAGGAGCCCCCCACAATTAAGGAGCCCCCATCAACATCTCAGTGCTCTACTGTCAGTATGAGAGTATTTGGTCTTCTGGATGGAGAGTAGCTGCCATGAAGAGTAGAGACCTTCCTGTGTTGAGGATGGAGGCCTCCCAAAAATCAGCTTACTTTGCTGGGAACTGTTTAGCCTTTTCTCCCCCATTATACCATTTTTGTTGGTTTTCTTTACTGTGTTGTGATGCTCACAAATAGTCATTCTGTCTTCAGCTCTCTGCTTAAGTAGCAATGTATTATGCAGGGCTTACATTTATAGTTTTTAAGTGTACTGAACATAGCAGATGCCCATAATACATTGATTTAACCATCAGTGGGCTTAAAAAGCAAGTGTTCAAGCTGGATGGTAGTGGTGCACTCCTTTAATCCCAGCACTCAGGAGGCAGAGGCAGGTGGATCTCTGTGAGTTCCAGGATAGCCTGGTCTACTGAGGGAGTTCCAGGACAGCCAGGGCTATTACATAGAAAAACCCTGTCTTGAAAAAAACAAGAACAACAACAACAACAACAAAAAGCAAGTGTTTAGAACTGTCCAGCTATTACTCACTAAGACAGGTGGGTGACAGGTTTGCTTTCCTCATTTGAATTTTAATTGTTTTAGGTAAGTACATATTGTTCCCTATTCATTTCAGTATAGCACTAGTTCTTAAGGAATTAAGGGTTTTAGAAAGCAAAGTTTACAATTAAAAATCATGTTATTATTGATATTTAAACATTGGCAGAGAAACGTGACACCTGAACATATTTCTCAGCCAAAAGATTAACTTTATAGTTGCCATACTATGCGACGTCTAAGATTTTTTTAAAGGCTTATAAGGAGACTGTGCTCCTACTCTGAAAGGATAGGGTAGGTATTATTTAGCCTTGTGAGAGAATTCTTTCATGTGACTTAATATGTGCTGGGATGTTCAGCCTCTCCTACATCTAGACTCTGAACTATGCAAGGGTCATATTAATGTTTGGTCCTTTGCATATTCCAAATGGTGACCCTAGTTCCTGGCACTAAGACTAAAGAAAGATGCTTCATTGGTCTGGCAAGAGGACCAAGTTGGTAAAGGTGCCTGCTGCCAAGGCTGGCAACCTGAGTTCCATCCCCATAACCCAAATGGTGGAAGGAGAGAACAGGTTGTCCTCGGACCTCCATACATATGCTTTGTCAGTAAGTAAATGTAAAAAAGTTAACAGAAGGCTGGGTGGTGGCGGCGCACGCCTTTAATCCCAGCAGTTGGGAGGCAGAGGCAGGTGGATCTCTGTGAGTTCCAGGCCAGCCTGGTCTACAGAGTAAGATCTAGGACAGGCACCAAAACTACACAGAGAAACCCTGTCTCAAAAAACAAAACAGCAACAACAAAAAGTTAACGGAAAGGTGCATTGTAGAAAGAATGAACTGCAAAACTTTATATTGCCACTCCACAAAGGGAATGCTGAACTCTCAAAACCATGCAACAAAGAATGTGTTTAAGAGCCTCAAGAAAACATTGGCATGCCTTTGGTGTTTTGTTTGTTTAAAGATTTTTTTTGGTGTGTATGGATATTTTGCCTGACTTATATGACTGTACACCATATGCATTCCTGGTACCCATGGTGGCCAGAAGCAGTCATTGGATCCTCTGAACCTTAAGGACCATGTGGTTGCTGGGAGCTGAACTTGGGTCTTAACCACTGAGCCATCTCTCTAAAATCTGTATCTTTAAATTTTAATTTTTGAACTAGAATTTTGCACCTGAGTAGTTGTTTTTACATTAGAGCAAGAGCTGTTTTCCAAGTCGGAAACAACTTTGATTGATTGACTCAGCACTGATTTCCTTAGCTTCTCCATTATCTTGGCACAGAGTGCAAAGCTTAAGGCCCGGCCCTGTACTCAGGGTGTCCTGGTGACCACAGAACAAACCTGCTTTGTTTCTTCCATCCTGAAGAATGTTGGCATGGATTACAGGTGTCTGGTCACAGTCTCGTCAGCATCTGGAGACACTTTAGTCTTTTTAAGGTTCATGTAACTAGCAGTCTCCTGAACACAGAGGTTCCCTATATATGAAGTAATGCTAAAGCCTTTGGACAGTATTCCCTGGAGTTGACCTGTGTCAGCTCTGTATAGACTTCAGAGAGTGTCCACAGAATTTCTCTAGAAACACGTATCTTTTCTAACCACAGTACTGGAGATGCCTTGTTTGCAGGGCTCCATTTCTTGGTTATCTTAATGTTTAGACAAGAAAACCAAAATCTTTTGCCACAGACTGAGAAGGGACACTCACAGTCACAAGCACCATGAGGTTGACATGTGAGTCCAGGAGAGTGAGGAGCTGTCTGAGTTGGCTCAGCCTGGGGGCAACTGCCTCACCAGCGGGGAAGATTCGAGACAAGCTCACGTGGGGTTATTCTGACGACTTGTTGCAGGATGGCGGCCCTTTTCTCCAAGGCCAGTAGCTCTCTCTACAGCGGGAAGAAGGCCATGCCTGGCCAGCTGTTGTCCCTCCTGTGAACTCTCTGTCCCCACACTTGCCATTGAAACCCAAGGAGAGCAGCAGAAGCCTCGAATCACAAGAGAGGAAAGCCTCACCTCAGGGCAGAGCCCTACCGGGATCCTGCAGTTCATATTGGGTGCTGGGTAGCTCTTTGCTGTGGGGCTTCCTGACTGTAGGTAGCACCCTCTCACCAGCTAGAGCGACCCAAATGGTCCAGATAGGGTCCCTGAGAGCGGCAGCTCCTCAGCTCCTGGTCAAGCCCTTTAATGCATCAGAGAATCTCATCTTCATGTTCTTTAATTCTGATTATTTCCAGCTGCTGTACATCCATAAAGAAACTATAGCCGTGTAAACTAGTACTAGCTCACTCCAGTAGAGACTGAGCAGGGATGAGATGACATAAGCAAGTACCATGTGCAGAGTCCTCTGCTTGCCACTGTGTCTCTCAGTCTCAAGTGCTGTCCCATCTACTTCCCCACTGCCCTAGTTGTATACGTCATCTAAGTCATAGCACCAGTTGTGCATGTACACAAGCAAATGATCTGAATGAGGAAGGAGTCAGCAGCCATGGCCTGATATTTATAAAGAGCAAGCCTGAGCCCCTCCTCCAGCTAGCCGGCAAACCACAGCCTCGGCGTCATGGAGAGAGGTCCCCTTGCACTGTACTGGAAGACAGTATATTGTCATGTAAGACAGCCAGTCAGAACAGCACCTTTTTAGGATTTCTAGGATGCATTGTAAGGAATTCTGTTGAATCTGAAGCCTGGGTGCTCAAAATACTCAGTGGAAAGTAACAGCAGCACATTTTCACAGCGTTCTGCACCAAATCACAGGCAGGCTCTTCTGCAGCTGTAGGGCGAACACCTCTTGTTCTGAGGGGCTGTCTTCACAGGAGCAGCTATATTCTCAAAACCGAGCTGTTGGACTGTTAACACTAAGCAAGACATCTGTACATAAGCCACTCACAGCTCCAGCTGTGCAGTAGGAAAAGGGGGAGGGAGAGGCTCAGAAAGTACTAGCAGTGCTTTGTCACTGCAGTTCGTGCTGGTGACATTTCCATGGGGGTGCAGCAGCACAATGTGTCAGGAATGTGGACTTCAGAGTCGGTGGTTCAGAATGAACTCAGCCCTGCTACCTGCAGCTTTTTGCTCGCTGAGATACAGATTGTGTTCAGCGAGCATGGAGCATAGCACCTGACCTTGTAAGCCTTCGGCGTCGAGCTAAGGGGCCTGGGGCCACTGTACCTCTCCCCCGTGCCCTGCTTTATCCTGGCCTGTCGGAGTTCTGAACTGGGAACTGCACCTCTATTGTAGAGCTCTCCCACCTTGGTTTCTACCTTGGCACCTCAACTTACCACGTGTACAATTTTTAAAATTATGCTTTGTGTATGAGTGTTTTGCCTACATGTATGTCTGTGAACCATGTGTGTGCCTGGTGCCACAGGAACCAGAAGAAGGTGTTAGATCTCCTAGGACTGGGGTTATGGATATTTGTGAGCTGCCATGTGACTGCTGGGAATTGAACTCAGGTCCTCTGCAAGAGCAGCCAATGCTCTTACCTGCTGAGCCATCTCTCCAGCCTTTGTGTTCTTGTAGTGTAAATCTGGCATTAGTTTGTCTAGCCCACCTTGTTTCCACACCTCTCCAGACTCAAGTAGTGTGTGGTCATGCTTCATTGAGGTTTCCCTCCCCAGAGTTGCTTCCCCCTCCCTAGGTCTGCCCATCCTCCAGGGCTCAGCTCAGCGCCAGCCTTTCCAGAAGGGAGGCTCTGCCCTTCCCCGCCCTGCGCACTCGGCAGCAGTTCACTGGTGCCACCTGGTATCCTACAAAGTGCCAGGAATGCTGTGATAATTGAGGCCCCACCCATATCCTCCAGGGATCTTCTCTGCCTGGAGTAGAGACAGGTGTACTAAAGGGCACCTCCCTGGGCTCCCTTCCCCTGGCTCCTTTGCTTAGTCCTTCCACCTCAAGAGGTTGTAATTACAGATTGTTATCTTCCCCCACCAAGTGGTTGTAAGCACGGAATGAAGTTATACACTAGGCACTTTAGGAGCATACTGGCTTGATTGCTAAGTACATAATCAAAAGGACTGATCATCCAGCTAGTGCAATAGGCTTTGGAAATGTCAAGATAAATTTAAGCAAGGTGTGGTGGCATACACCTGTGATCTCAGCACTCAGAAAGCTGAGGCAGGAGGATGGTAGGTTTGAGGTCAGCCTGGGTTATATGGCAAGTTCAAGGCTACTCTAGGCAGCAGGATGGAACACTGTCAGAATAAGTTGTTTTGTTTTTTGTTTGTTTGTTTGTTTGTTTTTCGAGACAGGGTTTCTCTGTGTAGTTTTGATGCCTGTCCTAGATCTCGCTCTGTACACCAGGCTGGCCTCAAACTCACAGAGATCCTCCTGGCTCTGCCTCCTGGGTGCTGGGATTAAAGGCGTGCGCCACCGCTGCCCGGCCAGAATAAGTTTTAAACAGACTTGATGATGTTAAGTTCCTAGCTGTCAGGGTAACTTCTGAGGCTCAAGAAGTCTCTGGACTGGTATTCATAGCACCTTGTCCATTAAAAGTTCATAGATGAAACTGTCTGTACTGTATCTATGGAGATTCTACCTTGTTGGCTCAGGGTGATCCTGATGCCTGGCCAGCTTGAGAAGCTCGCAGGTGATATTTCTGCAAAGCCATGAATGAGTGAGTTTTCTGCTAGTACTGCTCTAGTACTACACTAGGTGAGTTACCCCAGAGAGTAGTTACCCTGAGTGCTGTCTATTGGGAGAAGAGGAGGATGTAGAAGTAGCAGAAGGACCTAGGCAGGGTCACTGTCCTACAAGCCCTTGGCCACTGCTGTCCCAGCAGCCACTTGTGTCTAGGATGTTGTCTGTGGAATCAAAAGTGCTAGGTTGACTCCTCTGGGGTCTGGGGATCCTACCTGCTGGGGTTAAATCTGCCTCAGGTACTGGTTTCACAAAGCCCAGGACTCCAGCAGGCACCCTATGATGGAGAGCTTGGTCATTGACCTCTTCTGGTCTACACAGCCCTTTGAGAGATGCATCAGCCTCCTGCATTCCAGACCTGTTTTCTTGAGGAGACCTTGCACACAGAGGGACTCACCCCTTATCTGAGTGTGGGTGCCTGGTGTGGTTTTAAATAGCAACTCTGAAAGTGTGAGCTAATCGGAGGAAGAGGAACATGGGAATAAATCCATCATGCAGGCCTCCAGTGACTACAGGCTTCCCAGACAGGCTATGTATCATGTTTCCATGCCTAATTGCCAGCTTCTGATCACATCTTTACAGCCTTAACATCAGGCTGTGCACTCTTTCAGAAGGAAATGGATGTCAGTGGCTGGAGAATTGTTGATGGGCTTGTGTTTTATGATGGTTAATGTCATCGAGATACGGGAAGGTAGACTGTGTGTGTAGAGGAGGCACCTAGGGGCTCTTGTCATTCTCTGCCTGTCTTGGGGACACTAAATGGTTGCTGTTGTAAAACTTGCCTCCAGTGAACTCCTGTGTACTTGGGTGAAGTAATGATAGTTGCAGTCATCCAGAGTCCCCTGACATGTGTTGGGGAAGCATGCCGTCTCCTCCTTAGTGGCGCTCAGTGATTGCCTTTTTCAAAGAGTGCCCTTGATCATTTCTTCTGACTGTAAAGCGATCTGGGTAGTACTGAAGTAGAATTTAACATGTTCATTTACTTTGACTTTATGTGTATGGGTGTTTTGATTGCAGGAATGTCTGTACCACAAGTGGGCAGTGCCCATATAGGCCAGCTGAGGGTGTTGGATCCCCAATAACTAGAATTACAGACAGTTGTGAGCCACCATGTGGGTATTGGGAATTGAACAAAAATACTTTGGAAGAGCAGCCAGTGCTCTTAACTGCTAAGCCATCTCTTCAGCCTAGAATTTTTAAGAAGTGAAAACTCACCCATAACCTACCATCTAGAAAGTAATGCTTTAATACTCTGTGTACGCCCTTGGACATTTGGTCATGACTTACTCAAAGTGTGATATTGCCGATACAGGTTTAAACATGAGCTTTTTAGCTTAACCCATCACAGGCATATGCTGATAACTGTCATCTTCACACAATGCAATTGTGCCATGCTCCCTGAGTCCTCCCTACCGAGCACTCACAATCCTTTGTGTGGTAGACATTGTGCAGAAGTAAGGCTTCTGTTTGGTTGGTTTCTTCTATTGGCTTTTAGAAACCTCTGTTAAAGAAAATGTCTACTGTGTAGTTAGAGAGTAGAGTAGAGCACCCATGAGACACCTCTACATAAAGAGTCAGCTTGTTTATTGCTCTGATAAAATACACCAGCCATTCTGCTTTTTTCTTTTCTTTTTCATCTTTCTTTTTATTCTTTGTCTTTCACATCATGCATTTCAATCCCATTCATTTCCTATCCCTGTGCCATGCAATTGTGCCATGCTCCCTGAGTCCTCCCTACCGAGCACTCACCCTCTGCCCTTGCAACCTCCCCTCCAAAAATCCACCCTCTGCCCTTGCAACCTCCCCTCCAAAAATAAAATAAAATTTAAGAGACCAAAAGGAAAAATCTCATTGTGGAAACAGTAGTGTGACATAGGAGTCATACAGTAAACCCTTTTATCCATAAATCAAGTGTTCATTGCAAAGAGTCATTGTTCTGGTTCGAGGCCGATGCTGGGCCCTCACTGGAACTCTTCTTGGATATTCTGTTGTTGCCCTGTGTCTTGAAGATCCTGTAGCGTTGGGTCTGCAGGACTGGCCCCTTCACATGCTCCAGCAGATCACAGATGGAGTGGATGTTGGGGTGGGTCAACTCATAACCCTGGTTCTTGGCCTGGTTGGTTGCAGGGTTGATCAGCCCACCAGCTCTCCCCTGTCTTCACTACAGCCATTCTGTATAATCTTGTAGCTGAGAGTCTTCTGGCCCTACAAGTCACTGTTCCACACAGGCAGCATGGTGGCTTCTCGAGTAACAGGGCTACAGTTCAAAATCATAGCTCCTGTGGTTAGTTCTAGCCACACTTGTTTCTGTTTGGTTTAAAAAAAAAAAATGGGCTGGAGAGACGCTCAGGAGTTTAGATAGAGCCCTTCTTGCTTTTGCAGATGACCCAGGTTTGAGTCCCAGCACTCCAAGGTAACTCACAATCATTCATAAATCCAGTTCCAGGGGATCCAAAGCTGTCTTCTGACTTTTGAGGATACCAGGCACATGTGTGGTGCACATATATACCTGAGGTAAAACATTCATACACATAAAAAAATCAAAAACAAAGAAACTATCTCAATTCTTTTGTTTAGGTTTATTTCACGTGTCTGTGTGTGTGGCCAATATTTCTGGCTACATCATGTGGGTGCGCAGTGCCAGAGGCAGTCAGAAGAGGGCATTGGATCCCATGGAGCTAGAATTACAGGCAGTTATGAGCCACCGTGTGGGTGTCAGGAACTGAACCTGGGTCCTCTGCAAGAGCAACAAGTGCTGTTCACCCCTGAGCCACCTCTCCAGGCTCAAACACCCTCATTCTTTAAGATGCTTCCTGTCTCTTTACAAACTTAATTGCCCCTCTGCTATCAATATTTAGTGCTGTAGTTCCGTTCTTCTTTAACAAGGTATTTCTAGAGTCTTTCTGGGAGCTGATGCCCTTTTATCTTGCAGCCATAGCTCTTTGGGGGTTTTCAGATGACTTGCTCATTGAATTTCCTAAGTGCCTTTGCAGGCAGTGACAGGAGGTCCCCACAGCTTACAGCAGTTCATCATCTCAGTTACTGTGAGTTCAGAATTGTATCTGTGTTGTCTGCATACATGATTAAGTTGGTTTTTTTGTTTTGTGTTTTGTTTTGTTTTTTGGTCTTTTGAGACAGTGTTTCTTTTTGCAACAGCCATGGCTGTCCTGGAACTCACTCTGTAGACCAGGCTGGCCTCTAATTCAGACATCTGCCTGCTTCTGCCTCCCAAGTGCTGGGATTAAAGACGTATGCCACCACCACCCGTTAAAGTTCTATTTTTAGGCCGGGCGGTGGTGGCGCATGCCTTTAATCCCAGCACTCGGGAGGCAGAGCCAGGCGGATCTCTGTGAGTTCAAGGCCAGCCTGGGCTACCAAGTGAGTTCCAGGAGAGGCGCAAAGCTACACAGAGAAACCCTGTCTCGAAAAACCAAAAAAAAAAAAAAAAAAAAAAAAAGTTCTATTTTTAAAATTGTGTGTGGGTATGTACACCCCCATTCCGTGGCGTGCATGTGAAGGTCAGCAGACAGCTTGTCAGAGTCAGTTCTCTCTTTCCACCTATGGGTTCCAGGGATCAAACTCAGGTTGTCAGAGGAGGCAGTAGGCACTTTTAACTGCTGAGCCATCTCAACAGCCTCCCTCCAGGGTGCATATTAAAGCACGCCCATGGGAGGGCCACTACTTAGCCTCAGGCCATTTTTAGCCATGGTTAGAGTACTATAGATTGGCTCAGAGGAAGAAGTAACGCTTTATTGTCTCTGGGCTTCAGCTTCCCTGTGCCCCTCTCCAGTGGAGATGGAGCAGGAAGAGGAAGGCAGCTAAAGAATTACTTTTGCAGATGACCCAGGTACTTTTATGTTGTCTTCTTTGGAAGCAACTACAATTTGCTAGCTCGTTCTCATACTTAGTGCTCAGGAAATACCTAGTATGAACAAATAAACATCTCAAAAGTAAATTTGTAGAGCTTTGAACCAGTGTTTACATAGCAGTAGGTCACTGGTATTGATTGAGCACTTACTGTGTGCCAGGCACCAGAGCCTGCTGCACTCAGCACTGAGGGGGCTGTCATGAAGATTAGAGTCAGCTAAATGGCTTCACTTGCACCCCAGGCCAGTCCCACCCTCTCAGTTTGTCTGCCCTGTCTGTCCTTTTGTCCTGCTGAGATCTGCAGATCTTCTCTGAATTTCTTCATGTGGAGACAGGTTGCTGGCCAAATAGTCAGAGGTTTTTTTTTTCCCCTGGTGTCCTCTGAACCCACACATCCACCTAGAAATGAGTAGCATACCTTCCTTCCTGGCCAATATTTTTCCTGACGGCAGTCCTTAAGCTTCAGGAAACCAGAGCACTACAGAAATTCCTACAAAAACTCCCAGTGGTCCTTAAGCTCCAACACTGAGATCGTGTGTAGTGCCCAGAAGGACAGGTCCTTTCAGTAAGTTGGGGAGACAGTGTATCCGTCCTTCAGGGAGAGAGAACCCACTGCAGATGAGCTATAACTAATTGATGAGTAGATTCAATAATAGCTTGCTCTAACCAATCTTCAGTCACACTAGGCACTGTTCTCATATTCTGAAATCGTTACCTCCAGGCTTTGTGAATTAGGCTGCTTTGGATAGCCCAGAGGCTGTGTTTAAATGAGACCCCTCCCCCAAAGATACTCATTTCTCTTCGTCTGCTAAATGTAGCTGCTTTAAAATATCTTCTCAGGCTGTCGAGACTTTGTGGGATGAGGTCATGTTCAGATCAATGCTGCCGCAGTGCTTTTTGATTAATGGGAGGTAACGGGCCCAGCCTCTCCTCAGCCCATGGTGGAGCAGGATAAAATTATCTGAAATGCATACGTAATGCATGAGTTCTTGGGGGAGAGGAGAAAGAGGGCAGAAGGAGGGGTTGCCTAGAGTAGTCCAGACAGAGGGGAACAGGGTGTGCAAAGGCCCTGTGTTGCAGGGTGTGGCAGATAAAAGAGGGTAAGGGGTGCTGTGGTGATGCACTACGAGCATATTGGGGACCTGAAGGGACAAGGCTGGGGAGGTGCAGCCTGGCCAGAGCATCAGACGCTTGCCATGAAAATGTAGGCCAGGTGAGTGTGTGCACAGGGGGATGCTATAAAAGGATATGTTTTGGAAGGGAATATCTGGACCTGGCTGTGGGTCTCCCCCTCATAGGCATACCCAAATGGTGTGTGGCAGCTCATTGCTGAGCAGAACGCTACTTTTGGCCCAGGACATCTTGTGCTGAGTCAGTCTCCAGAGGCTCTGGCTGTGGGACAGAGAGGGTGAGTGTGCATCAGGCCCTTGGCCATTCCTGCTGGTATCCAGGGCATGAGGACACACATCCTGAGGGTGGGGTTCCTCTTAGTTTTCCTAAAGCAGCCTTACTTTGCAGCAGTGCTGGTGAGGCCCAGAAGGCTGTGCTTTTGCTCACTTTCTTGTGTTAAAAGCAGGGCTGGTTCGTGATTGTCTCGGGAATGGACGGGAAACCCAGAGGGTGGAGAGCCATGTCTGGTCATCAGAACAGGCACAGTGCCTGGCCTCCACCCTGCAGGAGAACAGTCATCCAGTCTCCTCTGGAGCTGCGTTACATCAGATTGGCTTTGTCTGTGCACTTTGTCAGAGGTTGGATGTGTACTACAGAAAGCTTTGCCTTCCTGTGGACATCCACATCTGCCCAGCCTTGAAGGTTACTGCTGCAGACCCTAAGGCTGAGGGGGACTGCCAGGTTCAGGGCCATTTCTTGGCTTCCCTGTTTCAGTAGAGTATCCTCTGTCCTGCAGAGAGGACTGCCAGAGAGAGCCGGTGACAGAGTTCTGGTGCAGCATGCTCCAGAAGGAAGATCTTAGTGCCCTGGAGCTAAGAGGCAGCCTGCACCTGGGGGTCAGGATGGGCATCGGGCTTGGCTGTTGACAGGCCTTATGTCTTAATGATGGCAGGAACTGATGCAGACAGGGTCCTTAGCCACCAAGGCCTTCATTAGTGTCAAGTTATCCCCAGAAATGGTGGCGCAGTTCCCCTGGGAGCTACTGCAGCTGGTCTCTATAGCCCGCTGCAGAACAAACAGTGACTTCCCCGTAGGTCTGCTGAGTGCAGAGAGGACGATGTGAACTGATGGTGCTCCGTGGTGCCAGTGAGGTAACTGCAGCAAGTGTCTGCGTGCCTCACCCTTCCAGTCAGTCAAGGTAGCCTTGTTAAAGGCCACCTGTTCCCACCGCTGGAGCTGTCTGGAGAGAGACTACAGATGTGTGTGCATTCACAGGGGTTGGGCCAGGCCCGTCGTAATGAGAGTGGCTTGGAACCTTACCTGCAACTGAGGGCAAAGTCTCCAGGAGAAGGGGACTAGTGTCTAGCCCCCACTGCCTGCACAGAGCTGTGAAATTGCTGGTGGCTCTCAGGGGCGCAGAAACAGTTGAATCACCCTGGGGCAAAGACCACAGTTCAGAGCCATGAGCAGGGTGGTGCCCTCACCACACAGAATGGCAGTATCGGCAGGATGCTCAGAGGAGGTAGCCTGGGACCTATTAGCCATCTGCAGAAAACCCACAGTTGACTCCATCCATTATACCAACCAGTTCCAGACCCAGCAGTGTACCCTTTCCCATGGGTCTGACTCTTGAAGTTGCTTGGGGACCAGCTTCAAGTCCGGCATACCATCTCTAATGGTGGTATGGGATCAGTAGCTCAGGAGAAGAATAACATCATTGACTCAAGCTATGCAGCTCCTTCCCCTATGGATTCAGTAGCACTACCATCCTGCCCAGATGGTGAGAAAGTCACTTAGCCATCTCGACACAATTCAGTCCCATACACCTGCATAGACAGATCTCCTCTTTGGAGCCTATTAGGGCATCCCAGAGGAGGGACATAAGGGGACCTAGACAGTCAGGACTACCACAGGGCTGAAAGTCCTTGTCCTAATGTCAGAGTACATTCATATTTCCGGGCCCAGCAAGCCTCCCTGGTAGTGCATGGCACTCCTTGCACACCTGGGTTTGTTCTAGGGTAATAACTGTAGCAGCAAGACCACCGTGAATTCTTGAGTCCAGAGTTAGGTTCAAGCACTGATTCCCTAAGGCAATCCAAATAGGATCAGTTCCATAAACCATACTTAAATGGGTTTCAAATAAAACTTACCTACCACCCGGATATTGGGACAGGGTGGCCACTGAGGGGCCCAGTGTAGATTATAAAAGCAAGTATCTGACTCCCTGTGTAGATACGATATTCTCTCAGAGCTACATGAGATGTCTTAAAGTTTAGACTATTAAAGTACACAGTTTCTCTGGGCATGCGTGCCTGTGAGTTACAGACCTGAGGAGGAAGCCCCTGCCAACATGGGCCTTGGTGCTTGTAGGTCACCACTGGTGTTCACCGTGGCCTCCTGGGTGCAGGCACTGGACTGGGCTTAGGTCGAGGCAGGGACAAGCCTGCAGGCCGTGCAAGGATAAAGGCAAGAGACACATGCCTATAAACCCACTCCAGGACAGTGGCCAGGGATGTGAGACACACAGCCTCCCTCCTCTGAGGCTGGGCCTTGGAAAGCAGCAGGGCTTCGGCTGAGACCTTGGAGACCCTGGGAGGGCAGACGGAGGAGGGTGCGGAGGGCTGTCCTGCCGTTGGACACCTCTGATAGGCTCTGAAGAGAGCTGCGCTGCTGCCCGTGCACTGGGCTCCAGAGAGAGCCAGGGAGTGGGACCTAAAACGTCCCCACCCCCCCAGCCCCTGTGTGGAGGTGGAAGAGGAGAGAGAGGAGACGGAGGCAGTCCATCTACGTAGGCCGAGTGAGAGGAAGATGGAGCAGGCCAGTCAGGACACAGAATGGCCTTGCGAGTTTGAATGCAGACGGGTCACCAAGACAAGTGCAGGCCTGACAGCAGTGGAGGCTTGGCTGATGGCATGGGGGAGCTGGGTCAGAATGGGGATGGCACTTGTGTGCGCTCATGCTAGGCCCAGGTTGCTGCCCTGTGTTCCTAGACCTGCAAGTCCTGAAACCTGGGCTCGGCTTTCCCTGAGCTCACAGGACCATGGAATTGAGCCTGTCCTCTGCAAGCACGGTTGTCAGGCCTCTCCCCCCCTCCCCAGCCTGCAGACACCAAGCACACGGGTCCAGGTGGCCCCAGACTTCCTTCCTGCCAGGTTGAGCACGAAGTGCTTCTGAGTGCAGGAGACCATTGCCATGACGGAGGCCCAGACAGCAGGCTGGGCTGCCCTTCTGACTGAGGCTCCTACTGTGGGTGCAGGCCCAGGGACCGTTCCTCACATGTCACTGCTCACTTGGCCTTGGTTGTACTGGCTCCTCTGATATGGTCAGTGCCTTCTTCCAAGGCCATGCACTTGGCACACAGTACTGGGATCTTGAGTTGCAGGGTCCACCTTGCCCTGCGGCTGGTTGCTGAGGCTGCTGACATGCCTTGGCTAGTGGCTTCTTCCACAGATGGAGCTCACCAGCTTATGCCCTCCAGACCAAACTTTGGTCCTTGTCCCGGGCTGCTTTCTCTTGACATGTCCCCCTAACTCAGGTGTCCTGTTTTTTGTCACCGTAGTCCTGCTAGGATGTGTTATTGTCTCCTTGGCCCTGCCAGTCACTTTTCTTTTCCTTCTGAGCATTTGTCAACTCTCCTGCAGGCAGAGCTGGGTGGGGCCTGGCTGCCTCAGCAGATGGTGTGAGGGAAGGCAGGCCTGGCTGAAGTCCACTGGAAACAGTTCTTAGTGGTGAACACGGCTCCTCAACTGATGACAGCGGTGTGCCCTGCCACCACAGTCCCGTGCTGAGCAGACCCCAGGGGCCCTGGAGAGGGGGCTCCTTCAGGAAGGGCCTGTGGGAAGTCACCGAGAGCTGTAGTGACTGTGTTCTGTCCTTGGTGTGTCCCAGTGCTGGGCCACATCCCTTAGTTTTTCTAGAAAGATGGTCTGACTTCACATTACTCCAGCTGTAGTTGAGGGCAGGGCCTGAGGACCCCATACTTCTGTAGCCATGGATTTCTCCTTCCTCCTCGTCTTCTCTTCACCTCAGTAGCTCCCAGGTAATGTGCCTAAGAGCCCACTGCAGGTGGTCCTGGCCCCAGGTTCTCTGTGGGGCATTATTGCCTCCTAGTTATGGAATCTCTTGGGGGCGCTTTGGGCTAGCCACAGAAGTCAGGACAGTGGAAAGACGAGACCTGAATTTCAATAAAGCCTGCTCCATACCTACTGACCCTTCAGTCTTCCTTCCGAGTCTCTCCCTCTCCAGGAAGGAGCAGCAGCTGAGTCCTGGACTGGGCACTACTCATGCCCTCAGCTGGTTCTCACAGAGGCCTGGCATGTGGCAGGTGCTCATCAGAAGGGGGCCCTGGAGCCCCACGACCTCACCTGCTCCCTGTATATTCCCGTGACATGTACCCAGAGCCCCACCTCCTTGCAACTCCCATGCTTTTGTGTTTCCTGCAGGTCACCTGGATGTCAGCATGGCAGCCACCAACCTGGAGAACCAGCTGCACAGCGCACAGAAGAACCTGCTCTTCCTCCAGCGGGAGCATGCCAGCACACTCAAGGGGCTCCACGCTGAGATCCGGCGGCTGCAGCAGCACTGCACAGGTGGGGGCAGGCTGCAGCTGCTGTCGGGGGGCAGTCTGCTGGGGGGGTGCGCCAGGCCCCTCCCCACTTACACCCCTGCAAGTCTTCCCACCACCCAGCCAGCATCCTGGAAGCTCTGAGCACTCAGCTGCTGCCCTGCCCTAGAAGAGTCCCAGGGGCAGCTGCTCCCTCGCTTGCTGTGCTCTTGGGGTGTGTGCGAGGAAGGTGAGGCAGGGAACTCTCGAGGCACAGGTCCTCGTGCAGCCCCGATAGGAACCTTGACCCCGTGTTTCTTACATGGATCCTGGAACTGCCAGCCCTGCTTCTACATGGTAGCACTCACTCAGCTGGAATTTGGGGCTGTTTTCAGAACTGATGTGAGGTACATCACGATAATCAGTGTGTCATGTTTCCTTTGTAGATCTAACCTATGAGCTGACACTCAAAAGTTTCGAAGTGACAGGTAAGAGCTCCTCCCCACATGTGGGTGCATCTTGTTTTCCTGGCAACGTATGCCCACTGGTCACGTGCTTAGCCTCCCTTTTACAGTAAGAGTGGTTTTCCCTGCGCAAAGACAAGTTTGTGCCCTCAGACACCTGTGGGCTGGAGTGATGAGTGGCTTTTTTCACTTCCCATTGATACATATGTCTAGAATGTCTGTTACGTACTTTTGAGAATTTTCTAGCTTTTCTACCATGACAGTATATCCCTCTGTAATCCAGAAATAAACCTCAGTGTGACTTGCCAGAAAGGAGAAGTGACAGCTAGGCAGAAGCCCCTCCCCCAGTCTCCAGAGTTTACCCAAGGCCTGACCCACAGCCACAGTGCTCCATGTGGGGGGAGGGCTGTGGGTCCACGAGTTGAGACCTTCTTTCTCTGGACTGCAGTCTAGATACGCTTCCCAAGTGCGACTCATCGGGGACCCCAAGAGTATAGCGAACCAGTGGTGGCCAGAGATATGACAGAGACGGGGTCTTCTAGGAGCTCTGGGCCTGGGAGAATGGCTTGTTCCTTAGCACCCTGCTGGGACTGAAGGGTATATCTGGGAAGACCTTTCCCCTAACTAAGCTCTCATGAGAGTCCAGTCCTCGTTGAAGCCTCAGGTCCCATCACTGAGCATTTGTTACTCTGTCCCTGGGTAACTCCTGAGCACTCCTCCTGAGCACTCCTGTCGTGGTTTTGTCAGGCTTCATAGGCCTTGGAGCGGGAGCCTAACCACCAAAATCTCCACAGAACAAAGACACCCGAGTCCTGTCTGCCAGGAACACAGGCAGCAACTCAGGATAGAGTTACAACCTGTGGTTGGTCTGTCGTCCCCCCCACACACACACACAACACCCACACACACACACACCGTGACATGCCCGTGCTGTGGAGCCAGGGTATCCTCACACCTCCCCCTTTTGCCCAGATTAGTCTGCAGCAGCTCTGGAGCCTCTGTCTCAAGTCCCCTCATCACCCCTTTAGGACACCCTCAGCAGCAGCATGGCTTTTGTCAAAGGTGTATGAGGTGCTACTTCAGCAGAGGGGGCGGTTTGAAAAGCCTCTGGGTTTTGTGGGGGCATGTCCCATCCTCGGGGTGAAACTAGTGCTCGGTTCAGGGCACATCACGCACAAGCTCAGAAGGCAGGTCAGAAAGGATCCGGAGTCTCTCCCATGTGGTCTACACACCTGAGTGCCCAGTGACACAGACTCAAGCAGTACTGCTCAGTGGGGAGCAGAGGGCTGTGGACTAGAATGGATGTCAGAAGTTTCTAGAGAGGATGATGTAGAGGACTGGGGTACCAGCACCTCCCAG
Source organism: Peromyscus californicus insignis (assembly GCF_007827085.1). NCBI lineage: Eukaryota > Metazoa > Chordata > Mammalia > Rodentia > Cricetidae > Peromyscus > Peromyscus californicus. The sequence continues at coordinate 15,225,034 of NW_026294540.1, read as the reverse complement.
AAGCACCTGCTAGATCTGGCCAAGACTGCACTGGATAGCAGACAGCTGGGTCGCTCGGTCATTTTCAGGGAAGGACAATGTTTGCCCAGGCCTCCTAGGGATAGGAAGCCAAAAAAAGCACCTTACCGAGGAGCCCTGGATTTCTTGTTCTGCTGGGACCAGGCTGTGTGCCTCTGACAGTCTGTAATGGCCCAGAACCTGTGACTGTCAAGGACTGTGTCTGTCTGTGACCAGCACCAGGGAGTCTGTCAGCCCTCAGCCCTCCTAGCATTCCCTGAGGACACGGATTCCAGAATGTTCTGTCTGGCTGGGATGCAGCCAAAGGCCTGAGATGATAGGTCTGTCATGCTCGGAGGTAGGGCCAAGGAGGGCCCATCTGCAGGTGTGTGGAGGACGAGCGTGGATGTCAAACCCGATGCCTGGGCTGCGGTTCCTCACTGAACTGGAGAATCTAGTGCTGGGGGGGGGGGGGGTGTTTTGGTTATGGCTAAAAACCCAAGACTCGCACTGCATCATTTCTAGGGATAACATTTGCTGATTCAGTCTCTCTCTCTCTACACACACACACACACACGTCTGTGTTCACCTGCAGTGAGTTTGCAGTGTACACTCGCCCGTGGGGCTTCTTAATAGCTCAGAGTCTACCTGAAGCTGCCGGCTTAGGGAGGTGCAGTATGCTCCCAGAACCCACGGGCACTGCAGGGCTGTCGGCAGATTGTGGATGCACAGATCTGGAGTTGAATCAACTCTAGTGGTCACAACACAGAAGAAACACGGAGACGGGCAGCTCAGGGTTCATGTGGGTGCAGAAGGCATGGAACAGATGGACTGTCAGACTGGCAGCTTGTTGGCCACGGGAGGAAGAAGGGAGCAGGGCAGATTGAAGGAGGCCTGGGAGATGGTGGTACCCAGTGGGAAGGAGGCCAGACGATCGGAGAGGAGAGCAGAGCAGAGCAGGCTGCCAGCACCAGAGGAGCAGAGAGGGCAGGTTCTAGACTGGGGCGGCTGGGAGAATGAAGGTGACAGAAAGCAGGGTCTAGGCCTGAGGGACATGTCTGACACCCTTCACTTGTAGAGCTGGCACTCCAGAGACGCTGACTTCAGCTGACGCTCAAGCTGTTTTAACCTCAGCACCTTCAGATTCTGGAGACATTCTTTTACGCAGTAAGCCAGGGAGCCAAGAGCTGGGAGGGGCCTCGAGACCCCCTGATTCGCCTTTAGTGGGGCCAGGGCCTACCATAGGGCTCCTCGCGGGGCCCTCCACACAGGCCACGAGCATCTCCTTCCTCTGCTAGGCTCTGACGTGGCACCTGACTTGTTCCTGCAGGAGACGGCTCTTCCAGAACAACGGAGCTCAAGAGGCGCTGTGAAGAGCTGGAGGCCCAGCTGAAGGCCAAGGAGGAAGAAAACCACAAGTTACTGCAAGAACTGGAGCAGAAGAACGCTGCCATCGCTGTGCTGGAGAACACCGTCCGTGAGAGGGAGAAGAAGTACCTGGAGGAGCTGAAGGTGAAGAGCCACAAGCTGAGCATGCTCTCCGGCGAGTTGGAGCAGCGCGCCAGCACCGTGGCCTACCTCACCTCGCAGCTGCATGCAGCCAAGAAAAAGCTCCTGAGCTCCAGCGGCCCCTCTGACGCCAGCCCAGCCGGCGGCCCTGCACTGGCCAGCTACAAGCCCACACCCCCCAAGGACAAGCTGCCGGAGACACCCCGCCGCCGGATGAAGAAGAGCCTGTCGGCCCCACTGCACCCTGAGTTTGAGGAGGTGTACAGGTTCGGAGCCGAGAGCCGCAAACTCCTGCTGCGGGAGCCGGTGGATGCGATGCCAGATCCCACCCCATTCCTGCTGGCCCGGGAGTCTGCTGAGGTCCAGCTCAAGGAGCGGCCTCTGGTCATACCTCCCATCGCCTCAGACCGTGGCGCCAGCGGGCAACATAGCCCAGCCCGAGACAAGCCACACAAGACCCATGTCGGGGTGGCTCATCGCATCCATCACGCCAGTCCGCCCCAGGCCCAGCCTGAGGGGGAGACGAGGGCTGTGGACCAAGTAAGCACAGGGAAGGTGGTGCGGAAGCACTCAGGGACGGACCGAACTGTGTGAAGCCTGCGGCCAGCCCCGCAGCCACCCACGCACTGTGAGCGCCGCCGCTGCCGGCACAGGGAACCTCGCCCACACCTTCCTCGCCCTGCCCATGCCAAATGTTTCCTCCCGTCGTCGCAGCCTGGCTCCTGGCCCATAGTGACACACGCTGTGATGGTGTCCCCACTGAAGATATTTACTGGCACTGTGGCCAATGCCTGCATGCCAATAGCTTGCTTCCAGCCCCTCGCCATGAGATCTCGGCACAGTCCTAGACAAGGCCCAGGCCACGGCTGCATCACATGCCACACTCAGAATCCGAACCGCTTGAAGTCAAAGCAAACTAAGGACTTGCCTCTCCCAAGATCCAGGGCAGCCTATCAGAGCAGAGCAGCAGCTTCTGCTCCTTACTGGGAGACTCCTACCTTCCCACAGCCCCTTTGCCGAGCAGCTGTATGTCACATGACCTAAGCAAGATGACCTCACCCCTCATGTCACCCCAACCTGAAGGTGTGTTGATAATTTTTTGTTAGTTTCATCCAAATGTTCAGGATCCAACAAATGTTATTTTCTAAACCCACCCTCCTCCTCCTCTGTCTTTTTGAAGCACCGAGGGACTGGAGGACTAGCAGGTGGGGGTGGGGATGCTTGCTGCGCAGAGCTGTTGCTGAGTGAGGTGTTGGTCCTGCCTTTCCGGCAGAAGCTGCGTTCTGTCCTGCCCAGGCTCCGCACTGCCTCCCTGTCCCCAGCTGGCCAGGCCAGCCTCACAGTATGAGAGAGACAGCCAGTAGCCATTTGTGCCCAAGCCACACAGAGGCCCTGGGAGGGGGAGTCTGGAGCTTGGGCAGGAACTGAACACATGCCCCAGCAGCCGCAGCCTTCCATGCGCTTGCCCGCAAAGGGCAGGTGCTGGAGCCAAGACGGGTAGAACCCCACACCAGTGGCTTAACAGGAAGAGAATGCACTTGCCTTAAAACTTGCACTGGTGCGTGCTGTGTCCAGAGTTCTCGAGAAGATGATGGAGAAGCAAAGCTAAGGCTAGAGACGCTGCTGCCGATTATAGCACCCACATGGCGGCTCACAATTGGCTGTACCTCCAGGGACCCCAACACCTCACATGTGGTGCACGTGTATTCAGGCAGGCTCACACACATACACAGAAATAAAATCTTAAAAAACAACAAACAAAAACTAAGTGTGGTGGTGCAGATTTGTGTGTGACCCCCAGCCCTGGGGAGGTGAAGACAGGGACCCTGAGGCTTTGGCAAGTCAGTAAGCGCCAGGAAACACAAGGAAAGTACTTGAGGAATGAACAAGATGGACATGTATCCACACACAAAAACCCATTGCAAAACAAGATTCATTTAATGGAAAAGTATGTTTAGATGGCTGATTTCAACTGCAAGGAAAATCAGCATCAAACACCATCCTCCACCACTCCACCTGGCCCCCTGGGGAAACTCCCTGAAACGACCTCAGTCTCCCATTCTTGGCGAGGCGTCAGCACCGGTGTGGCCTGCCACAGGCATGGTAGCTCCATGTAGTCCTCTGCGTGCTGGGGTTAATCCGAGTTCAGGGTGAGGCACACCCCCTGTAGCACCCAGTGTGAGATGTGCTTCGTGGTAAAGAGGTCAGCTTCGAACACTAGGCCGACTCCCATGGCATTCCTCCTCATGGAGGTGGTGTAGACTGGGGTCCGGAAGGTGTTCTACAAGGGAAAGGCAGGTGACATCCCCTCAAGGTTGGAGGCATCAGCTCGTGACTAGAGGGATTCAGACTGAGTACTTCACCATGGGGTAGCTGGGTCAGTGCTGCCTGGTCCACAGACCATCAAAGATGGTCCCCAGCCAGGCAAAGTAGAAGGCGCCACTTTCTGACTCAAATAGTGTGTCCAGAATTTCCTAAGGAGGGAGTTTCCCCCGGCTCTGAGCTTGGACTTGACCGCTGTGGATGATGGACACCCACATGCATGTGTGCCAGAGTGTTTTCCCCTGAACTGGCCCCATAGCGTTAATCTTGCCCCCCCAAGGCTTCCCTATCCCGCCCTGAGAGGGAAGGCACCATGGGGCCAGGGAGGTGACTGTCACCTGCAGCTTCAGGCGGTGAGCTTCAATGGGGATGATCTTCAGGATAGGCAGGTCCACCACCAGCACCTTGGGCTTGCTCTTGATGAGACACCCTCTCTCTATGTCCCAGTCAGCGCCCTCCAGGTAGAGCCCCGAGACAAAGCACCCTGGGGGTGACAAGATGCATCTGTGTCTTGTGGGGCTACTCTCCTCTCAAAGATGTACACAGAGGACAAGTACAAAGGCCACTGAGGGGGCTCAACTCTGCCCCCACTTCCCCGTGTGAAAGAATAGCTAGACAGAAGACAGGGCCCCAAGGAAGTGGGTCCAGACGGCACCTCTCTCCCTGGACTCTGGCTTCAGGGCACACAGCTCAGAGCGGGCACATGATAATCCCAGCATCCTCTGAACCAAAGGGGGAAATCCAAGAGGAGTGTGGTCTCTAGCATGCAGAGACCCCAAAAGCAAGAACATCAAAACTTACTGGTGGTCTATAGTGGTTAGGATTCTGCGCTCTCACCAAAGGCAAAAACTGTCCACCTGCCCCACAGAGTGGCAGCTGGATGCTCACCAGCGAGACCTGAGGGTCCCCGAGACTTGCCCATGAATCCACTCTCAACCAGATACAAGGGGCTTCTGTTCTTTGCAGTTCAGTGGACTCTGGCTAGGGGAACAGTTTCCAGCTGGCACCTGCGTAGTCAGAGTGCTACTGGCTGAGCTGAAATCAGCACATCTTGTAGCAGATGGATCCCATGGGCAGAGGAAAGGGATGACTGCAGCCCTTACAATTGCAGACCTACTTAAAACAGTAGGAGAGGTTGGGGTTTTTGTTTGTCTTGTTTTTTCTTGATTTTTAGATTGTGCAGTTCTCAAGTGGGAACTTTGTAGTGTCATATCACAATGTCAAAAGGTTGGGCATGAGCAGGGAACCGGTGGCGCACACCTTTAATCCCAGCACTCAGGAGACAGAGCCAGGTGGATCTCTGTGAGTTCGAGGCCAGCCTGGTCTACAGAGCAAGATCCAGGACAGGCACCAAAACTACACAGAGAAACCCTGTCTCAAAACAAACAAAAAGGTTGAGCATGCCAGACCAGGCTCCTGGCTAGCCTATGTGTTCTTTGGCTCTCACACTTCCGCCCTTCAGGGAAAGCCACTCAGGGATCTCTTTGAAAACTCACTTGACCTGGGAGCCTACTTGTCACAAACTAGCATGGTTAGGCCTCCCTGCCATCCACCATGACTGTGCTAGTCTCCAATGAGAAACTGCTCTCTGAGATACCACAGATAGCACTGTAGGCGGTAGCCCAGCTCAAGCATGGCCTGATCCACACAGTGCTTGTCCCTTTGAGCTGGGGGATGGTCCTGGGAGGAAAGCCTCAAATGGAGACCAAGGTATGTGACCCTCACCGTACCTTGCCCAGCACGCTCATTTACTTCATCAGCATCCTGGAACTTGGTCACTTGTGTGAACAAGGTGGACCGGTCCAGTGGCCAGCCATTCCTCCGGCATGTAGCCTGTACCAGTGCTGTGAGGTAGGACTCGGGTATGTGCAGCCCTGAGAGCCACATCACACTGGGCTCGCTCTCGGTAACCTGGTAGGGAAGGTGGACAGGAACAGGAGCCTGGGCTGTGACACCCTGTTCTAAGCTGATAAAAGACCCGATCTCCCATGGTGACAAATGCTGATGTTAGATCAGTTAGCTGCCCATTAGGGAAAAAGCTGACCACCAAACTCCAGGTGGGCCAAAATATTTAGGGGGACACCAAGGTCATCAAAGTGCTTGCCACACAAATGTGGGGATTTGATCCTCAGAACCCACATTAAAAACATCAGGCATGGTGGCACATGCTTGTAATCCCAGTGCTAAGACAGGAGAGAAAGATCTTTAAGGTTCCCTGACCAGCCAGCCTAGCCAAACCAGTGAACCCCAGGTCCTAATGAGAAGCCCTGTCTCAACAAAGTCATGGCCCATGAGGAATGACACTCAGGGTTCATGTCTGGCCTCTATACACATGTGCGCACACACACACATACATACAGACAGACACAAACCCACAAAAGTACCACATCAGACCTCTCACAGTTCAAGGGGAGAATCGCAAAGTCCAGAAGCCACCAAAGAAAAGACTTTTGACTGCGTTCAAACTTAAAACCTTCACACACACACACACACACACACACACACACACACCACCACCACCACCACCACCACCATCATCATCATCCGAGTAAATGGCTCCCAGCAGGGAGGAGTCCATGCAGCACCAGCAGACCAAGGGTTGCTTTCTCTCATATACAAAGAGCTCTTAAAAACCAGTGAAAAGGGTTAAGGAGACGGTTCTTGGACCAGCACTTGCCACACAAGCCTGAAGACCTGGGTTTGGACCCTTAGAAACCACATAGCTGGGTGTACTGCCACCCATCTGTCACCCTGGGGCCCCTCCACGAGACGGGGGACAGACCAGAGGATGGCCAGAGGCTCACGGGGCAGCTAGCTTGTAGGGCTTAGCAGTGAACCAGGGACCCTGTCTTCAAATAAGGTGGAAGGCAAGGATTGACTCCCAAGTTGCCCTCCGACTTCCACATACAAACCTGAATGCATTCCTTCACACACACACATAGACGCATACTTCATACATAGAGTTTTAAGAAAATCAATATAAAAAGATGGAGTCTTCTATCAAAAGGAAGCAGACATGACAGTTCACAGAAAACGCAAATGTCTTTAAACATACGAAATACCCTCCACGTCACCTTCATTAAAGAAATGCGGGGCAAAACAATCAGATGTTCCATTGGTGATCAAAGGCCACAAACTCAAAAGGCCACACAGAAGAAAACAAATGTCACTCCCCAAGTATTATGACTTTGACTTTCTAGAAAACCCAGACAGACTTCAGCTCACACCTGTAATCCCAACACTTGGGAGGCTGAGGCAGGACGATTGCCACCAGTTCAAGCCAGCCTGGGCTACAGAGTTAGAGGCTATCTCACAACAACAAATATATCAAGTGCATGTGTGCTCTGTGGTACATGGTATACACACTGACTGCATTCATGGACAGTGACCACAGTGCTCTTGGTGACACAAATGTACACAGTTGCCACCTAAATGTTACCCCTAGGAGGAAGGATAAAGACCCTAAAAATGAGCTAGAACAGATGCCAAGACGTTTAGATGAAATCATCTCATGTGCATAGTAAATCAGACTCACAAAGGCATACCAGCACAGACTGCCCCATGGCAACTGAGGGCATCCCTGGGACACCCGATACACATTCACAGGGGTCCACACTGGGAAGACGGGTGTGGGTGGGTGATCAGAAAGAGACCCACACTGGCCCGGCACTCACCCACAGTGTGTACTGGTTGAACCGCCGCAGGAAGTAGAGCATCCAGTTTCCAAGGGTCTTCAGGGTGTCGGGGGCAAGCTTCCTCCAGATGTTAGGGATGTGCCCGATGAAGAGAGACCTGGCTACGTCATCTAACTCATTGCTCATCCCAACTTCCCCAGCCAAGGCCTGTTGTCAGAAGAGAGTCCTCAGCAGGGCTATGGAGGGCCAGGGGCTTCCCCCGACAGGTAGGTCCATGCCCACAGGGTCACACTCACTCTCTGGAGCTCAGCCAGAGACCTGGTCATGCGAATAGCGAGCTTGTTGAAACGTCCCAGCTCCTGCAGTAGCACCACCGAGGTGGGTGAAATGTTTAAGCCCAGGTGCTTCCGGACCAGGTCCAGGTCAAAGATCTTGGGCATCTTGTTCTCAATGTCCTTGGCCACCTGGCCAATGTAGTCATCACGGCTAATGCCACTGCTGGATTCCCCTGAAAGGAGGGCACTTTAAGAGATTTCGAGGCTAGCTGCATGGAAGATGGGGCTCTGAGAGCCTCCTTGTTCTTGGGCAAGCTACCTGCATCCACCAGTAGCACCCCTCTGCCCCCAACCCAGCTAAGGGGCTCCCTGGCAGCTGTACCCGTCTGTGGCTGTAGTTCCAGCAGATGGGACCACATGTCTCGAGCTGCCTGTGTGTAATAGCCAATCTCAGCATTGGAATGGAGACCGAACACTTCCGGCGTGTTGGCAAGTGGGAGGGTCTCAATGGCTTCTAGAATCAGAGAGAGAGAGAGAGAGAGAGAGCAGGTTGTACTGGGTGTTCCTGATCACATCCCCTGCACAGCTCCCAAAATCAAAATTAATTCCATTGCTGATGTGTTTTAAAATAAAGGCCCTATGCCACCTCTCCCGTCCACATGCACTGTATCTGCTGTGCAGATGGCCGAGTGACCTTCCCAGTGTCACCGCCCTTCGGGGTGAAGTTCCAGGGTTGGTGACCTCAGCTAAGGAGCAGCTCTAAGGTGAGGCAGGGCCCAGGGGACAGCCTCACTTGACCAGTCCAAGAGACCCACCAGGAGATGGTGGCAGAGAGTTCGAGTCAACCACAGAAAAAGCAGATGAAAATCTGTCATCTCTCAAAGAATTTTCTTCACCCTGGGACAGCTCACCCACAAATTTATCCTTCACGTCACCCACGGGGATTTTATAGTCCACCTCCTTGTTCCGGAAGAAGTGGAATGGTTGAAAAGTATCGAAAATGAAGTCTCCCAAGTACTCATCCATGTAAGTGGTGAGGATACGCCGGTCAAAGCTGTCGATGGCCCGGCCTCCGTACATGACCTGAGGTCAGAGTAGGGGAGAACCAGTGGGGACCCATAAGCCCGCATGCACCTACAGCTCTAGCCCCTCCCACTGCCCAGCTCCAACCTGTCTACTCAAATAGCCTTCTGGGCCAGATAGATAAGAAGGGGGGCTTATCGATAAAATCATGCTGTGGTCTTGATTTTTCTTGATTTCTTGAACAGAACAAAAGTATGAAGCAGCCCACAGAGAGCCTAAGGTGACTGGGAAAATTCCCAAATGGGACACAGACAGACAAGAACCTAGACACTAGCAGTTAGTCCTTCTGCATTGCAGAATTCCCCGAATCTAGAGCTTTCCCCCACGAGTTCAGCTATAGTCAGGGTACCCACACCCCAAGAACACAACAAGGCTCCCTGGATGTGCTCAGTACATTGCAAACTAGGAACTGCCCTGAGGAAGATTAGCAGGGGCCCAGTGGCCCTCGAGCCACACAAGAGACCTCCCTGGGAATGGAGTTTGTCAAGGAACGACAATGAAGAGGCAAGAGTATTTTTCAGGGGCCTTGGGGTGGTAAGGAGTGTGTGGGGGACAGGAACAAGGACCAAGGGTTCAAAGGAGAGGTGTCTCAGTCCCAGACCCCAGCCCTCAGGAGGCACCCAGGCCTCATCACCTCTCCGATCAGGTACTTGAGGCTGCCCCACGGGATGCGCGGGTCACGCTGCTGGAAGGCTTTCGTTAGGTATGTGTTTAGGATTTCCATGCAGACCTTAGAGAGGAGGAAGAGCTGTGGTTGGCACTTGGAAGGCAGGTGCAGAAGCCAGCCAGGTAGGGGTACACTGGCTGGACAGACGTCGCCATGCTCACCTGGAAGTCGGACTCATTGAAATCATAGTACACATTCCAGCCGATCTTGCCAAACTTCCTCCTCTCTTGTACCACGGCGTGGAAGAAGGCCAACACGTAGACCAGGGGCTTGAAGGCGATATGTGGACACTGCTCCAGCATTTCATGGGAGATCTTGAAGTAGGTGGCCCGCATGTTCAGTTTGAGCCCGTTCGGCGGCTCCGTGACTACCTGCAGAAGGGCAGAAGGCTGGCCTGACCCAGGAGCCCTCTGCCACCTCCTGCTCCCATAGCATATCTCCAGCTGGAACGGGAGATCTAGAGAGCACACACACACACCCAAGTCCCACAGCCACTTAAGGAGAGTGGGGTGGTACACGGGGTATCCCCTTCACGCTAGGATCCCTATGGCAGTGACCGGGACCAGAGCTGTAGTGTCTCTGTATGGATGCCCCCAAGGCAGACCTTTAAGGACTTCTGCAAGATTCCAATGGGGAAGCCCTTGGTGGGGTCTGTGGTGAGCCACAGACGGAAGTCAGGGTGTGGCTTGGTGATCCTCTCTAGGGACTTCTCCAGGTCCTTCAGCCACTTGACCAGGAGGTGACAGTTCTGCAACATGAGCCACTGTCCCCGAGCCACGGCCGTCTCCAGCAGCTGCAGTGCCACCTGCAGGAGGAGTGAGGTGGGGTGGGTGGGGGCGGACGATAGTTCCCAAGCTAGGCCAACCCTGTGCTTCAAGGGAGCCAGAAGGACCCAGGGATCCAGGAGCTAAGGCGGAAACCATCCCGAGACAGTCTTCCTGCCATCTGAGACCTCAGGGCCAGTCGTGGCTTACACGATGAGCCTCATGCCTCTTCAGCCTCCACAGCCCCAAGATCCCTAACTTCCTTCACAGTCACACTGCATCCGAGACTGCACCCGAGCAGGCCTGCAGGAGTTCTTCCCATCCCTCCAGGAAGCAGAACTGGCCCAGAGGATTCAGACCTACAGGGCCCGGAGCACAGAGGTGGTCCACGACCCCTTCCTGAGTGTACCACAAAGGCAGTAGCCCCTCCTTCAACACTGTCTTGGTCTCCAGAGGCCCCGAAGCCTGGGTGGCACTCACATGGAAATGGCTTCCTCCGGTTTTGAGGTTGGAAAGTGAGTTCTGCCTGCTGTGCCCTGTCTACCCAGTGTCATTATTCCTGTCCCGGGCGCTGGTGGCCGTGTTTCCCAGAGCTTCACAGACACTTCATAACAAAGCCAGGGCTAGTGGTTGGCTTCCTCTGACCCCGAGTTTCCCTGAGTGCTGTGCCCTGTCACAATGAGCTGGCAGGTAGTATGGCATGGGACAGACAGCCTCCAAAGGGCCACCTGAAAAATCCCCAGGAGCCACATGCTAGGAGCCTAAGACTGCTGACCCATACGGGGCCATGGTGACAGGGGCCTTTGAAGTGGAGTCCAGTGGTCACAGGAAGTGAGGAGACCACAGCCAAACCATCTCCAGTGTCACGTGGTTTGAGCCCGACTTCCTCTCCCCCCCGGGGAGCACTGCTGGCCACAGCTCACATGGAACCCACTAGTTACCTTTTCTTGACCTTGACCCATTGCAAGAAACTTGAGGCGATTGCCCCCAAAGCCACTCCGCTCAGCCAGCTTCATGAGGTCACTGGCAGGGTCAGAGCCAGGACTCAGGATGAATACGATGGGCGAATTGGGGGTGCTCTGCTCGAAAATGGCCTCGAAGCTGATCATCGGAGGCTGCACATACCTGTCGGGTTGAAACAGAGAACGTGAAGCAGCCTGCAGGACAGCTCCAGGCCACCTCCCTACCCTATTGTCTCACCCCACCCCTCAGCATCCAGAACTTCGGACTAGGGCTCTCATGTAGTTCTTCACACACTGGTCCTGGGTTTTTTTTGTTTTGTTTTTTTTTTTTTGGTTTTTCAAGACAGGGTTTCTCTGTGTTGTTTTGGAGCCTGTCCTGGAACTCGCTTTGTAGCCCAGACTGGCCTCAAACTCACAGAGATCCGCCTGGCTCTGCCTCTGAGTGCTGGGATTAAAGGCATGTGCTACCACCGACCGGCTAGTCCCGGTGTTTTGAGAATCCTGCTACACACAGATCCGGCACACCAGGTGATGCCCTCCTGGAGCAGAGACCTCTCTGGCTCCCTCTACCCTATGTGATCTCTGCACACTGGGTTTCAGCAAGTTGATCCTGAGCCGGGTGCTTTGACCTGCCCTTCGTGTGCACAGGCCTCAGGCACAAACCCAGAAATCACACATCAACAGCTCTATGGGCATGCCCCACACTGCCCCATAGGTGTTTAATCAGTTATACTCTAATTTAGATAGTGTTTGTCCCCCAAACAAGCATGGACCCCAACATGATGTTATCTGGAGGTGGTGGGTTTAAAGAGTGGAACCCGCTGGTCACCAAGGCACGAGCCTTGAAAGGGATTAACACACTTCCAACAGGACTGACTGGGTTCCTTTTCATGTCATCAGGTAGTTACAAAGTGAAGCTCCTCATGTGCCTGGCTTCTTTAGCACATGGCTCTTTCTCTTTTTGCCAGGTTGTGATTCTGGCCATCAGACTCATGAGCCAAATAAACCTCTTTCTGTTCTGTACCACCCAGCATCAAATATTTGGTTGTAGCAAGGTGGAACTAAGACAGCAACCAATGCAGAAAGAGAAGGGGATTTCATATTTAAAAAAAAGAAAAAATCAGAATTCCTGCCGGAAGAAGCCTCTGTGCAGGGTCAGAATTGGCTCATTAGAAATCAGTTTAATACTGCATCTGTTTAGCAGAGTAGCTTCCCTTAGGACCCATATGACTTGTGGATCATCCACAAGTTCTGGCAGGAAGGTGGGTACAAAGTCCCACACCTACCCAAGGAGCTACTGGCAATGGATAGAGTACTTTTTCCCCCCAAAGCTGTGAGCACGGTAGGTCCACCACACTCCAATGGAAGGCCACATATCCAAGATATATGGACAGTACAAAGAGGACTCAGTGGTTTTTAAAAGGTGAGAACGCAAGGATGGGAGGAGCCAGAGGAGGGGCGCATATGGTCAAAATGCATTGTATGGAATTTTTAAAGGACTAATGAAGATTAAGAAAAGGTGCCAGCCGGGCGGTGGTGGCGCACGCCTTTAATCCCAGCACTCGGGAGGCAGAGCCAGGCGGATCTCTGTGAGTTCGAGGCCAGCCTGGTCTCCAAAGCGAGTTCCAGGAAAGGCGCAAAGCTACACAGAGAAACCCTGTCTCGAAAAACCAAAAAAAAAAAAAAAAAAAAAAAAAAAAAAAAAAAAAAAAAGAAAAGGTGCCAGGCAGTGGTGGTGCACACCTTTAATCCCAGTTCTTGGGAGGCAGAGGCAGGCAGATCTCTGAGTTCAAGGCCAGCCTGGGCTACAGAGTGAGTTCCAGGACAGCCAGGGTTACACAGAGAAACCCTGTCTTGAAATAAAATTAAATTAAATTAAATTTAAAAAAACACCACAAAGTGGATAGCTGCTGAGGAATGACACCTAAGGTTGAGGTCTGTTCTCAAAGTGCGCGCGCGCACACACGCACGTACACACGCGCACCCACACCCACACACGCACCCCCCCCCCACGCACGCACGCACCCACCCAAGCACGCATGCATGCATGCATGCACCCACACGCACACACACGCACGCACCCACACACACCCCCCCACACGCACCCACCCACACACATGCATCCACTTTCCCACATATGTACCTGTACTCCCACACATGCACAAATTAATTTAATAATTTAAAATATTAAAATACTTTTAAGTTTCCCTTTCTGCCTGACGGTGTCCCCTGACGTTTGTCTGGAGCACTTGGGCCAGGTCCCTTAGAGCAGGCTAGCCCTGCTGCTGTGGACCAGGGGTGGGGCACTCACTTCTCTCCCATGGTGAGGGTCACGTAGTCAGTCACTGCACGGTATACCCGGTCTACCCGGAAGCAGCGTAAGATAAGCAGTTTCTGGAATGCAGTGATGTTTTCGTCATAGCCCAGGGGGAACGGGAACTGCTCCAGCGAATCCAGGTCATACCACTGCCAGAAGCAAAGAGTGTTGACCGTGGCATCAGCTCAGGAATGGCACGGGCCACCGTTTGTATGTGACGGTACCAAGAGCCACCAAAGAGAGAGGACAAATCTGAACTTTTGATCCAGCTCTTATTGTTGACACCAAAAACCATGAGTTGCAAAACTGGAAAAGCCAAGTCACAATCACTATGGAGTTCAGATGGCACAGCAGGGAGCCAGGAGAGGTCCAGGAAGTATTTCTTGGAAGGATGGATGGACAGGTGATATGTGATGGAGAGATGGAAAGAGAGACAGATGAACAATTATATGGATGGATGGATAGATGAACAGTTGGATGAATGGATGGACAGGTAGATGGGTGATAGAGGGATAGGTGGATAGATAAACAGTTGGATAGATGGGTGATGAGGCAGATGAATTAAAGGATGGACTGGTGGACATATGGACAGACTGATGAATGGGTGATGGCTAGATGAACAGATACATGAACAGTTGGATGGGTAAATGAACAGATGGATGGATGGGTAATAGATGGATGAATGAGAAGATGGATGGATGGGTGAATGAATAGATGAATGGATGGGTAATAGACAGATAGATGAATAAATGGATGGATGGGTAATAGATGGGCGAATGAACAGATGGGTGGATGGGTGAATGGATGGGTAATAGATGGGTGAATGAACAGATAGATGGATGAATGAGTAGATGGATGGATGGTAATAGACAGATGGATGGATGAATAGATGGATGGATGGGTAATAGATGGGTGAATGAACAGATGGATGGGTAATAGACAAATAGATGAATAAATAGATGGATGGATGGGTAATAGATGGGTAAATGAACAGGTAGATGGATGAATGAGTAGATGGATGGGTGGGTAATAGATGGGTGAATGAACAGATGGATGGATGGGTAATAGATGGGTGAATGAGCAGATGGATGGGTAATAGAAAAATGGATGAATAGATGGATGGGTGATAGATAAATTGATGAACAGATAGGCAGATCAGCAATTAGATGAATGATTAGATGGATGGAGGATAGAGAGATTATGGATGGATAATGGATAGATGGATGGATAAGGGACAGATGGATGGGTGAAGGGGGGCTGGTTCTCCTACATAGATCACAGGACTGGATGAAGTAAAGTATATCCAGGGATTCAAGAGCACTGCCCACATGGGGTAGCTTCCCTGGAAAGTGTCTTCCTGGCACCAGGGAGGCTGTGTAGGGAAGGAGAGGAGAGAATGCGCACACTCACGTCCTGCCAGGTGGTGATGTGTTGCTCGATATCATCGGGAAGCTCCCCAAAAATGTCTGAAAACGCCTCTGACAGGAGCATGATGTCTTCCCAGCCCTGGTCTGACAGCCAGGTACACGGCTTCTTCCGTTTACTCTTATCCAGGGAAATGTTCCCTAATCACAGAGAGAAGAGGGTGACAGCATGGGCTGTTCATGCCCAGCACACTGACCATGCACACCACATTTCCATGGTTCCTGCTTTGGGGGAGTGGTCCCTTTGCCAACAAGTGAGGAGGCATGGGCTGGTGCTTGGCACCAGTGAGCCCAACTGGGCAGCTTGGCCAGGCCTCCAGTCTCAACACAGCCCCTGGCAAAGGTGCCTTGAGCCAACCAGGAAGTGTTTCTGAGGGTTGCTGAATGACCTGTGCCTTTGGACACCAAGCTTGAGAGGGATTTTGCTGCTGGTAGTGTTTATAGTGAATGGACACACATGTCCCAGGTGCCTGGAGAGGGCAGGAGAGTGAAAAGCCAGTAAGCTCGTTACCTTTTAGAAAGAAGTCCAGCTCCTCCTGGGGGACCCTCCCCTCTGCCTGCTCTATCTTGATGGTCATGTTGAAGGAGAAAAGAAGCTTATGTCTCTCAAACAGCCCTGTGGAGAGATGGAGACAGGGACTGCACTTCAGAACTGAGGCCCTTGCACGGGGCATGCCCAAGTCCAAGGGAAATGATGTGAATTCCCACATTGCAAATGGCTTCACTTGACCATTTTTGCATCTGATGGTCATGGCTGTCCAGATGCAAAAGGGCAGTCCGTCATGGTGGACACCTGTGTGCACTTGGCACAGTCACATCAACCGGAGTCACATGTTCTCTAAGTGGAGGATGTTCAACCAGGGCAGGAGCCACCTTCTCCACAGGCAGCAGAATTGAGTGCTGGGATAGAGGCATGGAGTTTCCAGAGCTGGGAGTTGCTGTGGAATAATCATTCTGTAAGCTGTGAATATGTATTACTCTCATTGATTAATAAAAAAAAAAAAAAGCTGATTGACCTATAGCAAGGCAGAATAAAGCTAGGCAGGAAAGTCAAACTGAAAATGCTGGGGGACTGGGGATGGGCAGAGGTGGAGGGTGGGGGGAAGAAGGGTGGAGTCAGAGACATGGGAACCAGCAGCCCAGGAAGCAAGAGATGTTAGAGGACAGGTAAAGCTACAAGCCACATGGCAATGTATAGATTAATATAAATGGGTTAATTTAAATGTAAGAGCTAGTTAATAAGCCTGAGCTACTGGCTGAGCATTTGTAATTAATATAAGCCTCTGTGTGTTTATTTTGGGAACTGGTAGGTGGGAGAGAAACTTCCGACTACATATGGTGCCCAGCATGGGGCCAAAATTGCCATATAAAACCTAAAAAAGCTTAAAAGAAGGTTCTAAACACACAAAAACAGAGCCAGACGCAACTTCCTAGTCTCAGTCTTATGCCAGCTGCAGTGCAGAGATGCATCTCCTAACAGCTGCCTGTGATTTGGAGCTGACCACCAACTGCCATGAGCTAAGCAGTATGGTTGGTTTCTGCAGTCTCTTACATGGACTGCAGTACAGAGAGGCATTTCTCAGCTGCTGCCTGCCGGCTTAAGCTATCTGTGTAAGCTCCGCCCACACAATGCATGGTGATTTTAGGGTTTTTGCTCATACAGACAGAAAAGGTTACAGATACGCAGTAAAGACAGATTCAGACAGAAAAAAAAACCCCTCTAAACAGGTTATAGTGTGTTCAAAAATACATGTAGGCTTGGGAGAGAAAAGAAAGAGAGTAGAAAAACTCCTTTAAAAATAGAATAAAAAAAAAATAAGCCATGTAAAGATGGAAAATACACAGAGTCTGGATCCTGTTTGTTATTGTGCTGCCTTTGAATTTTTTGGCTGCTAAGAGACATTGGATTATGGAAACTGCTGAATTAAACCAACCTATATATTTTAAAAAACATCTTGACTTCAAAATTTAAGTAAAAAAAAAATGTTTCTTTGGGAGAGAGGTTATCCTTTTCTTTCCAAATGAAATAAAAGGCTGTAGATTCATTCAAAGTTAAAGATGATCAGGTTTGATTGAGGAAGACCCCTGAAATCCTGAATACAGACATAAAAAAATAAATCTAAAAGAACTACAAGACACGTAATGTATATCTTACCTGCTCAGACACATAACAGAAAATCATCTCTGGCTGACTTGTGTACAATGTACAGTCTATACTTGTATTGATACAGATATGTATGTTACCTTTAAAAGTTTGTGTATTTTCAGAGCAAGGGGACCAGACTCCAGTGAAAATGATGACCCAGGTGATCCAGCAACCAGGACAGCTTCCAGGCTGCTGACTAAGATGATCCAACCTCACAGAATATTACAGCTAAGACTTATTAATTATCCTGATTTTCTCAGGGTCCCCAAAAGATTACCAGCACCCCCAACCAGCAGGAAGTAGTTTAGAAAACTATACCCACATTCCCAAAATATTGGCTATAAATGTTTGTTTTCATTTCAGGGGGTTTGGTTACAAATTGTTATTGGTCATAGTAAAAAAAAAACTAAATTCAGAGATCTCTTTCTAAAAGAAGAAAGGGGGATATGATATAGAAATGATGGGGGGAAAGGGTAGATTATTGAATCTACTTTAGTTAAAAAAACTATAGTTAATCTCAAAAGTATTTTGCATTGACATGGATTCAGTTTATTGATACAAACTTTAAGTTATTTTTGTTATACTGTATGTATATTTCTACTCTTGTTTAAGGTGTTTATGCAGCTCAAAAAATGTAATGTATAATTAAGAAATACCAATTAATAGTCATCTATAATAGTCAAACTTATAGTCATGTTAGTTAGGTTTTCTAGATAGGTAATCTTCAAACACTTAAAAGACCTACAGAGTATAGCATTTAAAATATTTTAATAACTGAGACTTTTTATGATAGTGAGATACATCTGCTCCTGGCAGCACCAATGCACTTCAGAGATGATGATGGGCATCCAAGAAACTCCATAAAGCCGGGCGGTGGTGGCGCACGCCTTTAATTCCAGCACTCGGGAGGCAGAGCCAGGCGGATCTCTGTGAGTTCGAGGCCAGCCTGGGCTACCAAGCGAGTCCCAGGAAAGGCGCAAAGCTACACAAAGAAACCCTGTCTCGAAAAACCAAAAAAAAAAAAAAAAAAGAAACTCCATATGGAGTTTATTTTCTTTATGGCAAAAGCTAGCCGTTGCCTCATTACAGACAGTTATGTCCAAACTGGACCAGCAGGACACAAAAAAGGCAATTGCTGAACTTTGCCAAGACAAGGTAGGACAATCCTTCAAAATTCCCTGCTTCACAGGAAAGTCTGCCAGATATTCTAGGCCTGTAGGCCAGAGTTGGATGCCCCAACGTTACAGAAGAACTTTGGGTGACTGTCCAGGCAGCAGTATGTCCCTGTCATTAGGTAACATGTCACCCTTCTGGGGTTTTTGATTGAGTGAAGACTAGGTTGTCATAGTCATAGTTCTTCTTAGTTATAATAAAAGGTAAATTAGATAGATATAAAACTTTAGACTCACCAAGGTAAGATAGATAATAAAATATTTTCTCTAATTTTGCCAAATACAAATGGACTGGACATCGTAACTATAATTCTCAACTATTTTTGTTATATATAACCTTGCTATGTTAAAGTTAAAACCTTCCTTTTTAATTAGACAAAAAAGGGGAAATGCTGTGGAATAATCCTTCTGTATGCTGTGAATATGTACTACTATCATCAGTTAATAAAAAGAAAAAAGGCCAATTGGCTATAGCAAGGCAGAATAAGGCTAGGCAGGAAAGCCAAACTGAAAATTCTGGGAGGAAGAAAAGCAGAGTCAGAGAGACATGAGACACCTGCCCAGGAAGCAAGAGATGTTAGAGGACAGGTAAAGCCACGAGCCACATGGCAATACATAGATGAATAGAAATAGGTTAATTTAAATGTAAGAGTTAGTTAATAATAACCTGAGCTATTGGCCAAGTATTTGTAATTAATATAAGCCTCTGTGTGTTTATTTTGGGAACTGGCAGGTGGGAGAGAAACGTCTGACTACAAGAAATGACTGCTGTGCCTTTTATTTTAAAAAACACATGACCCACTTAAGAGGTTCAAGCTATGATGCTTACAGACTGGTGAGTCCAATACAGAGCGAGGGGGCTGACCATGAAGACAATGCCAGAACTGGCACTGCCCAGATGGTGCTCAGAATGTTCCAGAATGAAATGTTCTTAACCAACAGTGCATTTGGAGAGTAGAAAATAGTACAGCCATTTTTGAAACCAGTTGGGTAGTCCCCGCAAAAGTCGGAGACTCAGCTTGTGGCCCAGAAACTCTACTCCAGGGAACATATGGATCCAAAATCAAAAGCAAATGCTCAGGCTGGGAAGCAGCTTAGAGGAAGAGCACTCACCTAGCATGCATGAGGCCCAGAGCAGGCATGCACGCTCACACGCTTACACACACACACACACACACACACACACACACGCACATGTGCACGCACCTATGACAAACGTTGACAGCTGCATTAGCCTAACAGCCAAAAAGCAGAAACAACCTAATGTCCATCAGCTGAGAAATAAAGAATGTGGAACACTACCTATTCAGCACTTGAACCAGACGAATCCTGATACTAGAGCACAGGCCTTGGTGTTCAGATATATGAAACGAAGAGGCTAGCTATGAGAACCACATATTCCGGGACTCCCTTGGCAGGAAGTGTCCAGGACAGATGTATTCTCGGTCAGAAAGTGCAATAGAGAGGCTACCAGGGTGGGGAAGGGAGGGAGGGAGGGATCGAGAAACTGCTGATGAACCTGGCTCAGCTCAATGGAGAGGTCCTAGACGGAGGGGCCCTGTGAACTCTGGCAAGCCCGGAATGGGGCATCTTCAGGGTGGGTGAATCACATCTTGCTGAAGGTGTGGTTGAGAAGTCAGTGCTCTGGACATCCCTTTATAAAGTGAGCGGTTGGCACCAGGCAGGCGAAGTTCCTGTGTTCCAAGCAGGACTCCTCCCCGCCCCCCACCCCCCAACCCGTGCTCACCTGTGCAGCCATAGTTGTAGATGTTAAACGTCAGCGTGTCCATAATGTTCTTCAGTCTCTTGATGAGGATGGAGTCAGGCAGCGACTTCTTCAGTGACAGCCCAAAGACCTCCAGGAAGGCAATGAGGGAGTACTGGTACATGGAGTTGACCAGTGCCATCTCCGACAGCACGAAGAACAGAATGGCGCCCCGCCGCGCCGCCGGCCGGTAACCATCCCGCAGCCTGTCGATGTCCAGAGCTGTCTTCTCCGCCAGCTTCAGCTTCTCTGATACCTGCAGAAAGCCCTCGGTTACCATGGAAACAGGGAGGCGATGGATGACAGCCTGGAAGGCCTGGGGTGGTAGAAGGCGGAGCGTGGGGCACAAAAGGGACCACGAAGTGCTCCCTGGAGTTGACGGTCACCAGGGCCTGCAGGGACCTTGAACTTGAACCCGAGGGGACCTCAGGCCATGTCCTTCCAGGCAGAGACTGGAAGAAGAGGAAGTCAACTCAAAGCCCAGCACATAAATGGAGGGATACGGAATCTACACCGTACTTTTGGATCCTGGATCCAGCCTCACCTGAAGCTATCATTACACCTCTCTGCTTTTGAGCTGATACCATCCCTTTTTATTTAGAGTAGGCAAGGCTAGGGTTTCCATGCCTCTCAATTCAAGAAGATTACCCAGCTGCATAGGAGTGCCCCCACCCTCCCCTAGCACAGCCCCCTATTGGTGGCCCTTCCTTTTAATTTAATATTTATTTTATGTAAGTATTTTGCCTGGTGCCTGTGGAGGCCATGAGAGGGCATTGGATCCCCTGGAACTGGAGTTACAGAGGGTGGTGAGTTGCCGTGCGGGTGCTGCGAACTGAACCCGGGGCCTCTGGAAGAGCAGCCAATGCTCTTAACTGCTCAGTCATCTCCCCAGCGCCAAGGTGGCCTTTTCTTGTCAGGTGAGAAGAGGTGACACAAGCCTGGCGCTTCTCCCCTACGTGTTAGACCCAAGGCTGAGACTGAGCCCCCGGGACCACTGGCGTGGAGCTAGAAGGTGACAGGGCCCCTCCCGCCTTCACAGAGGTAGGCACCTCCGTAGCTTTGGACTTGGTCTCTTCCAGGGTGTGCACCAGCTCCACATTGTCCAGCATGTTCCCCGTGGACGTGGCCAGCTCCCGCAGGAGTGAGTCCTCCAGGTCCTTCAGCAGGTTCTTGTTCTCGCTCGTCTCCTGGATGAGGTGCTCTCTCTGCTCCTCCAGCTCCCGCCTCTCGTAGGCCACCAGCACGCTCAGCAGCTGGTCCTCCAGGCCCTTCAGTGTGACTGAGAGGACCAAGAGCCCTCACTGCACACCCTAGAGTCCAGGCTAGGAATACCCAGGCACCTAAACTTGCTGCCTTCCAAAGTATCCAGGCTTTGGGGGCGGGGGGGGGGGAGTTCACCCACACCTTAAGAATGGACCAGCAAAGACAACTTCCAGGGAAAGACCAGGGCCACCAGGTGACAAGGTGCCCAGGAAGCCTCACTCTCAAGGTAGGGGGCCCTGGACACTTGCAGCCGGATCTGTCCCTTCTTACCAGTGTAGTTGATGACCATGGCCTTCCCAAACACCGACGGGGAGTATCTGGGATTGGCCAGCTTGGTGTTGAGGTACAGTCGGAAGTTGGTGTCATAGTCAACCTCCTTGTCCCCCAGGATGATGAACTGGCGGCCTTGGGTGGACTTGATATTCTTCTCCAGGACATTGTCAATCACAGGGTCGATATATTCATCCACATCATGGAACAGGAAGGGGGTCCCATACTTTATGGACATCTCCAGCTGCTTGAGGAAGTCAGGGTCATTGAAGGAGGCAACCTGCAGGAAAGAGGCGGGAGCTGGGGTGAGCCATGCCTAATGGCTCTCCCACACAGCGAGCGGAGGGAGAGCACACACCAGGAACTTCAGAAGCCAGAGGTAACCAAGAGAGTCAAGAGGGAGGCAAAGCCTAGGAAAAAACAGAAAACCACTAATGAGTCCCAGCAATCCCACTCTTGGGTGTATGCCCTGGAGGACCATGAATGTGGGCACAGCCAGGGCTGGTGAGGTGGCTCAGTGGGTAAAGGCACTTGCCCATGCAAGCCTGAGTTCAGTCCCTAGCACTCACATGCTAGATGGAGAGAATCAAATCCACAAAGTTGTCCTCCGACTGCGACATGCATGACCCCCCCCCGAAACATACATAAAAAAAAAGTGTGCATACAAATGTCCATAGCAGCACCAGAAAGTGGAAATAACCCAGATGTTCTTCAACTGTTGATGGATCAAGACATTTGGTATGTCCACACAAAGGAATATTATACAACTGTAAAGAGGGACATAGCACCCGTTGTGGAATATTAGTTGAAGATGTGTTACACTTGTTTACGCTGTAGAATATTTGTTTAATGATGCAAAGATGTGTTGCATTCTTTTATGTTGCATTTGTCTAACTCTGTGAAGCTGTGTTACTGTGCCTGTCTAAAACACCTGATGGTCTAATAAAGAGCTGAACGGCCAATAGCGAGGCAGGAGGAGGATAGGTGGGGCTGGCAGGCTGAGAGAATAAATAGACGGAGGGAAAAAAGAAAAGGAACGAGAAAAAGAAGAGAAAGGGATGACAGGGGCCAGCCACCCAGCCACCCAGCCAGACACAGAACAAAAAGAAAACAAAAGATACACAGAAATAGAAAAAGATAAAAGCCTAGAGGCAAAAGGCAGATGGGATAATTTAAGCTGGCTAGAAACAAGCCAAGCTAAGGCCAGGCATTCCTAAGTAAGCATAAGACTCCGTGTATTTGGCAGCTGGGTGGCAGGCCCCCAAAGAGTAAAGAGCTAAAGAACATTCAACCACAAACACCCACACCTGCTACAGCATGGTCGAACCCCTACAGCGTAAAAGAAACCAGTTACAAAAGACTAACTACTACCGTATGGTCCTATCCCTAGGAGATATCCAGAACAGGCAAAGCCATGGAGACAGGAAACATTAGCAGCTGCCAGGGGCTAGGGAGCAGCCAGCTGGGACAAGCACTGTTGTTCTTGGTGGGGGTAGGGATGGAGGTAATAAAAATATTCTAAGCTGAGTCTTAACTGTTCCAGGTCTCTGAAAATATGCTAAAAAGCCACAGAAGTTTCTGTTTTGAATGAGTGAGAGACTGCTAAGTGAGTCACATCCCAGTGAAGCGGTCACCTCCGCCTCCCTTCCCCACCAGCTCCTCCCGCCACCCAGGCTCCACCCCCCCTGCATCTCCCTCCCCCCCCACACACACAGTGGAGCATCTTGGGCCACCAAGCCCTGATCTGGGCTGAAGGCGATAAAGACAGAAGGCATGGTCTTCGTCATAAAGATGTTCTCAGCCTGAACCCCTGAGCAGGGGGTGGGGGAGGAAGGGGAAAGGGGTTCTTCGGGCCTCGGGTGGAGTTCAGGGTGGAGCATGGGGCAGGGCTCTTGGGCAAAGGGGCCACACCCTCAGGTTGTTCTTTTCCTCCTTTCTCTTGATCCAGTTGAGGGCCTGCTGCTGGGGGTCGATGCAGAGCGGGAAGCGGCTGGCCCGGGTGGTAAGGATGCCGTTCTGAACCGAGAGCTCATCGGGGGGAAGGCCCTGGGAACCCCACCTGCAAGGGACGACCACAGGGAGATGGACGTTCCCCCACCAAGTGGTAAGCCCAAGGCTGGAGGTCACAGGGTCAGCATTCTAGAATAACCCGTGACCTTGCTCAGAGTGGCCGAGCCTCCTAGGCCTGCAGCCCCACCCCCCACCCCCAGGTGACACCCATGCAGGCCCCTCTGGGATAGGGGAGTACCTGCTGATCTCCACATCGTCTGTGAGGAGGTTCTCCAGTCGGAAAGGGTGGCTCAGGGGGATTTCTCGATCCAGGATGTCGTTCTGCCACACCTGGTTGACCATCTCGTCACGAAACTCCCAGGTGAAGGCGCCCTCGTAGCTCAAGAAGGCTGCACAGAGCAGGCAGTCGCCCAGCAGCTTCACCCGCCGGTGCATTAGCTCATCCAGGTCATTGAGCCACCTGCATGGGACCGGGAAGCCGCCGCGCTGAGCAGCTCCCATCTGGCCATGACCGATGGAAGCCTGCTGCGGACTCCTTTAGTCCTTGGGACTAAAGTTTGTACAGATTATGGTTCTGCTCATGAGGCGGGTGATGACTCTCACCTGACATTTTCTGATCCCAGACCAGAGATGAGCTTGTCGGCCGCGATCAGCCGCCTCTCCATGATCTCTGCCTCCTCCTGCAGCTTCTGCTTCTCCAGGATGGCGGCCTCGTACTTGGCCCCCAGAGCCTCCAGCTCCCTCTGGATCGCCGACAGCTCATTCTGGATCCGTTCTAGCTCCCGTTTGGTTAGGTAGAAATTCCGCTCCAGCCTGGCCACCTGGGTGAAGATAGTGAGCAGAAGGATGGCAGAGGGCCGGCCATCTCCACTTACATCCGTGCTTCTCAGCCTTCCTAACGCTGCGACCCTTTAACACAGTTCCTCAGGTGGCGGTGACCCCCCCATAAAATTGTTTTCATTGCTACTTCGTAACTAGTTTTGTTACTGTTATGAATTGTTATGTAAATACCCGTGTTTTCTGATGGTCTTAGGTGACCCCTGTGAAAGGGTCGTTTGAACCTCAACGGGGCCACGACCCACAGATTGAGAACTGGACTATTAACCTACATGAAGCTGGTGGGCAGACAGCAAAGGGTCTCATTCCCAAGGGTGTTCCTACTGTGCCTCCATACACTGTGAGGCCACCATCTGCTACATCAAGACACATGGCGCTGTGTGTGTGTGTGTGTGTGTGTGTGTGTGTGTGTGTGTGTGTGTAAAACAGTATGTGCCAAATATTCTACGAATCACAGGATGTCCCTGGCAGGAGGGAGAAGCCGTCCTTACAGCCCCCAGAGCAGAGGCTAAAGAGCCACCACAGCTGGGGGTGGGCTGTAGCCATCTCTACACTGTACACGGCTCTCAACCCTGTCTGTCTGCCTGCCGTGTGAGTGAGAGCAGCGGCCAGGCTCCTAAGTCTTTATGTGGTTTCAGGTTAGAACTTGGCAGAATTTTCCAGAAGCATTATGGACACTCTGATCCCGGGGTGGACTCAGGGCAGTGAGGCCTCGGCTCACCTTCTCTCTTTTGGGCTTGATCTCACGGAACACATCACAGTACCCCATGACGGCCTCCACAAACTTCAGCATCCCCAGCCCCGCCTTGCTCACGGCCTCCATCTCCTCAATTGTGGTGTTCAGAGTTTTCAGGAGGCCTAGAGGTCAAACACAGTGACTGTCAAGCTCCCTCTCAGGGCAGATAAAACTGGAAACACGTTGCCTATGGACAGAGGAAGTGTCTCAAGTGCCCACTCCTCAGGGTCCTGCAGCGTGGAGTTTCTCAAGTGTGGGGTTGAAGGTGGATTTGAAGGGTAAAAACCACAGTCACCTGGGACTCCATGTGACCTCACATGACCCAGAGGACCCACCAGACACCCTCCAAGCTCTGGCAACCAGGAGCACTTAGAGAGCTCAGACAAGCAGCTGACTGGGATTCAGAAGCTGTGGGTGGGTCCCTACCACCACCCCAGCAATGTTACGGAAGTGGAAGCCTGCCCAGTGGTACCCAGGTGCAGGGGAACTTGGGATTTCATAGTTCATTAGTGTCTGTGTTTAACTTAAGGGACTGTGAAAGGGCATTTGGTAGTGAGAGTCTTTCTGCTTTCTTTTACAATTTAAGCAATCAATCTCTCTCTCTCTCTCTCTCTCTCTCTCTCTCTCTCTCTCTCTCGTTGCATACATGCACAGGCTGTGTGTGTCACTTACACACACATGCCATAGCGCACATGTCAAGTGAGGTCAGATGACAACTTTGTGCGAGTCAGTTCTCTCTACTTTCTGGGGACCTAATTTAGGTTACCAAGGCACTATGAATAACCTCTACCGGCTGAGTCACCCCCAACTGCCTCAGGGGTGAGGTTGTGCACAGCTGTGACAATGTGGTCCATGAGGACCCCACCCCTCCTGGCAGAGCCCTGGGCAGTGCCCAGAGTCAGCTGGCAGGGAGCTTGGACAGTCTTTGGCCAAAGACACATCCCGCTGACCACAGGTGGTACCACCCTTCCCCTGCCCGGTCCCCAGGTGCGTGCAGAGGCATGGCATCGGCAAGAGGCACAAAGGAAAAATGCTGAACCACACAGAAGACAAAGGCAGAGCTGGGTTTCCCGACAGGGAGAGCCAGACCCCATGCTGAGCCAACTGCATGTGGGCCAGCAGCTGCCCCTGCGCCCCCCCCACCACCGCCCCGCTGCATCACCAATGGGAGCCGGAAAGCCAGTGTGCTGCTCCGTCCACAGGGCTGCGGTAATACCCCAGCCCCACCCCTTGCCTGGACCCTCCCAGCCCTGCTCACCCTTGATGTTCTTCACTTGCCCCTGGGTGATGGAGTCAAAGTCAAGCTCCATCAAGGACCGCAGGAAGTTGGGGTCGGACATCATGCCCTTAGCAGTTTTCCAGTTTAGCTCCTTGTAGCCTTTCATGATAAGGATGCACTCGCAGACTGTCTGCACTTGCTTTGGGGGCTTTGCGAATGACCTGGGGGACAGGAGGGCCATGTTCAGTGTAAGAAAGGCCAGGACCTAGCCAGAAGTCCTGGGGAAAGATGGGGCAGGCAGAAGGGTTCCCTAGAGGTGACTGTCTGGGAATAGAGTAGAGGCAAGGTCCCTAGAGGCAAGAAGGTGGCCCAGGAAGGGACTCATTTGCTAGCCCCACACCAAGCTCCTGGAAGACGGCAGGGAACAGAAAAACATGATGGTAGCCATTAAAATCCCAAGCCCTCGGTGCCCAGGTCATCATCGTAGCCAGACAGCTGGAGCTGCTGCACTGGGTAAAACCCTATCCCAGGTCCTGCAGCCAGTGTAGGCCCCACAGGCAGGAGCAGAGAGAGCAGAGCTGGGAGTGAGGCCAATGCTAGCCCAGCCTTGAGGGTCAGTATGCTCAGAACCGGCCCTGGCTGACCAGGGAAAGCCTTGGCTTTACAGGGCATTTGGACACTAATGGTGGTCGGTGACAAGACAGGTCTATCAAGAAGGCCAGGGAAGAGAAAGCCCATGCGTCTACACATACAGGCAGGAGCAGACATGGCCTGGTGGGTCCTAAGCTGTGGGCAAGTTAGGGACCAGCCAGGGGTCAAAGTTTTCCTCCCTATAAAGCAGGAATATAGAGCCAGAAGCCCCCGGCTCCAGCTCCCGTGAGTCCATTCAAGTGATGCATTCCACTTCCAGTCATGATCCAGGATCTAATTTACCCAGAATCCTCTGTTTTCTCAGAATGCCGTACAGATGGAACACTGGAAACACCCAGCTCATAAGAAATAAGATTTGAGCCGGATGGTGGGTGGTGCATGCCTTTAATCCCAGCACTCGGGAGGCAGAGGCAGGTAGATCTCTGAGTTCAAGAACAGCCTGGTCTACAGAGCAAGTTCTAGGACAGCCAGAGCTACACAGAGAAACCCTGTCTCGGAAAACCAAAAAAAAAAAAAAAAAAAAAAAAAAAAAAAAAAAAAGGATTTGATAGTTGGTTTTCAAAAGTGCCTCCAACCAGCTCAGGTCAAAACGGATGAACAGTACTGACCCCTGGGCATGAAATAAACTGCTTTCACTACGTGGAGTCTGGTGCTCTTATTGTGAAGTGGTGATCTTTGTCACAGAGGTTACAAGGTAGAGAAATGGACATGTTGGGTTTCACACAGTGACCTTGCCTGCAGGGACCACGGAAACTGAAGGAAACATCTGCAGAGACAGACCCTGATAGTGACCTCTTAGCCAGTTTTGGTGACTCGGTGTTCTCCCCCGCCGCCACCAGGTTTAGGTCCTGTTCCCTGATTAGCTCGATTTTTTTTTCCCTGCTGGCATTCTACAAATCTGGGCTGCTGAGCACAGGGTGCATTAGAATTCAACAGAGGCTTCGGCAGTGCCCTCAGGACTTGCCAGGAACCGC
This sequence comes from Peromyscus californicus insignis, assembly GCF_007827085.1. NCBI lineage: Eukaryota > Metazoa > Chordata > Mammalia > Rodentia > Cricetidae > Peromyscus > Peromyscus californicus. The sequence continues at coordinate 15,197,036 of NW_026294540.1, read as the reverse complement.
TGGCACCTGAGGCTTGTAGCTTGAGCCAGCCTCCACAACTGCACCGGCACCTGAAGCCTGAGGGGACTTGTCCCTGAGTCACTCAGCCCTTAGCGACCCTATGCTGCTGCGGCAGGCAGGAATTTGTTCCCTTGGCAGGTTCCAGCCTCCAGATGCCAGACACGAAGCTCCCCAAGTCTGTGGGGTGGCAACCAGAGCCACAGGCCTGCTCTGCCTCTCCCAGCCTCCAGAACCTGAGCTGTGACCCTTCCTACAGTCGCAACACACCCGAGAGCGGGCCTGGGTCCCGCATCTCAGCCAGCATCCCATTGCTACCGTGGGTTCAAACTCATCTCATTTAAATCCCAAATGGCAGTCTATTTGTTAACTCTGACTTACGATAAAGTATCGTCCATTGGTCCCCCTTCACTATCAGCCCACTCCATTCCTGGAGGAGGATGGGACAAGAACCTGGTTGTCCAGGAGACAGTCTCCAGGGACCACCTCAGCATCACAAGTTAGTTGCAAATGGGGACTGCTGTTCCTTCTCAGGGGAGAAGCGAACACGTGCACCTTTTTGTTACCCAGAACCTTCTCATTTACACTTAAGGGTTCCCACAGGGGGGACTGAATATTCTAGAAAGACATGTTAAGGAATTAAAGACTTTGAGACTGTCCGGCTAGGACCGCTCATCATGTTTCACATTGAAATGATGCATCAAAGCCAGACTGTTGGAGGGTTAGGATCCAGATGCACACTGGACTCAGAGGAAAATACCTTATAGACACTGACAAAAGATTTAAATATATAAAAGAAAAAAAATATTTAAAAGTACAAGCTGCCGCCTTGGGGATGTTAATTTAGGTCTCACAGTGGCATTTTACCCATGTTATGGTCTAAACGCCACAATATAGAATATTCCTAAACAATGCCACATACACTAAAGCATGCGTGAGAGAAAACCAAACGCACATACAAATCTCACCCACAAAGTCAAATGCCCAAGGACAAATTCAGAAGACAGCTACAATTCCCTTTATGGATATAAAGATAAGCTCCATTTTATATAAAGTCTTTGGGTGGCTGGGAGTGATAGGGCACTTGCCTAGCATGTTTGGGTGAGACTTTGGGGTTTATTCCCTAGCAGAACACACACACACACACACACACACACACACACACACACACACACACACACCCGTGGGGGGGCAGAGTTATGGAAAAACAAAAGATAATACAGAAAGAAGGAAAGCCATGTTCTTGTCTTTTTTTTTTTTTAAGCACATATGCAAAGGGCCACCTCTAACGAAAGAAACATAAATTAAGTGGAAACCACACACAGTCCCCTTTTCCGCTAGAAGAGGGGCAAAAAATGCAGACACCTGGGGGCATCCTCTCTGGCAAAGCTATGAAGAAATAGGTACAGATGTGGACTTGGGGCGGGGGGACCGTCCACTGTGCACCCTGGGACCCGGACATTCCACTTCTGGAAATGTATCCTGCAGGGGGAGGTGCCAGAGTGAACAGTGAAGTGCGGCCGGGTTTGTTTGCTGTGTCCTTTGTAAGGTCAAAAGATGAGATGCAAGAAAGGATACAGCAGGGGTGCCCACTGAATAAAGCATCGCACCCACATTGTGGGATGCCTCCGGCCAGTTTAAAACGGACCGTCCTGCATTAGAGCGCAAACATATAATAACACTTTAAAATTGGGTGGATGAAATGGCTCAGCCAGTAAAGGCCCTCGCCGCCGAGGCTGATGACCCGAGTTCAATCCCCAGGGTCCATAGATAAAGGAGAGAAACCACTTTGGAAAACTGTCCTCTGACGTCCACATGGGCGTCACAGCAGGCACACATACTTGTACATGAAATAAATGAATTTTCGATTATAAAAACATGCGGAACACAATGCCAAGCAGAAAGGATGCAGACAGACGCCACAGGATGTACCGGCAGCCCTCACTCTCCAAACACGGATTCTGCAGTCAGAACCTTGTAAAGCTGGTTGCCTTGATCCTATATTAAAACTCTCTGGCTTGGGGCTAGATGGCTCAGTGGTTCAGAACACCGTCCACTCTTTCATAGGACCTGGGTTCGGTTCCTGGCACCCACATGGTGACTCACAACGGTCCTCCTGGTGGAGCCTGAACTCCCTGGGTGGGATTGCCTGGCCTCTGGGGTGGGGTGGGGGCTCTCTTTACTATCTGTGAATAGGGGGTAAGCACATGGCAGCCCGAGTGAGCTCTAGGAGTGCAGGTGTGAGCAAAGGTGGTAGCTGGTACCTGATTTCAGTCACATCCGACTTGTCCAGCTTCTGCAGCTCCAGCTTGGCAGCCTCCAGGATGGGCATGACCTCAGCCAGCGCTGTCTCGGCCTCGGTCTTCTCTACGGCGATAATCTTGTTCTGTTCTTCTATCTCCATGGCCTTCTCCTCCGCCAGCTTCTTCTTCTCCTCCGCTGCAGGGGGAGGGGCCGGTGAGAAGATGCCGGGATGCCGCAGAGGGAACCTGAGCCACGTGGGAAACCTCAAAGCCAGCCATGGTCATTGGGGAGAGTGGCCAGGGGGCTCTGGTCAATGCGATGGCCACGGGTGCTCACACAGAGAGGACTCTAGGTGGCATTTCCTGCTGTGTGCTACCCTCTGGGTTCCGTGTCAGCCCCACCTGCCTAGACACTGCTGGCCAAGGACCCTGGGTGACGATGTGACTTTGGATGACTGAGATGAATCTGTGTTCCCCCCACTGTCCTCTCTCTCTGTCTTAAAACAAAACAAAAATCTTTCTATAACCTTTGATTTATTTGTGCTCACGTGCCAGAGTCCGTTCTCGCCTTCTGTGGATCCCAGGAGCAAACTCAGGTCATCAGGATTGGTAGCAAGCACCCTTCTTCCCGCTGAACCACCTCACTGGCCCACCCTGCCTTTTCTCTCACCCTCCACCTCCCACCCCAACCTCCGCGTCTCAACCCTTCCCGCCCACGTACTGAGAGCTGCTGGGAGCAAAAGACCATGGGAGTATACAGCAGGTGACAACTAGTGTTCAGAAGGTCAACCTATCAGAACCAAGGGTTCTGTTAGAAGAAACCGTCACGCAAGGCATTATGGAATTACTGCCTTTTGAATGAACTGGCTGCCACTTGTAAACTTCTTGTGCAATAACAAGAAGCTGGCAGAACAGAAGATCATCCTGGCCGAGAAGTCAGCTGCCTGCGAGACCCTGCTGTCAGGATATCTCCCCATTTACCATGCATTTCCATGTTAGTGTACATGTAATCTCACGATTACACCCCAATCTTATGGGCACTCATGGTTGTGGATGGTCAAGAAGATGGTTTCTTATTTAACTGTACAATTTTGATGAATAGAAACATACTAAAATAGGCTTCATAACTAGGCCTTTTATTCCATGTGGACTGTAGACACTTAGAGGTCTGGTTCTCCATCCTTAGCCACTGACAAGGTAAAATTGGCCAAAGTGTCTTCATAGAACTTCAATTCACAGAGTGGAATTGCAGGTGCCTGGCCTTGTTGGATCAAAACCCTTCCGAAGAATTACAGCAAACCAGAAGTGACAGTGCAGGTGTCTGGCCCTGGTATATCTTAGTCCTTCAAGAGATCAACAGCACCTATGTTGCCCTAAGCTTCCTCCACCAGCACCTCCCCACTCTGATTCAAAAGACAATTAACACTTTGTGTTTATTTCTACACCAGTTTTTAATGTAAGATTTTAGGCTCAGTAGACTAACTATGTATAGGTCCTGAGATTCAGGTGATGAACAGAAAAGGCTGTTAACTGACTAACCATGTCTGGATATTATTAATCACATAAAATAGTACATGCGTTCTCTGCCTTTTCCCTTAAATCTCTCATTGGTCTAATTTCTTCCCTCGGAACCGTTGTAGCTATCCCTTTAAGAGATAGCCAGAACTTCTTACAACCTACAGCCGTTGTCAGTCACCAATGAAGCTCACCAAGTCTTTGCCAAGTGTGACTCTTATCAGAATACTTGTCCCTGAGAGTTGACTTTGTAGTATTGCTAACAAGTTGTTAATGAATGGACATATACATGCTTGCGGGGGAGAAGGAGAGGAAGAAATAAGATAGAACAATGAGAGAACAGCATAAGAGGAGACAGAGGAGCTAAGTATGAGAACGGAGAAGAAGCTGTGCAGATAGAATGGACTTAGAAGAGTAAAGTGAATGGACTAAAGAACTCAGCGTGATTCGATTCATTTGCTATCCCTCACATTAATTTCTTTGCCGCTTGGTAGTGTCTCTTCCAGACCCTGGCAGAATTCTGTCCAGGCAGGTACCTGGAAATCTGTTACCCGCACACACTGCTTTTTTTTTTTTTTTTAATGCTCACTCAGGTCCAGTCCTAGAGATGCCCCATCTAGGAAGTACAGCCCCTCTGTCTTCCTTCCTTCCCACCTCACCCCCCTCCTCCCTGCCTGGCAGACACTGCTCACAGCTTGACTTCATTTTGTTACTGGCCCACATTCTGTCTGGTTGCCCCCTACGAGTAGGCAAAAAAACACTAAAAATAACAGAATATTTAGAAATTAAATAAACAGATATGGAGACACTCAGGGTGGGTGTCCTTTGATGGCGGTGAGTGTATGTCTTCAGGCTTGCTAATGGCGGCCCACAGCACAGTGGTCTCTCAGCAAAATCTCGGAGGAGCCCTGGCCCCTCAGGGGCTGACTGGTCCCCAGGGCAGGTGGCCCACACCAGGCACTCACCTATGGCTGTGTTGGTGGCGATTTCTGACAGCAGGGTCTCACAGGCAGCTGACTTCTCGGCCAGGACGATCTTCTGCTCTGCCAGCTTCTGGTTGAGCTCATCGAGCTGGATGGTGGCCTCCTTCAGCTTGTCCAGCCCACCCTCTAGACGCTTGCACTGAGCTGAGGGCACACAGCACACAATCAGTGGTCCAGGCCCCAGGGCAGGACCGTGCATTAGCCTCCTTGGGACCTGTGGGGGACCTACCCCCACTTCCGTCCCCCAGGGTACTCTTGAGCAGGGAGAAATATTTAGATAGAGATATAGAAGAGAGAGAGAGACAGAAACATGGGAGGGCCTGGGTCAAAACCCACCAGCCCCTTCTGTCGCTACTAAGGGGCTTTTAAAGGAATGCCAAGGGGTGGAGCAACAGACCTCCCCCCAGCACAGCCAAGTGCAGACCATCGCAGACACCTGGTGACCACGCACGTGATCTATCCATCCCCTTATGAGGCCCTGCTGTGTAAAGCAAACTCAGATCTCACTAGGAAACCTCTGTGGACCCCAACAGGGACCCATCCGAGACGAGGAAATAAACTCACTTCTGCGAGATGCCATACCCATTCTAGCCCCCAGACTGCATGTGTGGTATTTGCTAGCATGAAGAGACTCCTAAAAACAGTGTGTCTATTTTTGTTTTGTTTTTGAGACAGGGTCTCTCCGTGTAGCTCTGGCTGTCCTGGAATTCACTCTGTAGACCACCAGGCTGGCTTCAAACTCAGAGATCCGCCTGCCTCTGCTTCCCGAGTGCTGGGATTAAAGGCGTGCGCCGCGACTGCCCGGCTAACAGTGCATCTCTTAGCCAGTTGCTGAAGACAGCCCTTCCTAAAAAGCCCTTTCTGGGGACCAGGGGACATCCAGGACAAAGAAACCTGCAAACCCGGGGCCACACAGAACTAAGAACGGGCCATGTCTTACCCACAGGGACGAACCATCCCCCAAGTGCAAAACTCAAATCTCCTCTATTCTGCCCAAGTCATGAGGGTGCCAAGCCTTGCAGAGAGGAGCCTTACTCCCGAACCCTGGCCACACAGTGTTGGCCGGGCCCACCCTTGTGCCATCCCTACCCCCGCCCTGCTCCACCCCTGCTCACCTATGTTGTTCTGGGTTTTCTCGTCCAGCAGTTTCGAGTACGTATTGATGAAGTCGAGGTAGTTCTTGGGCGTTACGTAGTTGCTGCGTCTCAGCTTCTGCTGGAACTGCTTGCTGAACTCGCCCACCGACTGGTGGACCATCACCACGTGCTCCACCAGGTCCTCGATATTCTCTTCGGGAATCATGGGGTTATCCCCTGGGCAGGAAGGGATGGAGAGAGTGGGGGCTAGCAACAGGGAAACGGGGAACTGGAGGCAGTCGGTGGCGAGCACCTGCCTAGCCTATGGGACTTTGGGGACAGGCCCCAGCACTGCAGAAAACAAACAAAAGGTCCCCCAAAAGTGAAACATTGACCCAAAGATCCAAGAACTTCATTCCTATGTATGTGCCCCAAAGAACCAGATACCCAGCCCTCAACAGGTCCGTGAATACCAATGTTCGCAGTAGCAGAGTAGTAAGGAGAAAGGACCAGAGTCCATCTGAGGTGGATGATAACAATGCGGCATGCCGCCCGCACAGTGGAGTACTATTCAGCCATGAAAAGGACCGATGTGGGCTACACCATTAGTGACCCTCCAAAAACACTATACAAAAAGAAAGAAACTGGACACAAACAAACAATGTGCATGGGTCCCCTTACATGAGATACATAAACAGGAAAGATTCACAGAGTCGGGAAGCAGGTTAGAGGTCTCCAGGGTGTGGGAGCCCACAGAGGTTTCCTAGTGAGAACTGAGCTTGCTTTACCAGCGGGGCTGAATAAGAGGATGATTGGACCACGGGTCTGGTCACCAGGTGTTTGGAAGGGTCTGCACTTGGCTGTATCTAGCAAGGGGGAGGTCTTTTGCCTGGCCCCTCGGCATTGTTATAAAAAGCCCTTTTGAATAAAGTTCTGGACCGGTGGATAAGGATCCAGGCCCTCCCTAGGCTATCCTGTGTTTCTATCTGTTTCTCTCTCTATCCTTCTGTCTAAATCTCCTATGCCTCTCTCCTCAAGAGTACCCTGGGAAAGGTGGGGGCAGGGCCTAGGGGAGGGAAGATGGGTACAGAACTTCAGTTTAGGATGATGGAAGGTTCTGGGAACAGATAGCCATAGTGGTTACATGACACTATGAATGTAACTGATGTTTCAACTACACTCAAGATGGACAGAACGGGACAGTTTACAGTAGACGTATTTTCCCTAAATAAAAGGTGATTTCATCAAACATTTCATTTAAAAAAGGAAATGAGCAGCTATTACTTGTGGCAACTTACGGGACCTGTGATCTGCCCACGGTGATTTTTCTAACACAGAGGCCAACCCTCCTGCCCTGGGAGACCGACCCTCTGCCTTTCCCCAGGGCTCAGGCACCATCGGGAGAAGCTGGGGCTTCAGGAGTAGGGCCCACAACCAACCCCTGACTATCATGAAGCCCCTACCCATGGCGGCTGGGTGGGTGCACTCAGCCATTCTGTGATGGAATGACGGGTGCTCTCTCCCAGAGCCAAGATCTTGTCACCTGGATCAGCTGATGGCCTGGGATGCAAAAGCCTCAAGCAGGTTATGAGAAAAGGAAGACTGGACCCAAATCATCGGTATGTCCAAGTTCTGCAGAGCTGTCTTTAACTCAGACTACACGCAGCATGGCTGAAAAACTCAGCCCACAGGCATGTAGCTTTGCAACATGGTCACCTCAACTTCAGGAAATATGTTCTCAGGGAAGAGAACTGTAAATGAATTTCAGGCAGCTTTGTGCACAGACCCGAAACACTGCATGCTGGAAAGGTGTGGGAATGACCTGCCAGCCACGGAAGCTAGCATGCATGGCCACAGCAAGGCTGGCAGCCACAGCCCCACAGGATATGTGGCCCACTGTGGGAGGACAGCTCCCACCTTTTCCAGTGTTCCTATGAGGAGGAGAGAGGGATAAGAAACTTTTAGATAGAAAGACAGTGAAGAGGAGAAAGACAGAAACACAGGATAGCTTCGGGAGGACCTGGGCCAATACCCAATGGCCCCTTCTGCCTCTTCAAAAGGGTTTTTTATAACAATGCCAAAGGGGCCGGGCAGTGGTGGAGCACGCCTTTAATCCCAGCACTCGGGAGGCAGAGGCAGGCGGATCTCTGTGAGTTGGAGGCCAGCCTGGGCTACAAAGTGAGTTCCAGGAAAGGCGCAAAGCTACACAGAGAAACCTATCTTGAAAAACCAAAAAAAAAAAACAAAACAAAACAAAAAAAAGCCAAAGGGTGGGGCAAAAGACCTCCTCCTTGCTAGATCAAAGCACACTGCACAGCCAAGTGCAGACCCTTCCAAACACCTTTTAACCATGCCTGTGGTCAAAATCATCCCCTTATGCAGTCTTGCTGGGTAAAGCAAGCTCAGATTCTCGGACCCTGAATAAGTTCTCACTAGGAAACCTCTGTGGGTCTCTACAGCCCACCACTTGTTTTTTGTGAATAAAGTTTTATCGTAACATTTAGAAACATTTACATGTGGTCCCGGATGGCTCTCAAAGCACATTGTCAGAATTCAGCAGCTGTGACAGAAGCAGATATTGCCACATGGACCATCACAGAGCAGCCTCTGTGAAGACTCTAAATCACAACCCCCATAACAAATGTTTTCTTGGCTTCCTTCCCAGGAGAACAGCATTATCACTGAAATTATGGTTTTGGCTTGTGTAGAAGGGCTGTTTGTTTATTGAGTTTGTTGGGTGCATATTTGTAAAGTTGGAACTATTTACAAAGCCACCCAATGACATTGGTCATAAATCCTTTCAAGTTAGATCTAGACAAAAAGAAAAATTGTCCTGGCACCAACATGGTAGTGGCCTTTTGTTCATTTTTTTCTACAAAGAACTGAACAATAATGGCACCGTCTCTATGGGCAAGGATGTGACCATGTAGCTGTGGCATAAGAGGGGCCAAAGACAAATGTTCATAAAGTGGGCACCAATAAAACTTTATTCATCAAAACAATCAGGGGGCCACATTTGGCAGCAGGCCATGCCTTGCAGACTCCTGATTTTTTTGGACTAGAGCAAACTATAACCCCAAGCCACACTAACAATACAAAGCTATTCTTTGTCATAAGGTATCTATGGTGAAGGAATCTTCTGGGTCAAACTTTGGTCAGAAAAGTGACACACTTCTTTATGAGACCACAAAGCTGTGGTAACCTGCAACCGTGGCAGCTTACCTAAAAATGACTTGGCAACTGCATGTAGGGCCTGGGACGGCCAGGGCATGAACCAGTCGATACCAGTGTTGTTCACGAGGCCTTGAAGAGAGAGGCAAAAGAGGATCACTGTGCAGCCCAGAGTTACTCCAGCACACCTGCATGGTCTTCAGTATCCACCAGAGTGGTGGCTCAGGTGGGCACATCCAAGTGTGATTATGTCTCAGTATCTTGTCCCTGTGACACTGGGAGAGAGAAGAAGGGCACCCTCCCCACACCATGCATCCTGTAGCAGGGGAGCCTGTGCCCACCCTCCTGCCAGGAAGACACAGCCATGCCTACTAGGGATTGAGAGGGACCAAGGAAGTGTACCTACAGTGCGGGGACATCCTGTATGGCCCTGCTGATGGGAACTTGGATGTGGCGGGTCCCCAGAGCACACACTATGCTGCAGCAGGTGAAGGATTTCTAGCCTTGGCTCAAAGGTACCTGGGAAATTCCTGCACCGGGTCCTCAGGGTGTCCCCCACTGGCGACATGCCCAGGACAATGTGTAGGTTGTTGGCACTCTTTTTCACGAAATATTGCCACACAGACTCCTTGGCTGGGCCCATGCCGAACTTCAAGGCTTCCTGCTGAATCTGGCCGAGGATGTTGTCCTTTTCCTCTTCAGGGAAGAGCGCAGGGACCATCCCTGGAGGACAAGGGTGTGGAGAGAGCTGGCTTTCAGGTCTCTGAGTTCTGACCTCCCTGGGTGCAGAAGGAGGTGATGGAGCAAGGCATGATGGGAAGAGCAGCAGGTGCCAGCCGAAGACCAGGGCTAGAGTCCAGGCTCAACACACCCCCACTAGCCCAAGATCAAAGTGGTCGCTGAGGACTGTGCTGGGCACCGAAGCTCATATACATGTGCCTCTCACAGCAGGGATTCTCACCATGTGGATTTACCTCCCAGGAAACATTTGACAATATCTAATGACAATTTGCATGGTCATAACTTGAGGGGAGTGAGCTGCTTAGTTTTAAATGCCAGCTTGCCACAATGTCAAACTACCTGGGAAGAGAGTCTCAATTGCGTAATTGTCTTTATCAGGTTAGTCTGTTAATTAACGTTAGGATGACCCAGCCCACCAAGGGCAGCACCATTCCCTAGGCAGAGGGTCCTTGACTCTTCAGGGCAGGAGAGAGTTGGAAGCAGGCAGTGTGGGTACATTCGTTTCTCCCTGCCATTGACTTTGGATGTAATGTGACCTCAAGCTCCTACGGCTGTGACTTTCCCTAAAATAATGTGCTTTAACGTGGACTCATCACCCAAATGAGCCTTCCCTCCCCTAAGGCACTTTGTGTGCTCAGGGCATTTGCATTTGTCACAGCAACAGAGATGAAATTAGAGCAGGGATGATCCGGCGTCCAGTGGGACCAGTCAGTTATACAATGTCAAATCCTGCACGGCCCAGGACAGTCCCACAGCCCCCATTGCCACCAAGGCTCTGGGCAAGGACTGTATGTGGCCAGGGTCTAGGTGACTGTGGGTGACTGTGGGTGACTGTGGGTGACTGTGAGCGTTTGTGCCTTCAGATGGCGAGACACTTGAGTCAAGGGGTTCCCGTTGTAGCCAAAGCTGCTCGCCCTCGAAAGGCACTACCTCTTCCCTTGACTCTGATGCAGACCCCACAGGTGGCCAGAAGGGCATCCAGAAAGCACTCAGACCGTGTCCAGGCAGTGAGAATAGAGTCCCATCTTTAAATGACCCATAAGTCCTTGCATCCCAGTGTCCCTCTACTTTTTTTTTTTTTCTAAATCGGGGTCTCATGTAGCCCAGGCTAGCCTTGAACCTGTTATGTAGCTGAAGATGACCTTGGACTTCTGACCCTCCTCTGTAGGGAGCAGGAAGTCCTGGGCGAATGTGTATTGTTTGATATGGGCATGGCCATGACAAGGACCAAGGCCTCAGCCCCACGGGGGTGGCAAAGCCTTCCTCTGGTCTGAGTACTGATGTTGACAGTGGGCAGGACAAGTCAACAATAGTTCTCTCCACATGGATGTTCACAGCCCGGAGACTGCTCCCCTGAGGAGACTAGTAGCTAAACCTGCCTCCTTGACCCAGCTGTACACCCCAATCCTGCCTCCATGTTTGTCTGTATTAATAACCCTGCCTCCATGTTCAACAAGACACTCCGGGCTTCCAGGGTGCTGTGGCTTCTCCATCAGGGAAAGCCCAGACCACCCGATTCCAGATTCTTTCTGTGGGTCAGTCTTTCTTCATTCCTTCATCACCCCTAGTCCAGGTTCTGGGCCGCAAGCTGTACACGAATCAGCACTCCTGCCTCAGCCTCCTGGGTGCTGGGAATACACACATGCCCAGTATAGGTGTGTCTGTTTACACCTGGTAGTGGAAATTGATCCCAGGGCCTCACACATGCTAGTCAAGCACTTTACCACAGCTACACCCCCAGCCACTCCTGAATCCTGTCCACGAGATAACCATTTGCCTACCTTGATGTCTCTTCCCTTTGGCACAGGGAACTCCCTGCATTTTTCTAGCGGCCACTCTACCCAATGCGGGAGCATGAATGATGGCCCCTCAAAGACACCGGACTCCACCTAGGACCTACAAGCATGTTTCCTTATGCTCCCTGCCAAATGGGACAACGCTTTGCGGCTGGGACTGGGCGGAGGACCCAGGCAGCCCGGTGTTGTCCCAGGAAAGGGTGAAGAGCAGAGGTCGGGTCAGCGGAAGAGAAGCAGAGGGTAGGGTGGTGTGAGCCAAGGAGCCCTGGGCCAGGACAGCCTCTGCAAGCCGGAAAGGATGAGTTTGTACATCTTGGACCTGTTTGCGCCTTGGTGTCGCCTCCGGGAGCCCTGCGGACCCGCCGGGATGCTGGAGTGAACTCGCCTTTGGGCAGGTCAGTGAAGGACCACAGGAAAGAGACACACCGGCTTCCCGGTGCTGCTTCGTGAGGCTCCTCCCTTCATCTCACTATTGCGGTCGCAATCCCTGGGTGTCTTTTTTGTGTGCTTTGGTACCCACCCCTCCCCTGCACATCTCTGAGCTTCGAGGACAACAGAGGTCATGGGCATCGTATTCCTTGCAAAACCCGAGGTGTGCCGCGGCCACTGTGGGATAAGCTCACAGCGTCTCACAGAGCTGAGACACACATGGCTTCAAGCTCAGGGACCATCCTCACCACGAGGAGGAGGAAAGTAACCTATACATCTCCGGGAGAAGAGGAGCGCTCCGTGATGCCCCAGCCTAAACTGCAGGGTCTTGTGTGACAACCAAGATGGCCAGGTCTGTCTCAGACTGCAGTGGGGTTAGGGCTGGACATTCCTGCCAGTGGGTGGGCAGTACCTGAGGTCAGCATGTTGTTGATGAGTTCCAGGAAGCCCTCCTCGGCCACATGCGCGTCCGTAAACAGGAAGATCATCACCTTGTTCTCCAGCCCCAGCTTCATGTACAGGTTCTTCAGATCATCCCGGAAGTTATTCTCCGAGTAACCTCGGTTCAACAGGATCTCAAACACCTGGGGAAACAGGTAGGCAGCGCCCGCTGAGGCAGGGGGAAAGGTGCTGAGCGCATCAGGAGAGCATGTGGGTTTGCATGCTCCGCAACATTACGTCACCTAAGGGGTACAAGCCATTTGATTGACAAGTGTCCTGTGTGTGCTGCATGCATGTGTCAAGGTGTGAGTATAAAAGGTGCTGAGAAAGGAAGGCAAGGAAGGGACTTGGCCACCCGGGTGTCACTGGAGGGAGAGAAGGGGTACCTGCAATAGCAAAGGCTGGTGATCGGCGACTAGACCAAAAGCACCGTGTGCACGCTTAAAGTGATAAACTGTACCATCTGGAGTCATAGCTCTGTAAAGCAGTTTTATCTTTTCTAAAAGATTTATATTGATTTCTGTTTATGCGCTTGGGCTTCTAAGTGAACCACAGGAGGGCACTGGAGAGACCACAGGAGGGCGCTGGACCCCCTGGAGCTGGAGTTCCCGGAAGTTATAAGCTGCAGGTGTGACAGCCAGCAATGCCACCCGCGGCTCCTCTCAGGTTTGGCCAAGCCCCCCCCCCCCCCCTCTGTGTTCCCACAGTTCCCAATTCACAGGCGTGGCCTGGGTCTGACTTTTGAGGTTGAGTTCTCAAGCCGTGGACGGGACAGAAACAGAAGGTCATACTCCCAACTCTTTAAACAGGCTCCCCCTCACCTCGTAGCCTGCGGTGAAGGCCGCCAGCCTGGCCAAGGACTGCTTCCCGGAGCCACCCACGCCCACCAGCAGTGCATGGCCCCGGTCCATTCGAATGATGCGGTGCACACGCGTCAGGTGCTCCAACGCGTCGTCAAACAACACCAGGTTCATCTTGGTGTTGATTTCATTGTACTCCTCGAGGATTTCCTGAGTGGAAAGGGTCCGTGAGCCCCACTGCACGTTAAGAGGCAGGCTCTCTCCTTCGCATCAGGAAAGAGGAAGGATGGAGAGAGCTGCCTTTTTCCTCAGCATCCGGGGCTGAGGAAGTAACCCAAATGTTAGGACCTGTGGGGCTGGAGACCTAATTTCCCGACCTCAAGACTGCAGTCGGCTTGGCGTGGGGCAGGAAAGCTGGCTCAGCAGGGAGATGTTGCTCTTTCCAGGACCCAAGTACAGTTCCTAGCGATCAATCAGACGGCTCACAAATGCCTGTAACTCCAGTTCTAGGGAGACTGACGCCTTCTTTTGGCCTCTGTGGGCACCTATACTTACATGCGAGCATGCATGCATGCGTGCATTTTCATACACACACACATTCACACACATACTACATACATAACTAAAAATAAAGTAAATCTCTGGTCTGCTGGGTGTCAACCTGCTAGAGTGAGCCATAGCCTATTACAGACAAGAGAGGCTGCTAGGGCCACCAAACACACCCCAAACACTGGGTGTGCAATATCCTGCATGGACAGAGCTGGAGGTTGGCGGTCCACACCTCAAACAGTGCCTTGGCGGCCTCATAATCCTGGATGTCTTCATAAATGCGTGGTTCATCCTCATGCAGAGCCGTCCGGAAGTCCCCAAACAGGATGGGGTCCCTCATCACCATCTCGAAGTCATCGTTAAAATGCTCCTTCACCAGGGCCCCAATGTGATCTTGCACCTTGAAACGAAAGCCAGTTAAGGCCCCAGACATGTCCACAGTTGCATACATTTGGCGGGAAAAGAGAATTCACCATGATCAGTGGGGATAATTTACCTAGACCTCACCTAGTGGTGCCTATCCTTCTGCAGTGAGCATCCAGAATACGCAATACATTGGTTTCTTTTCTTTCTTCCTTTCTCTCTTTCTTTCTTCCTTCCTTTCTTTCTTTTTTAACTATTTTTTTGTTTGTTTGTTTGTTTTGAGACAGGGTTTCTCTGTGTAGCTTTGGCACCTTTCCTGGAACTCACAGTAGCCCAGGCTGGCCTCGAACTCACAGAGATCCGCCTGCCTCTGCCTCCTGAGTGCTAGGATGAAAGGCGTGCCCGGCCACACTGATTTCTTTTGGTTTTGTTTTTTCTAAACCTTCTTTTTTCATTTTAATCACATTTACTTATTTATTTGTGCCAAGGGGACACACGCAGAGGGCAGAAGATGACTTCTGGGAGTCAGTTCTCTCCTGCCGCCATGTGGGCCCCAGGGATGGAACACTCAGCTTATCAGGCTTGGCCGCAAGTGCCCGCTGACCCATCTTGCTGGCCTCACTGGCGTGTGTTTCTCTCAGACTCTATGTAGGGTTTCCCCGCCCGCTAAGGTGGGTGTGCGTGCTCACCAGCTGCTTGTCCACTTCGTTGATGAGCCGGTCATGAAAAACCCGCAGGCACTCGTTTCTCCACACCCTTACCATCTGAGGCACCGTCTGAAACCTGCATGAAGGGAGGGCAACGATGTTGGTCACCAGGTCCCCTGGGGAGGAAGAAGGGGCTCGGGTGGATGGGGGGGTACAAGAGCCCTAAGAGCCTCTCTGTCCCTTTCTAGCCGGAAGCTGGCAAGTTAAATACAGGGATCACAAAGTCATCACCCACGGCTTACCCTATTATAAGGAAGAAATGGAATCATTCCGTGAGTCATGTACACAGCCCAAAGCCCGTGTGAACTTAGAATCAGCCTCAGGGCTCCTTTTCCTGGTCCTGCTTCCAGAACTTTCTCTAGTTCCCGGCAAAGAGCCGTTACCCCATCCAAAAGACTAGGAACAGGGAAGACGGCCACTCTAAACCACCCACAGCACTCCAAGGCAGGTTAAAGCCTGTGTGAAGAGTCCTCTGCTCTTCTTCAGTGTGGCCAGGCCCTCCCTGCAGATCCACAGAGACCAAAGCAGCCAGGGAATGATGGGAGTCTGGCGGTCCTGAGAATCTCCCAGTACGGAGCCCTAACTGTTTCCGTGCTGTGTCTGGAGACTCCTGGGGACGCATGCATCCTCCACCCAGCTGCAAATGCTGTAGCCAAATGAGCCGCAGGCTCCATGCAGATCCAGCCGCAGACACCTGTACACACCCCAACTTCGGGGGCTAAGGAGCGTCACCCTAAGGGTTTATCTGTTTTCTCAATCAACATAATCAAAGATGCTGTGTGATTCACTGACACATTTTTTTTTTTTTTGACCCATCCAATTCATTGAAAAGTCCCGACCAAAGCCATCATGCCTTTAGGGCAGTGGTTCTCAACCTTCCTAACGCTGCGACCCTATAACATGGTTCCTCATGTTGTGGTGACGCCCCCAACTATAAAGTGATTTTTGCTGCTACTCCGTAGCTGTCACCTTGCTACTGTTATGAATCATAATGTAAATATCTGTGTTTTCCATGGTCTTAAGCAACCCCTGTGAAAGTTTGAGAACTGCCACTTTGGGGCATGTTTTAGTAAAAACAAACAAGCCCCCAAACTCACCGATCTGGATTAGTGAGGACAAGACCGTTAAAAACTCTGGAGAGGTCCCGAAGGTTGAAGATGTAATGGAACTTCGAAGGGGTGGGAGGTAGATCTTGAACAATGTTTTTGTAAAGATTTAATGTGCAGAATGTCAGCTTCCTGCTTATGCCCCCGATGCTCTCATTAAAGTTCTTAAAAAAAAAATGAAAAGACCACCATGTCTATCGGTAGAAGAATGGATAAGCAAAATGTGGTGTTTTGTTTTGTTTTGTTTTTTTGTTTCTGTTTTTGTTTTTCGAGACAGGGTTTCTCTGTAGCTTTAGAGTCTGTCCTGGAACTCGCTTTGTAGACCAGGCTGGCCTCGAACTCACAGAGATCCGCCTGGCTCTGCCTCCCAAGTGCTGGGATTAAAGGCATGCACCACCACCGCCCAGCAAAATGTGGTATTTTCATAGTAGAATAGTATTTGATCAGGAAAAGGAACGGAACACTGACACGTGGGTGAATCTTGAAAACCTGGTGCTAAGTAAGAGAAACCAGACATCAGAGGCCACATGGCTTCCAGGGATTGGGAGACAGGGAGGGCAATCTGTAATGGGTGCAGGTTTCCTTTGGTTAAAAAAAAAAAGTTCTATTTACACAGTGAGAATAGCTAGCCAAGACTGAATGGACCAAATGCCTCTAAATTGCATGTATTAAAATGGTTAAAATAATGAATTTTACATTATGTGAAGTTTGCATTTTACCTACATATGCATATGTGTGTGCACTTGCATGCATGTGCAGCTCGCCACTAAACCCACTCTGACTGCCCTAAAGGTATTCAACCTCTGACAGTGGCATATGACGTCATCTGTAGTTAAACAGCTTCATACGAGGCTCACAGTTCCTCCTGCTCCTCACACCACACCCTCCCCTCCTGGCCTTGGAGTGCACAGACCCCACTCTAAGGTAAATAAAACAGCCCTGCCCCCGCTCCCACCCAACATGTTGACCTCCAGTTCAGACTTGTAGGGAAGGCCCGGTTACCGAGGTGTGGCCCTTCAGGATGGAGTAGTAGATCAAGCGGAGAGACTCCTCTGATGGGAAAGGGACATTGAAGACGCTGAACAGCGAGAGGAACCTGGGGTCCACCTCATTGCGGCCCCCTCCTGCCTTCCCCATGGCAGCGATGAAGCCCAGGTCACGGATACTCTTACAGTTGAGTTCTTTCCCACGGTCATATAAGTAACCCTTTTCCAGCAGCAGCTTCAGCAAGGCGATGGGCTGCTGGGTGCCATACTCGTCCACCTGGGAGATTATCAAAAAGTAGAGCTAGTGAGTTCGAGGCCAGCCTGGGCTACTGGGCTATAGAATGAGTTCTAGGAAAGGCTCCAAAGCTACACAGAGAGACCCTGTCTCAAAAAACTAAAAAAAAAAAAAAGAAAAAAAAAAAAGAAAGCAGAGCTAGGTAAGACTGTGCCAACCTTGAATGCTCACCTCTCCTGCTTCCCCCTGAGCATTCTGGGTTGGCCTCACAGGGCTTCTCAAGTCTGTAACTGTCTATTCACACCTGGAGTCTGTCTCCTTCACTAAGCTGTGCATCCCATGAAGGCAGCAACTGCAAAGGCTTAGACACCTCACAGAACCAGTTTCTGGGAGTAGTTCAGTGAATGGAATGGATGGATGAATGGATGGATGGGTGGATGGATGGATGGGTGGGTGGATGGATGGATGGGTGGGTGGGTGGATGGATGGTTGGATGGGTGGATGGATGGTTGGATGGATGGATGGATGGATGGATGAATGGATGGATGGATGGATGGATGAATGGATGGATGGATAAGTAAATGGATGAATAGATAGATGAGTAGGTAGATGGATGGGTAGTTGGGTAGATTAATGGGTGAATGGGTGGGTAAATAGATGAGTAGGTAGGTAGATGGATGGATGGAAGGATGGATGGATAGATGGATGGATGGATAAGTGGATAGATAGATGGATGGTTAAGTGGATGAATAGATAGATGAGTAGGTAGATGGATGGGTAGTTGGGTAGATTAATGGGTGAATGGGTGGGTAAATAGATGAGTAGGTAGGTAGATGGATGGATGGATGGATTGGTGGGTGAATGGGTAAGTGGATAGATAGATGGATGGGTAAGTGGATGAATAGATAGATGGGTAGGTGGATGGATGGATGGATGAGTAGATTCTGTAGATGGGTGGGTGAGTGGATGGATGGAGAGATGGATGGATGGAGAGATGGATGGGTGGATGGATAATGGATGGATGGGTTTCTACAGATTCCTTAACTACAGATGGAAAAGTAACAGATGCAGGTCTGTGGATAAATAAAACAGTAGGTAACAGTTGACTAGATAGATGGATGGAAAATGTATAAATGGTCAGATATATTGCAAATGGACAGATAGTTAAAAACTCTTGCTGCAAGCCAGTCGGCGGTGGCTCACACCTTTAATCCCAGCACTCGGGAAGCAGAGCCAGGCAGATCTCTATGAGTTCAAGACCAGCCTAGTCTACAGAGCGAGATCCAGGCAGGCACCAAAACTACATGGAGAAACCCTGTCTAGAAAAACCAAAAACAAACTAACAAAAACAAAAACAAAACAAAACAAAAACCACTTGCTGCTCTTCCAGAGGATCAGAGTTCTGTTCCCAGCTCCCATGGCAGGCAGCTTAACCACCACATGTAACTCCAGCTCCAGGGGATCTGACGCTGTCTTCTGGTCTCTTTGGGTACATGTGGCATATATACACACAGGTACACACCCATAAAAATAATAAAACTTAAAACTAGTCTTAAATAATAAAAATCTTAAAAATCCATGAACTTCCACATGCACACACATACATACACACACATGCCCACCTAGTCCACCTCTGTAAGCTCCGCTCACCTTTGGCATGTTCATGTCATCCATGAACACCAGCAGGCGCTTCCCCATGGGTGGTCCATATGTGTCCTTCGTCCGTTTCTCCACATTTGCCTCTAGATTTCTCTGGATGTCCAAGGATGTGGTGCGTGAGGAGAAGCTGACCATCAGCACAATCTGTAACAGAGCAGAGGGTGGTAAAACAACTAGATTCTAAACTAACCTTCTAGAACGATGCAGGTCCGTGCGTCATCATTTTTTTAAAATAATTTGTTTATTTCTATTTTATGTACATTGGTGTTTTGTCTGCATGTATATGAGTGAGGGTGTCTTGTGTGTGAGGGTGTCAGATCTTGGAGTTACAGACAGTTGTGAGATGCCACGTGGGTGCTGGGGATTGAACCTGGGTCCTCCGGAAGAGCAGCCAGTGCTCGTTCGTAACCACTGAGCCGTCTCTCTAGCCCCAATTCACCATTTTTAAGAGCTAAAGACAGAGCTGGGTGTGATGGCACACTCAAGAGGCAGAGGCAGGAGGACCTCTGTGAGTTCCAGGCCAGGCCAGCCAGGGTTACACAGTGAGAGCCTGTTTTAACAGCACACTCTTTCCTTCTGTTCGATTCCACGTTGCCACTCATGAGCCTTGGGACAAGGCAGGCTGTGGAATGTTGGCCCCCAAGGCCACACTGTCTTGAAATCAGAGAATCGGTGATTCCCCACAGGAGACCCTCCCAAGGTTGGACCCACTAACACCCCCTCATCAGAGGGGCTGGGAGGACTCTGAACCCTCCCTACACAACCAGTTAACTATTACCTACATGTCGCCCTGCTTCTGAGAGTGACTCCAATCATATTCATCTGGTTCTCCGAGCCGGACTTGGGTAGAATTGTTTCTCGGCCCTTTCTATCTGGGTGATTAGAAATAAACTCCCAGGAAAGGTCACATGATGATATGTGGTAGGGAAAGTATCATTCTACCACGGTGGCCTCTAAAAAGGCAACTGTCTGACCTTTAAGAGTCTTTGAAGAGGGGTTGGGGATTTAGCTCAGTGGTAGAGCGCTTGCCTAGCAAGCACAAGGCCCTGGGTTCGGTCCTCAGCTCCGGAAAATTTAAAAAAAAAAAAAAGAGTCTGGAAAGATGACTTTAATGACATCTGCTGTACTACTCTCGATGGCAGAGGAGTTTTAAACATAAATTGCTTTCAAGGCAACTGCCCATTAATAGGGAGGCCAAAGAAAGCATATACAGCCTGGGCCTCATAGCTGGAGGGAAGATGTTCTCCTGCACTCTCCTGCACATGGACAAGATGCTCCTCACTCTCTCTCCCCGCAACCCCCTTAGAGGAACTGAGTGCACACACAGGCACGTACATGCACACGCATGCACGCGCGCTCACATACTCTCTCTCTCTCTCTCTCTCTCTCACACACACACACACACACACACACACACACACACACACGCTCATATTCAGCCATGTACCAGCCACAGCTGGACTGCTGTGCCATACAGCTAGCTCGGTAGCCCCTGCCCAGTGCTGGGGTTCAGTTAGCGAGGTGTTTAACAACTTCTCAGTTGGTGCCAAAGTTGTTGGTCTATGGACCAGTGTGCATCCAGGACCAAGGACTCGCTGACTCGGCTCTGTCCCCTGCTGTTGACAGAGAGTACTCAACTGCCTGCCAGTCCATCTGTTCACCTGTCTGGACCTGGTCCTGGCCTGCTGTATCCTGACCCAGTTCAGCTTTTTTTTTTTTTTTTTAACCTGGCAGCTAAAAAAATCTACAGCTTTGCTCTCAAACCTGAGCCCAGCATCTCCCTTCTGGCTCTGATCGGGTTCGTGATCATTGATACGGACTCTCAGCACATTCCTGAGACCCTTGAGCTCTGCTGTGACCTCTGCTGGTGTCCACTCTGTAATCCATATACAAACACGTAGGTAAATAATGTATCTATGTATGGCGTGCTGTGAGAGCTAATATCAGTCACTAAAATAGGAATAAAGAACTTGCCTTCACCTTGCCCAGGCTACCAAGCTATTATGATAATAGCTGCCATTGAAACTTCTACACCTAGGCAAGGTGGTGGTGCCACACACCTTTAATCCCAGCACTGGGGAGGCAGAGCCAGGCTGATCTCTGTAAGTTCAAGGCCAGCCTGGTCTACAGATTGAGGTCCAGGACAGCCAAGGCGACACAGAGAAACCCTGTCTTGGGAAGAAAAAAGAAAGAAAGAAAGAAAGGAAGGAATGGAGAGAGGGAGAGAGGGAGGGAGGGAGAGAGAGAGAGAGAGAGAGAAAGAAAGAGAAAGAAAGAAAGAAAGAAAGAAAGAAAGAAAGAAAGAAAGAAAGAAAGAAAGAAAGAAAAAGAAAGAAAGACGTTTGTCTGCATTGTCTGGTATAGTGAATTCCTATACCTTGTCACAAGGAACACAATGGCTTCTGTCATGTGGATTACAGCCATGAAGGAAGCCAGTTGCCCTTGGGTGTCACTGCGGTGGATGGAATATGCCGCACATCCCATGCATTGGACATCATCCCTCGTTTCATGTTAGTGAGCTTCGGAGACTTCCAGGACCTCTGGGGGTGATGGGGCGGAGGGGCTCTCAAACGCCTCTCAAGCCATTTGCCGAGTAAGACTCAAGGGTTCTAAGGAAGTGATGGGTTTTTGTTGTTGTTTTGTTTTATGAAAGTGGACTTCTCACCATGTGATGCCTCCCCACCCACCATGTCACCATGTGCCACAAAGGCCCTCACCTGTCAGATGGCAGCACCATGCTCTTGGACTTCCTGGCCCCCAAGAGCCGAGTTAAGTCAACATCGACTCCTCGTGACTTACCAGGTCTCAGGCCTTTTGTTATAGCAAAGGTCTCAGACAAGCACGGTCAAGCCTTCCTAGGAGAGGTCCACACTGAGGATCTGAGACCTCCAGCCTCACAAAATGCCATCTTGGAAGATGGCCATCCAGCCCCGGTCAGGCCTTCAAGTGAACATAGCCTTCACCAACCTTAACTACCGTTCTGTGAGAGACCCTGAACTTCAGTCACTCAACTAAGCCACATCAGAGTCCTGACCCACGGGAGCTGAGAGGTAATAAGGGGCTTGTCACACTGAGCCACCAGGCTGGGGTAACTTGTTACCCAGCAACTGTCAACTAATACAAGCGAACACTCACATTGGTCTCCTCATTCATATTTTTCAGGAAGTTCTGGGTAGTGGCTGTCTTAGACGTGCCCGATTCACCCACAAAAAGAACAGGGTGCTTGATTTTAACCATCTGCTCCAGGATCCAGGTGGTGCGGGTCGTATCCACAGTGTGAACTGTGAAAGATAAAAGAATAAGGTTGTCCCAGGAACTCTGAGCACTTGGCCACCTGGTGCTCCCACAGAGTCCCATGCATCCAGTAGGAGCAGCAAACACCAAGCTCTGGGATTAGAGGCAGCTCAGTGGGTAAGAGCCTTGCTCTAGAAGTATGAGGACCTGCGTTCAAATCTCCAGTGCCTCCATGAAAAGTTGTGTGTGGCTGTGGGTGCCTTTAACACCAGGGAGGTGGAGACAGGAAGAACCTGAGAGCTTGCTGGCCAGTTAGGATAACCAGAACGGGCTTCAGGCCCAGGAAGACACCTGACAGCCTGCTCATGCTTCCACAAAGTGTACCCAGGTGCATAGTTCTGTACCACACACACACACACACACACACACACACACACACACACACACACACACACACACACACAGATACATACATACATACATGCATGCACACACACACACACACACAGATACATACATACATACATGCATGCATACACACACACACACACATACACATACACACACACACACAAACCCACATGCACAGGTTTTTTTGTTTATTTTTCGAGACAGGATTTCTCTGTATAGCCCTGGCTGTCCTGGAACTCACGCTGTAGACCAGGCTGGCCTCGAACTCAAAGATCTTCCTGCTTCTGCCTCCTGAGTGCTGGGATTAAAGGCGAGTGCCACCACCACCTGGCATTTTGTTTTGCTTTGTTTTTAAGCCAAGCTCTGGCTGCAAAGGTGAATATGGATAAAGCCTAGCCTCTGTTTCCCAGACATGCCATGGCTTTTTGGAGGCACGACATCCACCCAATCAAAGTGTGTAACTGAGTATGGCACATTTCCTTGGCAAAGTGATTGTGGTAATGGCACCAACTTCAACCACCCTGTTCCCTGAACTCCATCTGATTTGTGCTCAGAATGAAAACCACACTTCTCCCCCACTCACAACTCAAGCACCCATAGGACCAATTTCCTGAAAACCTCTGCTAAAGGCAGCATCACCACAGTCAGGTCCAGCCCACCCACTCTCCGTGGGACCATTTCAATGGGGGGGCGGGTGCGGTTTCCTGAGAAAATGCAGATGTCTTACTCCGGAAGCAACATGCACCAGACCAGACATGCTTACTATGGAATCATACAGGATGGATCAAGGCTCTCTCAAGGTCCACGCTCATTGTGAACTGCTGCTGGGGCTTCCCTCCTGCCCTCCCCATGTCCATCTCTGTGGCTGGAGCGCCCCAGGAGATACAAAGGAAAGTGGAGAACAGGCTATCGTGGGCATCGGCTTGCAGAGAAAAGCCCAGGTCACAGCCACACAGAGGTGCTCAGAGGCGTGGGACAAAATGGGACCCCAAGGGGCCGATGGTGCCACCCTCTAGTCACTCCCAGCCAGTTCCTGGACGGCACTCAGTTGCCAACGAGGCCATGGTCTTCTTTGCATGCCCACTTACACCCTTTCACACCCGCTCACACCAGGAGGACCGGGGCCAGTGCTGACATACCCAGGATGTCGACAAATTTCTTTTCGTGGCTGTGAACATACTCAGGAACTAGCTTGCTCCATGGGATCCAGTAGTTCCGCTTGGAATCGAAATGAAAGTCGTACAGGGTGGGAAGATGCCCTGCCGGGGGACAAGGGTCCAAGTGGCTTTTGTCACAGACATGGGGGACAGGATAGATTCTAGTGCATCTGGAATGAGCTGCCTGTTCACCTCAGAGCTACATTCAGTCTTGCTTGCTACCCCTTCACGGGAGAGAGGTACCCAGTGAGTATTCAGAATTGATGCTGTCCTCTCATGGGTCAGAATCTGGGACTTCTGAACCAGCACCACCTTTCTGCAGTTAACTGCCAGTCCTTCCTGGGGACACAACCATGCGACACAAAGCCATGACCCCACTCTTGTTGGTGGCCCAGGCAAGGGTAGATGCAAATAAACAGACAACTTTGATGCAGATGCTGAACTCTTAAGACTGGAGAAGTACAGGTAAGACCCATGACCCCATGACCCATGACCCCATGACCCATAGGGCATCTGGCAAAGACAGGGTGGGGAAGAAAAGAAGAAGCAGGGAGTCAAAGATTGCTCCAGAGCTGGAGCCCCGCCCACCATCTGCACCCCGCTCCCTAGCCCGTCTTCTCAACGGAATCCCCATTCACATGTGTGCCACGCCCACCCATCTCTCGGACAGACCACTTCTCCGAGCAGAAGGCCATCTGCGGGCTCCACCTGTTTCTAACTAAAGGCGCACATATTCAGGCAAAAATCCTAAACCCTTTATAAGATGCCTTCCTGTGACTCATCGGCTGGTCTGTGAGACAGACGGGGGAGCCCAGTGGAAAAATGGGGAACCCCGGAGTGTGTCAAGTGTGGAGAGCTCGGCCAGAACTAGAGCATAAGGGTCCAAGATGGAGTCAGAGGCACAGCCTCCTCCAGCAGCAGTGGCTAAGGGGTTGGCCTGCTGGGGTGGGCGACGCACTTGAAGCCCTGAGCAAAGCAGTGGCCTCGTCACACAGGCAGGAACAAGGAAAAACAAGTTCACCTCCTCCGCAAATCTGCACCGAAGGATCGGGTCACGACTCCTACCTGGCAGTTCTCCAGGACGGGCCCAGCGCCCTTCCGTGTCCACAGTGGGCATGGATGAGAGGTGTTTGATGCACTCGTCAAATTTGACCCTTCCCTCCTCCAGCAGGGAGGAGCCCAGTGAGCAGTAGAGTGCCTCCAGGAAGTAGCATTCGAGCAGGTCAGGGTCCTCGATTTCCCCTTCTAGGAGCGAATCCATCATCTTGGTTAACTGGATCACCTGGTCACAGAAAGCCTGTCTCAGTCCACCTCTGTGACCTCCACGATGCTATCCTGTCCTGAGTCCTCGCGTCCTGCATCCCACAGTGATGGCATCGATACCCGCCATATTGGTTTGGACACATGGAGCCTGGCACCTTAGCTTGCGTAGGGGGTCACAAGAAGGTGCCCTGACAGTCACCCATCCGCCATCTCTGCCCCCTTTATAAGCCCCTCCCCCACCGCCCGGGTCCCTCTCCCGGGGAGCCTTCCTTTCGCCCTCAGCAGTGAAGCGGAAGCGTTCTCACCATGTTCAGGTCCGTCTGGGGAACCACCATCTTAAGCTTCTCTCCTTGTCTCCCATCCACTATCCCCTCTATGATCATGTCGATGAGCAAGGGCACGTATTTCTCAAAGAGGTCATTTAAATGCTTTTGCTCCATCTGTGGAGGAGAGAGCCAAATCCTTTTCAAGGGTCCTTCTAACTGGAAGCTCATCAGGGGTTTGTCTTGTCCCGAGAAGGGCAGGAAATAACTATGTCGATGACTTCAGCAGGTGGCAGACGCAGGGCCAGTACCTTTCACATGCAGACAGATTCGGTCTTTTATTATTATTATTATTATTTTTATGTATATGAATGCTCTGTCTACATGTATGCCTGCACACAGATCCCACCATAGATGATTGTAAAGCACCATGTGGTCGCTGGGAATTGAACCCAGGACCTCTGGAAGAGCAGCCAGTGCTCCTAACCACTGAGCCATCTCTCTAGCCCCAGATTCGTTCTTTATGCTACACCCATTTCCCTTCACTGCCACAACGTACCCACACCTGTGAGTGACGGGTGATAACAGGTCCCATCTGACAGAAAAGAAGCTGATGGTCTTATAGTTCAAGCATCACAGTCAACCGTTCAGCAAAGAGTTTAAAGTAATGTAATGGGTGTGCGACTGGAGGGGAGGCTCAGTGGTTAAGACGGCGTATTCAGGCTGAAGTCGTGGGTCACCAGTTAAGAGCACTTGCTGCTCTTACAGAGGACCTGGGTTCAATTCTCTACACCCACATGGTGGTTCACAACAGGCTATGACTCCAGTCCCAGGGGATCTGAGACCCTCTTCTGACCTTCCTGGGCATCAGCCATGCACATAGTGCACACACACACACACACACACACACACACACACACACACACACACACGTATACAAAACACTAATGCACATAAGAACCCATCAGATCTCAACCACGGGGCAACCTGGTTCATCTGCACACGGCACTCAGCCAGCTGAGCAAAAGCACAGGGCGGGGCATCCTCTCTCTCCATAACTGGGCCCATCTGAACCAGGTTTGCACACTGAAACCCAGAATCCACCTGGGGTAACATCCGCTGGCTACAGCCATGTTCTCTCACGCGTGTATTGCCTCTGGCTGTGTTCCCACCCTAGGAGAAAACTTGAGTAGGTACAAAAGAAACTCACTCATGCAACTGGAAGTGTTTCCCAGCTGCCTCTCTGCAGAAACCAATTGATCCCTGGCCTAAGTTGTCAACATCATCACCCATCTCACCAGGGACACACGGCCCAAAGACTCATTAGGCCGCATGCTCAAGGACACACACAGCAGGTCAAGGTGCTCTCTCCTCCAAGCATCCCTCGTCCAACATTCCCGATGATGCTCGAGCTGTTTGAGGACAATGCTCACCTTATTTTGGATTTGCTGCTGTAACCATTTTTTCCAGTATGGTTGGTATTTCAAGTTCTTAGGGTCCACGTAGACCATCCCACATCGAGACACAGTAGCAGGAGAGGCGTACTGCAGGTCTCCCACCTGGAAAGCAAGTGAATCCTTCAGCTCATGGCTGCGAGCACCTGGGCCACACAGGCCAGGACCTTCCCTGTGCAAACAAGGGCACAAAGCCCATGGCAGACAGTCAGCACAGCTGTTGAGGTTTCTTTTTTGTTTCTGTTTTTTTCGAGACAGGGTTTCTCTCTGTAGTTTTGGTGCCTGTCCTGGATCTTGCTCTGTAGACCAGGCTGGCCTCAAACTCACAGAGATCCACCTGGCTCTGCCTCCCAAGTGCTGGGATTAAAGACATGTGCCACCACTGCCTGGCTGAGCTGTTGATGTTTTAAACTGAACATGGAGGTCACAATGAGATCACCCACGCCTGATGTGACATCTTCTCATTAAATAAAATTGTTGTAGACTACCTGATAAAACGTAGAAAAATTAGAAACATGGATGCAAGCTATTCAGATCCCAGAACCTAGAAACAAGTATCTTGGGTTTCTTTTTTAAAGACTTATTATTTTATTTAGTGTGGATATGGATGAACCTAAGTGTGCCTGTGCACTAGGTGTGTGCGGGTCTCCACAGAGGCCAAAAGAAGGCCATCAGATCCCTTGAAAGTGGACTTACAGATGGCTGGGATGAGCTGGGAACCAAACAGGGTCCTCTGTTAAGAACAGCCAGTGTTCCTAACCACCGAGGCGCCTCTCCAGACCCTTGGTTTTTGTATTGTTTTATTTCAATTTTTTAAGGCAGGGTCTCAAGTAGCCCAGGCTAGCCTGTAACTAAGGATAGCCTTGAACTCCTGGTCCTCATGTCTCTGCTTCCTGAGTGCTCGACTGACAGGTGTGTGCCAGCACACCTGGGTTTGTGCAGTGTTGGGGATGAACCCCGGGCGGGCCTCAAGCATACTAGGTGAGCTCTCTACCAACTGACCTACAGCCTCAGCCCCCCAGACATTGCTTTAGGGAGTTTTCTTCTCTGTCTTTCTGCTTCTTCGTCAACATGGCTAACATCAGGTAGCACAAGGCATTAGAAGAACAGAGTTAACAACACTGTTAAGTGACATGGGTCCATCAGCCAACTAGACAATGGCATGCGCAAACGCAAATGCACGGATGAATTCTGCAAACCGGAGAGGAATAATATCACGATTAATCTGAAGGAAGAGCAAGTCCTAGTAATTTTCAATTTCTTTCCAACCTAGTAATGGATACATTTAGTAAAAGGATGAGTAACAGGCTAAGCATGTTGTTTATAGATCGATCATAGAATGATTCTCAGGAGAAAGAGCTTTAAAAAAAAAAAAAACAGCCAGGCATTGTGGTACACGCCTTTAATCCCAGCACTGGGGAGGTAGAGGCAGGTGGATCTCTGTGAATTCAAGGCCAGCCTGGTGTACAGGGTGAGTTCCAGGAAAGCTGGAGCTACACATAGCGAGAGCCTGTCTCAAAACGCAAACATGAAAGTCGTCGTCGACTCTAGCTTAAAGAGGGGAGGATGGAAGAAGATGGGAAACAAAGGTCGGGGCCGGTGAGATGGTTCAGTGAGCAGAGTGCTTGCTGCCAAGCCTTGCAAGCCGAGTTCAATGCCTGCGACCCACACACTGGGCAAAAGAACCAACTCCCACAAGTTGACTTCTAACCCCCACACATACCTGAGTGCACAAATGTAGTTAAATGTCATGTTCAAAATCAAAACAGTGAACTCATTGTAAACGTCTGTGTTTTCATAATCGTCCACCTTAGTAAAGACTTAAACGAACTAAAAGCAGGGACCCTGTTCAAGTTTGGTTCTCAGCACGACTTGCCTCAAAGAGCAGGGCACAGTGTGCCTGGAGCCGAATGCGCTCCCCGTTGGCCAAGGTCAACAGCTTGTTGTCATCCATCACGGAGTTCATGTTTTCCACCCACAAGGCATCCACATCTCCATCAAACAAAATATACCTGCAGTGACCAAAGAGAGGTAAGCCACAGACCCTAGAGCATTCCTAGTGACCCCGCTGTCCCTCCCAATCGATGTCTTCTCCCAGGTCTTTCCAGCCAGGACCTTCACAGCATGCTCCCTTTGTCCTGATGTTTGACCACGTGGTGCATAAACACTGAGCCACTCACCAATGTTTGAGGATCTGAGAATGCCATGCACAATCCAGCTAGCTCTTTTTTTTTGGGGGGGGGGGGAGGGGGGGTTTTAAGACAGGGTTTCTCTGTGTAACTTTGCAGCCTGTCCTGGAATTCACTCTGTAGACCAGGCTGGACTCGAACTCACAGAGATCCATTCTGGGATTAAAGGTGTGAGCCATCAGCACCTGGCTACCAAGTAGTATTCTACGATTCTTTTTCCGTCTTTTTGAGAAAGGGTTTCTTGGTGTAGCTTTGCGCCTGAAAGACCCTAACCCTTCAGGCTTACACCCCCCAAGCCCCAGGAGAATAAGAAACTAAAAAGAAAACTAGTTCCAAGGGCCACCTGACTCAGCCACTACTCAACCACCCCTGCCACAATGTAACAATGTAAAAAGATCTCTGTTAAGAGATGTGCTCAACTGTGACTGGGATAGTTGCAGGTGTTCCAGGAAGGACCACTGTGACCTTTGTGTAAACTCCACTCCTGCCCTGATACCCGCCCCCCTTGAGGTTTCGGGAAGAATGTGCATGCGGACGTGACTGTATCTGTGATCAGGCCATGAAATTGTATGGGAATTGTAATCTTATGGCTTTTGTGGGTTTTTCCTTTAAAAGTACCTATGTGACTGTAGTGCGATGTGACTCTTGCTCTTTGGAGCAGAGTTTGCCCGACTGTACAGTCGCTTCTTCAATAAACACCTCTTGCTATTGCATCAACTGGACCAGAGTCTGGGTTCTTGGGGCACCCCCTCGAGAAGGTAGTACCCTGGGTCTGGGGTCTATCACACCTTTCCTGGATCTCGCTCTGTAGATCAGAGCTGACCTCGACCTCACATAGATCCGCTTGGCTCTGCCTCCCAAGTGCTTAGATTAAAGGCTTTTTTTCTTTCTTTCTTTTTCTTTTTTTTTTTAATGATCTATTTATTTATTATGTTCTCTGCCTGCAGGCCAGAAGAGGGCACCAGATCTTATTGTAGATGGTTGTGAACCACCATGTGGTTGCTGGGAATTGAACTCTGGACCTCTGGAAGAACAGCCGGTACTCTTAACCACTGAGCCATCTCTCCAGCCCCAGCAATCGCCTTCTTTTTCGTCTCATACTATTTGCCTTTATCTCCATTTGTTCTTATAAATTACAACGTCCCTGCATTTCTGCATAGGAACCATCTACTAGTCCTGAGTGAGTAGTTTCACAGTGACAGAAAGTATAATGGTCAACCACCCCGTACAACACTTTTGTCTTAAAGCTGAATACATTGTAATTTATCACTATTTTTTTTAAAAAAACTTATTTCTTCTCTTTTTTTCCTTTACATTTTAAAGATTTTTAACTTTTATTTCATGTGTGAGTGTTTGTCTGCATGAATATCTGCGCCACCTGTGTATGCAGTGCCTAAGGTGGCCAGAAGAGGGCAGCAGAGTTACAGATGGTTGAGAGCTGCCAGGTGGGTGCTGGGAACGGAACCCTGGTCCTCTGGAAGAGCAGGCAGTGACCTTAATCACTAAGCCATCTTTCCAGCCCAATTTATTTATTTTTTAGGCAGGGTCTCATGAGGTAGTTCAGGCTGGCTGAAAACTCTCATACCTCAGTATCCCAAATGTTTGTTAGGTTTACAGATGTGTGCCGCCATACACTACACTTAGCCAGGAGAGGGGGAGACCTTAGCTAAAGATCTCAAGACAACATTGTTCTAGATCATTGGCTGGTTCCCAATTCCATGCCAATTAGCTTCATAAGAAAATAGTACAGGGGGTCAGGCAGATTCTCAAACTGTTAGAGTTAGATTCATAGTCTTCTCTCTCTCTCTCTCTCTCTCTCTCCCCCCGCCACCATTCTCCCTCTCCCTCCTCCCTCTCTTTGATCTGTTACAGATATAATAATCCTTTCCCCTAATACTTCGGCATGTAGTTCCTAAGGATAAGTGTGTTATATTCATAACCCCTGGGCTGTTATCAAATTGAGGACGTGCACCATGCATCCAATTCCATCGTGTGACTTGCAGCCCACACTCTATAATTATGTTGCCTCTCAACAGGGACTTGCCATCTGTATCCATGGCAGGAAGACTTGACTCAAACAAGTAACAATAGCTGTTCAGTGGGCATGGGGTTGATGAGAAACGGGGTGTGAGCACCACCATGAGGTGTCTCCCTACAGAAGGCCAATCCACTCCACAGGGGGACACAATGCCTTGTCCAGAAGAGACGGCACTGTGAGTAACGGGACACGCAGACACCATACATTTCCAGTGCTGAGACAGATACCGCATCCCTGGGACATTCTGAGATGCACAATCAGAATCAAGACAGCTGCGAGAAAACTGAAATTGAGACCCCCTCCATAATGCAGCTGGTCTGGAATATTCCAGAACATCAAGGTCATGAGGAAAAGAAATTCTAAGAAACTGCTCAATACTAAAGGGTGCCAAAGAGATCGCTTCTACCCCAGGCTTCTGGCTAACGAGGCAGACACTCACTTCCGTTCCTTCTTGTCGGTCGGCCTGTTGATCTCCCTGAAGATGTTTGACAGCACCCCATCTGTCCAGTCTCGAGTGGTGGGGTCCAGGATGCCGTAGAGCTCAATGACACTCACAGCTTTGGGGTTCAAGATGTACAGCTTCGTCATTAGCCCAAGCCTAAACCAAAAAGGCAGCTTCAGCTATGGCTCCGGCCAAGAAAGCACTGGAGGGGGACACAGGAGACCCGCGACAGGAAGTACAGATGGGAATCCATTCTAAAGCTGACCTGTGCTTCTATTTTGTAGAGAGCGTCAGAGGCAGGGTCTCATTATGTGGCCCTGGCTAGCCTAGAACTTACTAAGTAGACCAGGCTGGCCTCAAACTGATGGGGATCCTGCCGCCTCTGCCTGCTAGATCACGGGCATGCACCACCACACCTGGCTCTGTGTGTGGCACACTTTGTAAGTCATGAGGACGGGACGCGCCCCTCTGTGATGGTGGATCCCCCCCACACCGCAACTAATCAAAGGAAAACCAAGCCTAATACAACCCATGGGTCAGAATTTTAAAACAAATGAAGAGTAAATAGTAAACGTGCAATATCATACACACGTGTGTATGGATTTGTGTCCTGGCTGTGAGAATTGTCTAGCAGTGGACTACAGAATGGGAGAGAATGACCAAGGCCATGAGTTCCAGTCCTCAGCCTGCCGCTGTCCCTGGACCCCTCATATGGGACAGGGAGAAGAAAGAAAGTGGTACCACCCAATGCAAGATATTGTTATTTTAGTGTGTGTGTGTGTGTGTGTGTGTGTGTGTGTGTGTGTGTGTGTGTGTGTGTGATGTATGCACATGCAGCGTATGCACATGTATGTGTGGACACAGGCCAGACGATGACATGGGGTGTTTGTCCTACTCCATCACTCACCTTATTTCTCTGAGGCAGGGTCTCTCACCGCACCCGGAGCTAGGCTGGTAGCCACAAGCCCCAGCGACCCTCCCGTCTCCATTCCCACGACAGCACTGGGGTTCCACGGACCATAGTCCATGCCTGCCTTTTACGTGGGCACTGGGGATTTGAACTCAAGCCCTCATGAGTGTGCAGCAAGTGCTCTTTAACCATGAGGCGGTCTCCCAGACCCAGTCCTGAGATTTTCCTGTGCAATCTAGAAATGCCACAGCCACGCAGGTCACATGGGCTCTATTTGGAGTTTGCCCGGAATATTGGCATTCATCCAGAACCCCACCACTGGCAGGGGGAGGAGCCAAAAGTTGGAAAATCCACTCTGCAGGTAAGCCTGTCCCACCACAGTGAGCCATTAGGATATTCTAGGCACTCTGTTTAATTCTAATAATTTATGTAATTATTATAGTTTATTTCTTTATTGGGGATCAGAGGACAATTTGTGGGAATTGGCTTTCTCCATCCACCATGTGGGTTCTGGGGTTCACACTCACGTTGTCAGGCTTGGTTGAAAGCATCTTTACAGGCTCTGAGCCATCTCATTGGCCCTTCCGCATGATTTAAGAACTAGTTGGGAACAAGCCTACGCTAAGGCCTTTCATAATTAATAAAAAGTCTCCGTGTCCTTATTTGGGAGCTGGTGGTCTAAAGAAAGACCCATTACAAGTGCCAGCCTTAGTGGCCCTCTGCTCTCTGGTCATCCCAGATATGAGGAGTCTCAGCGCTCTGCTCTTGCCCCCTGCCTCCAGGAACTCCACAGTTCCCGGCCACAATGGATTTTATCCTCTCAAAATCTGAACCAAACTAAATCCTCTGTCCCCCATCACCTGCTTTTTGTGGGTATTTGATCACATCAATCAGAAAACAACTCGTGACTGGGACAGACACACACAGCCCATGAGATGAACGGTCAAAGCTCTCACCAAACACCTCCCAAGAGGCTGCCCTGACAAATGCCCCAAGCCCGAGCAGGACACTCACTTTGTCTGGGCCTGACACAGAGCATTGATGACCACGGACTTGCCCCCTCCTGTGGGCCCTACCACCATTGTCGTGTGGCG
This sequence comes from Peromyscus californicus insignis, assembly GCF_007827085.1. Classification (NCBI taxonomy): domain Eukaryota; kingdom Metazoa; phylum Chordata; class Mammalia; order Rodentia; family Cricetidae; genus Peromyscus; species Peromyscus californicus. The sequence continues at coordinate 15,163,784 of NW_026294540.1, read as the reverse complement.
GGGTCAGCATGGTCTCGAACATTTGGACCACTTTATCCACCTGTGGGACAGACACGGGCAGTTGCGTTAAACGTATCTTCTGGAAAAAAAATAGTAATAACGGTTTATCAAGATGTAATTCAGGGCTGGTGAGCTGGCTTAGCCAGTAGAGGTGTTTGCCATCAGGCTTGACCACCTGAGCACGGGATAGGAGAGAACCAACTCCTATGTAACTGATCTTCCTGTCTCTGCCTCCTGAGTGCTGGAGGTGTGTGCCACTGTGCCCATCTCTGTTCCTTTTATGGCTAAATACTATTGTATTTCACCACGATGATGAGGCCACATGTATCTGTCCATCAGCTGACAGACACCGTGGTTTCCACATTTGGGCCACTGTGAATATCCGACCATGGGAGCTCATGAGTGTGATCCTGAGCAGACATGTTCTCACTGCGCTTGGGCGCCTGCAGCGGGATCACCAGGCTCTAGGATGCCTCTGGGTGTAGCTTGCCAAAGAGCTGGCGGACTGCTTGCCAGTGCAGTGTGTTATTTTACTTTCCTGACAGGAGTGTGTGTGTGTGTGTGTGTGTGTGTGTGTGTGTGTGTGTGTGTGTGTGTGTTTCCAATGGCGGGGGAAGCAATTGTCTTCCTCCACGGAGCTCCATTTTACTTTTTGAGATGGCTTCTCTGAACTTGGGGTTCACTGATGAGGCTAGACTGTCTAGTCAGCAAGTTGCATGCCCCGCCCTACCAGAGCTGGTGTGCCGTGCTGCAGAGCCCAGATGTTTACACGGATTCTAGGCACCTGAACTCAAGTCTGCCTGCTTGGGAGGCAAGCACTCCTCCCACTGCTCCATGAGCCTGGGGCCGGCCTGTGTTAGCTAGTGAGTTCCAGGCCCGTGTGAGTTCCAAAGCACCCTGCTCACCTGGACCGGCAGAAGCACGTAGCCATTCTCCTCCAGGACCTGCTCTACTGCGTCGTTGAAATCCGGGGTGGGTAGCGCACACGGGGGCAGTCCAGCCCAGGAAACAGGTCTGAGATGAGGCCCAGGAAGAGGGGCCACGTCCTCAAACACGAACTTGGGCAGGTTCATGTCCCGCAGCGCCCGCATCAGGACCACATCCTGGAGGGACCAGAGGACGAGAGATTGCCAGAGAACCCAGCAAGCCCCTGGACACCCTCCTGCCCAGCACAGAGTGGAATGTTCTTATAAAATTTAATGTGTTGCCGGGGGGGGGGGGGGGGGGGGGGGGGGCGCATGCCTTTAATCCCAGCACTTGGGAGGCAGAGGCAGGTAGATCTCTGAGTTCAAGGCCAGCCTGGTCTACAGAGTGAGTTCCAGGACAGGCAAGGCTACACAGAGAAACCCTGTCTTGAAAAACAAAAATGGGATGTAAGATGTCCACGTTTTATATCAAAACAAAACTTAAATATCCAACATGTACATTATCACTGGTGGAAAACTGTAAGAATGTCGCCCTCAGGATGCCAGCGATGGCTCTGACCGTGGAGTAAACACCACATCAAAGCAATGTGACTGTTTCTCTCACTTTCACCGCGAAGAGGAAGGAAGTGGGGGCGGGGGGGGGGATGATCAGGGCCCATGTGTGCACCCGTGAGATATCTCACTGAATCCCATTAAGATGTATGATCAGTGGGCAGAGCAATGGCTCAGTGTTTAAGAGCACTGACTGTTCTTTCAGAGGACCCAGGTTCAGTTCCCAGCACCCACATGTCAGCTCACAACCGTCTGTAACTCCAGGGCCTCCAAGAGGGCCAGACATGCATGTGGTAGGTACACAGACATACATGCAGATGTAACGCCCACACGCATAAGATACACAAATTTAAGTTTTAAAAACATACCATCAGTACTTGCTAATTGAAGAGGAACTCACACTCCCACTTCAACAGAAGGCTACTCGCGCCCCTCTGCCTCCCCACCACCCTAAGATGATGGACTGACAGTCGCTCCTGAAGGGCCCTGAATGTTGGTACTGCCACGGGGGCTCTGAACTTGATCTTAAGGGAACAAGTCTCCGTAGACAGCATCCCTGGGAGGAAGCCAAAGCAAAGCCAGACAGCCGACGGAGGGCCAACCAAGACCTAAGCTTCCGGGTGCCCCGTGTCTTCCGCCCTGCCGCCATGCGTGGAAACTGCACGGAACCACACACCACCACAGGCGCTTGAGCGGCCTACCTCCTGCAGGTCTGCAGAGCCTCGCTTCAGCTCGCCGGCCATGACCAGCACAGACTTCAGGGCCCGGAGCCCAAAGTCATAATGGTGCTGCTTGGACAGCTGCTCCCGGGCCAGCTTATACAGAACTGTCATCTTCTTGGCCAGAGTCTTTGACAGAAGACGGCGTGGAAACAAAAAATGTAAGAGAGTAAGTGACAGAAAGCAACAGAGTGTCCCTGCAAGCACAAAGGGACATGCGTATCTCGGGGACACTGAGCTACAGAGCTGCAGAGCTGGTCTTCAGCGTTTAGAAAACACCAGGGTGTGGTTTCTTTCCTAATGATGGCACCATACGGGAGACTTATTCAAAGAACACCCATGCTAGCTAGCCAGGAGGGGGTGGCACATGGGAGGTGTGTTCAGACAGGAGGATCGGGTAGTTCAAGGTCATCCTCGGCTACATAGAGAGTTTGAGGCTAGCCTGGACTACATGAGACCCTGTCTGGAACACACAAACCTGTTTCCCAAAATCTGACCGCTGCTGTACAAAGCTGGGATTGTAACTGCTTTCAATGATGGCAGATCCCAGCAAGCGGTCACAGTCCACTCACACAGATGCTCCCAGCTTACTGTGACCTCAACGTATCACACAGGTACCCCCCACCCCCAGCCACTGTTCCTTTTGTTGGTTTGTTTGATGCTGGGGGAGGAACCCAAGACCACTGAGCTACGTCCCTAGCCCTTTACTTCATTTTATTTTGAGATTTGAGTTTGGCTTTGAGTTTATAGTCTTCCCACCTCCATCTCCTAAAAAGCATGGATTAGAGATCAAGATGAGCCACCGCGCCCAGTCTGTTCCACTTTCTGATGACAACTTAGACTCCTGGGCCACCTCAGTCAAGCCCACTGGTCCCCAAGCTTTGCAAGGGAATTTGTATGATAACAGACACAAGACCTCATCCTGAAAACCCAGAGTCCTGGCAGCTGGGGGTGGGATGGAGAGAGTGCAATGGAAACCTTGAAGAGCATCCAGTGCAGGGCTAGAGAGATGGCTCAGTGGCTAAAAGCACATATTGCTTTTATAGAGGGCTCAACCCACTACTCATGTTGGATGGCTCACAGCCAGCCACCTGTTAACTCCAGTTCCAGGGGAATCAGATGCCCTCTTCTGGCCTCTGTGGGAACTGCACCCATGTGCATATACACAAACTCATTATTGCAAAATAAAAACTTTTTTTTTTTTTTAAAGAGCATGCATTCCAGAAAACAGTTGCAGTGTGGCTCGGTGGTGGAGAACATGCCTCAGCTGCGTGAGGTGCTGGGTGGGTTCCATCTTCAGCATCACACACAAAAAAGAAAAAGAGTGTGTGTGTGTGTGTGTGTGTGTGTGTGTGTGTGTGTGTGTGTGTGTGTATGTGTGTGTGTGTGTGTGTATGTTTTGCATGCAAGCATGCGGGTGAACGTCCCCATGGGTCCACGTGCATACAGAGCCAGAGGAAGACTTAGGTGTCTCCCTCTATCATCTGTCACTGTGTGTCTTGACACAGGATCTCACTGAACCACACGCTCACTGTTTTGACTAGGCTGGCTGACCAGGGAGCTATTGGGATCCACTGGTTTCCTCTTTCCGATGCGGGGGTTACAGGCATGCGCAGCCATGCCCAGCTGCTTACGTGGGTGCTGGGGATTCAAACTCAGGTCCTCGTGACTGCTGAGCAAGCCCTTTCACCCAGTGAGCCTTAGATCGTACCTTATATTTTGAGAGAAGGTCTCTTCCCTGAACCTAGAGTTGATGGGTGAAGCTGGTTGGTCAGCAAGCTCCAGGGATCTGCCAGTTTCCACCTCCCCAGTACATCAATTGCAGATGTGCACCACCACATCTGGCTTTTATGTGGGTCTGAGGACTCGAACTCAGGCCCTGATGCTCATGAGGCAGGCACTTTACTGCCTGAGCCCCCTCCCCAGTCCTACGGTGTGGCTTTTAAAAGGCTGAAATGAGAGAGTATCTCGGTGGCAAAGGGTTTGGTTTGTGCTCTGACTTTGGGGACAGTCACTCCATCCCTACATGTAAGGAGAGAAAGAACATGAACCCTGGTGACGTCCGAACACAACGTGTGCCTGGGTAGCTCTCAGGCAGTGACAAAGACCGGCAGCTGCACGCATAAGATGCCACTCCTGGGGAGAGACTCCTGGGAGCACTGTTACTGGGTTTTTTGGTTTTGGTTTGTTTTGGTTTGGTTTTTGGTTTTTGGTTTTTGGTTTTTCAAGACAGGGTTTCTCTGTATAGTTTTGGTGCCTGTCCTGGAACTCACTCTGTAGACCAGGCTGGCCTCGAACTCACAGAGATCTGCCTGGCTCTGCCTCCCCAGTGCTGGGATTAAAGGCGTGCTCCACCACCGCTCAGCCAACACTGTTACTGTTATCCCAACCTCTCAAGCATTAGCACACAACCAAATTAAGTCACAGCTTCGGAGAGGGTGGGGGTAGGAGAAGAGACAGGGCAGAATCCTCCCAAAGCTCAACCTGCAGCTAGCCAACGGCGCGGCTCACCTTGGCCCCCAGGAAGCCCTCGGAGAAGAGCATGATCTCACAGATCTGCTGCAGGTCAGGGACAATGACAACCACAGGCCTGAACAGCGCCTTCACGGACTCGGGCAGCTCCGTGCGGCCCGCATAGCCGGGGTTCATGGTGATAAAGATGCCCATCCGAGAGTCAAGGGAGATCTCCTGCCCTTCGAACTGGGTGACAGGAGAGGAAAAGGCGGGTGATAGAGCCACCAGTTCACCCAGGGAGAGGAAGCTGGGGCCTCAGGGACATCCCCAAGGGAGATGGTGATGTGGGCAATATGGGCTCTCTGGATTGGCACAGAATCCAAAGACATCTCTGGGAAGCCAGGTGTGGTATCCGGTCAGGTGTGATGTCCGGTCAGGTGTGGTGTCCGGCCAGGTGTGGTGTCCGGCCAGGTGTGGTGTCCGGCCAGTTGTGGTGTCCGGCCAGGTGTGGTGTCCGGCCAGGAGTGGTGTCCGGCCAGGTGTGGTGTCCGGCCAGGTGTGATGTCCGGTCAGGTGTGATGTCCGGTCAGGTGTGGTGTCCGGCCAGGTGTGGTGTCCGGTCAGGAGTGGTGTCCGGCCAGGTGTGGTGTCCGGTCAGGTGTGATGTCCGGTCAGGTGTGGTGTCCGGTCAGGTGTGGTGTCCGGCCAGGTGTGATGTCCGGTCAGGTGTGATGTCCGGTCAGGTGTGGTGTCCGGTCAGGTGTGATGTCTGGCCAGGAGTGGTGTCCGGCCAGGTGTGGTGTCCGGTCAGGTGTGTGTGGTGCCTGGTGAGGTGTGGTCATGTGTGGTCAGGTATGGTCAAATGTGGTGCCTAGTCAGGTATGGTGTCTGGTGAGGTGTGGTCAAATATGATATCTGGCCAGGTTTAATGTCTGGCGGGGCATAGTATCTGGTGAGGTGTGGAGTCTGGTGAAATGTCATGTCTAGCCAGGTTTGATCAGGTTTGGTGTCTGGCCAGGTGTGGTAGGCAATCGTCATTGTCAAGTACAGTGTCTTTGGAATCACTTAGGTGTACCTCTGGGTGCTTTCGTGAGAATTAACAGATGCAGGGAGACCTACCCTGAATGTGAGGGGTACCACGAGACAGGGGGTCTAGATAAAATTAAAAGAGGGGTGTGAGGAGAGGAAGCTAGGCCACACGGCCATGCCCCTCTCTCTGCTTTGGGCCACAGTGATGGGAGCTACCCTGCCCTGCTCTCCCCACCACGAGGGACCAAGCCTTCTGAAACCAACGACCCAAAACCACTGCTCCCCTTACTTATACTGTCGAGGGTCCGGTCACAGCGGCACCAGAGTAACTACCGCAGCGGGTCTGAAAACGGCCCCCACCCAAGATGCCACAGGCGTGGCCGCTAGTGTCCACCCTGGGACGGGATGCGGGTGCCGCCCCGCCGCCCCCAACCTGGAACGTGGTCAGCTGGTGGATCAGCGCGTTACGGATGGTCTGGATCTGAGACGAGATGACAGAGAGCACAGAGGCGTCGATCCGGTTGAACTCGTCGAAGCAGCCCCATGCGCCGCACTGGGCCAGGCCCGAGAAGATCTTCCCGACCGCCTAGGGATGCCATCAGAACCGTCAGGGCCCGTTCCCCCTGGAGATGGGGGGCTTGCCCCTTCCACATTAAACAACCTGCTGAGCGGCTGGGGGGAGGGTGCGGGCCAGGCACGGCACTCACAGAACTTTCTGGCAATATTCCGAGGCCCCTGGTAGGCCAGCTCCCACTCAGGGCTGGACAATCAAGACTGTGTGTTTGGGGGCTGGAGAGATGGCTCAGTGGTTAAGAGCACTGGCTGCTCTTCCAGAGGTCCTGAGTTCAATTCCCAGCAACCATATGGTGACTCAGAACCATCTGTAATGAGATCTGGCGCCCTCTCTGGCCTGCAGGCAGAACACTCTATACATAATAAATAAATATTTTAAAAAAAAGACTGTGTGTTTGCCCCCATGGTACTGGACTAGGCCCTCTGAATAAGCGAGACAGCTATTCAGCTTGAACTGTATAGGGGGGCCCCCAGGCAGTGGGATCGGGATCTGTCCCTAGTACATGAGCCGGCTTTTTGGAGCCTAGTGCCTACGGTGAGATGCTTTGCCCAGCTTGGTGCAGGAAGGAGGGGCTTGGACCTGCCTCAACTGAATGTACCAGGCTCTGCTGATTCCCCATGGGAGACCTTGCCTTGGAGGAGGTGGGAATGGGGGGTGGGTCGTGGGGGGAAGGCTGGGGGTGGGAGGAGGGAGGACAGGGGAATCTGTGGTTGGTATGTAAAATAGAAAAATCTCTTAATAAAAATAAATAAATAAAAGACTGTGTATTTGTATAAACTCCGGATGGCCAGCTGATAAACTGCTGGAAGATCTAGTCACAGTGGGTCCGTGGTCCCAAGTGTCCTTACTGAACCAAAGCTGAACAGTGGCGCCCTCTAGAACTCGACATACAGGATTGGAGTTAGCCGCTGTCCACACCCCTCCCTATTGCCTCTCACTCATTCATGCTATCTCCCTAATTCCAGCAGCCTATGAGTTCAGGACTCTTGCCCCATGGCTGAGCAAAAGGTTTACTGCGACATCTTCCCACTTGTCACGTCTCATTTCAGAAGACAGGTGACACACTTCCCAACCATGTCCACACCAGACGCTCTCTGTGGAGGAATCGGGGACTGGAAGGGACGGGTGAGGCCTTACTTTGTAATCCATGCCTTCGCCACAGTTGGTGACCACGCACAGCAGGCCCAGGGCCTTGGCGAGGTCCTTGGTGGTCTCTGTCTTGCCGGTTCCCGCTGGGCCAGCCGGGGCACCTCCCAGATACATGGACAGTGCCTGTGAGCAGCCAAATGCAAAACATACATGATGTTCTGGTTCGGAGAAAGGGTATCACTACCAGGTTGACCTCTGGGACACATGCACGGGCATGGCGACACTCAACTCCATGTGTCAGCCTGGCTGTGCCGGAGCTGTCCGTGTTGCTGGCTAAACGTTGTTTTGGGGTGTGTCTGTGAGAGTATCTCAGAGCCTGGCACTTTATGGTGTGCCAAGTTAGGCAGATGGTCATCCCAGGGTAGGCAGTATCATCTTACCCGCCCCCACCCCCACCCCGCCAAGAACTGGATGAGACCGAAGGAAGGGAAAAAACTGTCTCCTCTTGAGCTCCGACAGTAGCCTCGAACTCTGACATTCCTCAGGGATTCAGACCCAAAAGAGAGTGGGTAGCTCAGGTCCTCAGCCCCATCTCTCCTGCTGGCCAGCAATCGGCTAAGACACTAACTTGCCTCTGTGATCACAGTCACAAAATGCTTAGGTCTCTCATTGACCCCTTTGGATCCCTCACTCAAGCTATATATTCATGTTTTGAAACAGGGTTTCATGTAGCCCAGGTTGGCCAAAAACTTGCCTTGTAGCTGGGGATGGCTTTGAACTCGTGATCCTCCTGCCTCCACCTCTGAGCATCAGGATCATAAGTATGCCCACTATGCACGGCTTACGTGTACACTTCTTTTTAGGAAAATAAAGGGTTTCCTGGCTCCCAGTCCAGTGGGTGCCATGGGCTTCAGGCTTCCATTCTCTTGTGTACCCCCAGGTACAGCCAGGTAATGTAGAGACCAGTGCAGGAGTGAGCTGCACATGGCACGGATTTGAGTCCCAGCTGTGAGCTGAGCGAAGGGACCCATCACAGGTGGGCGCTTCATGCAGACTTTGGTACAGCTCAAAGGCTGAGCACTTGCTTAGCATGTACCAGACCCTAGGTTCTACTCCTAGTCACACAAGCAAAAAAAAATCTGCCTCGTGATGGACAGGTAACACACCGGCCCCATCCTGAGGGGAGGCATGGCCTCCTCCCTCGCTCGCCTTCTTACAGTCCCATACAGTTTAGTCTTATACATCTTACACATTTCTGCAATTTTCTATCATCCTCTGACTCCACCCCGACCGCCCAGGGACCACTGTGCAGGGGTCTAAGCTACGGGGTGGAACCGGCATCCCAGGGAAGATGTTCACAGGCTTTTCAACCCCAGTAGTGACAATCAGACTCCAGATGGAAGACGTTTCCTAGAGCTCAGAGCCAAGACTCCACCGAGGTCAACCAAAGAGCTCTGTCTGGGGCAAACATGTCACCTGCGTGAGCGTCAGGTAGATGCGGTCTGTAAGAGGGGTGATGACCAGCCTCCCGTTCAGGCCCATGTACTCATAGCCATAGCCGAAGGTCCCCGTACACTGGCGGATGTTGAGCTCATCCGGCTCGCGGTCCCAGTAAAAACGCAGCTGGCTTTCCCACTCAAACTCCCGGGCCTCGAGGATGCTGGGTAGGAAGGGGGAAGAGAAGGAAGGGGCCATAGCTGGTCAGACCACAGGAGGACAGAACAGTAAAGCATCCCAGGATCCCGGGGAGGTAACCACCTGCCCCGGATGAAGGAATCCACGATGTCCCGGGCATGGACATCAATGATGAGGACGGTGTTGTATTTCTTCCTGTCATTTTTGGTCAGCTCCGTGGTGATCCGTGTGACCAGGTCATCAATCTGCCCGTGCATCTTCTTGCCATAGTTCTTCATAGCCTGCTTGTCCCCTTTCTTGACTTTGTTGAAGACGTCCTCCACTTCCCACGTCCACCACACCTGGCTGGCGGCCAGCACCACCATGCCTTGGTACAGGAGCATCCAGTCCACCCTACCGGGGAAGCTCGCCTGTTAGAGGCTTGGAGGAGACTGGGCCAGAGGCTGGACTGGAAGTCGGCTGCACTTCCAGGAGCTTATGTGGAACAGGAGGTGTGAAGGCCGAGAAAGCACCAGGGCTGGGCCAGGAAACCCCAGGACAGTGATTCCCCTCCCTCAACCTCATAGGCTCCTGACTACATAGCAACATGCCCATCATAGGGCCAGGGGTGCGGCTCAGCCGTAGAGTCCTGGCAGAGAATCCACCACCAAGGGGCTGGAGGTGTAGCTACATAGTAAGGTACCTGCCTGCTGAGATCCTGTTTGTCTCACAAGGTGACAGAAATTGGCCAGGCGGTGGTGGTGCACACCTTTAGTCCCAGCACACAGGAGGCAGAGCCAGGAGGATCTCTGTGAATTCGAGGCCAGCCTGGTCTACAGAGCAAGATCCAGGATAGGCACCAAAACTACACAGAAATCTACAAAGGATCCAAGCAGGGCTGCTCCTGACTGCTAAGGGCTACCTTCACAGTGAGGCCTGCTCAGAAGTCCAAAAGGCTAGGGCTAGCACAGCTCCTGGCACAGGCCCCAAGTGTCTGGTGCCCAGGTATGGAGTGGGCACTGAGAGTTTGTATCCAATCACTCATTCCTGCTGGGAATGGAGCCCTCAGCCTCATGTATGCAAAGTAAATATTCTACCACTGGAGGTTCTAAGTAAATGTTCTCCCACTGAGCCACACCCCAGCCCCTCACTGGGGGATTCTAGGCAGGGACTCTACCACTGAGCCACACCCCAGCCCTTCACTGGGGGTTCTGGGCAGGGGCTCTACCATTGAGCCACACCCCCAACCCCTCAATGGGGGATTCTAGGCAAGCATTCACCATTGGGCCACACCCCAGCCCCTCACTGGGGGATTCTAGGCAAGGCTCTACCACTGAGCCACACCCCAGCCCTTCACTGGGGGATTCTAGGCAGGGGCTCTACCATTGAGCCACACCCCAGCCCCTCACTGGAGGATTCTAGGCAAGCATTCACCATTGGGCCACACCCCTAGCCCCTCACTGGGGGATTCTAAGCAGGGGCTCTACCACTGAGCCACACCCCAGCCCCTCACTGGGGGATTCTAGGCAGGGGCTCTACCACTGAGCCACACTCCCAGCCCCAGTTGAATTTGTAACCAACTCCCACAAGCTCCCAACCTGGTGCCTTGCTCACCTAGGAAGTACTATCCAGAACCATCCTTTGAAACAGCTTTCAGTCAGCGGGGTTGCCATGGTGAGGAAAGCCACATGCCACGTCAACCTACCTGCCTTTCACTCCTAAACCACCTCCTGCCCCGAGCAGCGGCATGGAGCCGCTTACCCTCACACACCCTCACACGTCCGCATCACCTGCTTCTGTCCTCACAGTATCTGAAGATGGCCTCCTTGGTGATGAGTCTGTTGGTCCTTCTCATTTCGTTCAGCACGGCCGTCATCCAGTCTTCCACGCGGCCCTCGGCCCGGATGATCTTTCGGAAGTTCATGACTTCTCCCTCCGCCGAGATCATGGCCGACACCAGCTTCTCCCCGCTATCTCCGTCGTGGAAGCGCAGCATGGCTATGTTGTCGTACATCTGCAGGACGGCAGGAGGCGCGGGTTGGGATGCCCGTGGGGCGGCCGCTTTGCGACCAGGGTTGCCCTTGGACAGATGTCCCTGCACCAGTGTGGCGTTTAACGGTCGGGGTGACAAGACCGCTTCGTCAGCACGGTGCAAACCAAAGATGGGTTTTCAGAGGCGTCATGGAGAGCTAGTGTAAACACGGGGACAACGTGGTCCGGACACTCGCGGCAGCGGAGTGAGGAGCTGAACCTGGGGTGGAACTGAGGGCTTAGAGACATGAGGTGCGACCAGGTAACTCGGGGTCACTTGTCCTGCTTCCCGAAGCCTGAATGGAAACATCTTTAAAAGGTGAAGCTGGGAACAAGCCACAGCTGACAGGGGCCACACGTCACTGTCGCACACGCTGGCAGTGGCATCTGCGGCTGTAACGGAGCAAAAGAAAATTCCGGAACCTGAGTCCCCCCCCACCCCCATGGAATGGCACAGATGCTGTGGATCAGGGAGGGAGGAGGGGAGGAGTGGCCAGCTGTAAAGAGGAAAATGGGGAGGGCTCCCAAGAGAGGCGGGCGGGGAGGTGGGGGCAGTTCTGGCATCCACGCTCCACAGCGGCCTGTTTGGAAACGGGGAATTAGCCGGGCATAGCGGGCAACCGGGAGGCTGAGGCAGGAAGATAGCCAGTACAGGCTAGCCTGGGCTAAATACCTCTGAAAAAGAAGAACGGGAGGACGAGGGGAGGGAGGGGGAAGGGAGAGGGAAAGAGGCTACCTCTCGAGAAGGGAAACATTTCATGTATAAATAAATAAACAAACAAACAAACAAACAAATAAATAAATAAATAAATAAATAAATAAAAGAATGTTTTAGCTGAACTTGGCTGATGGCCCTGACGCTAAGCCCTGACCTTTGATCATAAGCTCTGACATCAGTCATGTGCCCTGACCTTGACCATTTTCCCTGACCTGCTCCCTGGGCCCCAACTCTCACCACCAGCCCTGACCTGCCCCCTGGGCCCCGACTCACACCACGGGCCCTGACCTGCCCCCCTGGGCCCTGACCTGCCCCCCTGGGCCCTGACCTGCCCCCTGGGCCCTGACTCTCACCATGGGCCCTGACCTGCCCCCTGGGCCCTGACCTGACCCCCGGGCCCTGGCCCTGAAGCCCTAACCTTGATCATGTGCTCCTGCACACACAGTGGGTCGTGGGGCCCTGGCCCTGGAGCCCTAACCTTGATCATGTGCTCCTGCACACACAGTGGGTCGCTGTTGCCCAGGATGCTGAGCAGCTCATCGTCGGAGATGAAGAAGAACCTGGGGAAGGCGTTCCTTTTGGAGTCCAGGTAGTCGTTCAGGCTCTTCTGGCACTTCTCCAGACCCTCACTGATGCCTTGCAGGTCATTGAGGCGGTTCGGGGCCTCACAGCATCGCTTGATCACCGGGTCTTTCAAAGTCTCCCCCATGATCTGGAGGAGGTCAGGAAGACAGCGGAGTCTCACTCAAGGTGGCAGAAATGCCGTCCCCACAGTCCCCAGAAGGCACAGGTCAGGACACAAAAGGCACGGCAGGCCGGCAGGCAGGCCACAGCCTCAGGCTGTGCATCCCGGCAGCAGCTGATTCTTAATTCTGGTCCATCTCTTGTCTTCCCATTAAGAGGCCAATTTGCTCAAGTCGGGATTGTGTGTGTGGTCACGCAGTACCCCATCCCGCTGCACAGTGCTGCACACAGTAGGTGTTCAACCAGTGCCTAAGAAAGGAGTGGAGCGGGGCCTGGTGGCGCACGCCTTTAATCCCCGCATTCGGGAGGCAGAGGCAGGCGGATCTCTGTGAGTTCGAGGCCAGCCTGGGCTACAGAGCAAGATCCAGTGCTACACAGAGAAACCATGCCTCAGAAAACTGAAGGAAGGAAGGAAGGAAGGAAGGAAGGAAGGAAGGAAGGGAGGGAGGGAGGGAGGGAGGGAGGGAGGGAGGGAGGGAGACAGCAACTTAGTTGTGACCCTTTCATACACACGGGATATTCACTATGATGGCTTCCTTCGCCAAAAGGAAGGGGTAAGGGTAGGAGGGAGAATAAACAGAAATTGTCCAACAGTAGAGGAACAGGCAAAAATCTTAGCTGTTTATTGACTGACAGGCACAGAAGGCGGCTGGCAAGATGGCTCAGCCTGCAAAGGCTTACCACCCAGCCTGAGGAGCTGAGTTCAATCCCCAGGCCCCACATGGTGGAACTGGAGAGAACTGACTCCCACACATTGTCTTCTCACTTCACACATGGCCTGTGGCGTGTGTGGTGTCGGTGGGTGGGTGGATGTGGGCGCACACACACACACACACACACACACACACAAAATTTTAAAAATGTAAAGAAATATGTCAGTGGTATGAACTGAAAAGAGATGGTTATTTTGGTAGAAGTGGTCCTGTTGTAGCCTGCCTGTGGATTTACCGATATGTTTATGTAGGATAAAAATTCTAAAGAGACACATGGTCAACTGCTGTGTAGATCAATAAGCAGAAAATTTTGCTAAGTAAAATCATAGATAATGACCAAGAGCTTCAGAAACTGCCCCGTGCAGGGACCAGTCCACATAGACGTAACAGCATGCGGTGATCCTGTACACACTGTCCACTCCCACACTGGTCACTTACCCTCTTAAATATCCTGTCGATGTTGTCAAACTTCTTGGCCTCCTCTGGCAGCTGGGACCGTATGTCCCCACCGATGAAGATGCTCTCCAGGTACATCCACTTCCTCTGAACTAGCATCCAGATCTGAAAATGCGCCATGTCAATGTCACAGGGTGACAGGGCACCCCGGAGACACAGGCAAAATACGCCCCCTAAACCACAACTCATCCAAGTCAGCTCAGTCAACGCAAGGATTGTTGGGCCAAGTAGCAACAATGGCCTCCCCTGTACCCATGTAAAAGTCAGGTATGGCAGGATGCTTCTGGAACCCCAACACTGAGAGGGTGGAGACAGGAGGATACCTGGAGTTCACTGGCCAGCCAATCAGAGAGCTCCAGGTCCAATGAGACACCTTGTCTCAAAAAACAAGGTGAAGCCAGGCTCAGGAGCACATGACTTTAGTCCCGGCACCCAGAAGGCAGAGGCAGGTGGATCTCTGGGTTCGAGGCCAGCCTGGTCTACAGAACAAGTTCTAGAACAGCCAGAGCTATGTAGAGAGACTTTGTCTCTAAATAAATAAATAAATAAATAAATAGTGAGGTGGAGAGAGGTGGAAAGAGCCATGATGCCAAGCTCTGGCCTCCATACACATCTGTACACGCATGCGCATGTACCCTCATATACCGGTGCACACACATACAAATACATACAGATATCCACACACAAAAATATAAAACAAGCCGGGCGGTGGTGGCACACGCCTTTAATCCCAGCACTCGGGAGGCAGAGGCAGGCGGATCTCTGCGAGTTCGAGGCCAGCCTAGTCTACAGAGTGAGTTCCAGGAAAGGCGCAAAGCTACACAGAGAAACCCTGTCTCGAAAAAAACCTAAAATTATATATATATATATATATAACAAAATGGTCCATTTTATGTTACCTAAAATTCCTCTCCATAAAATTGTTTAAATCATAAGGAAGATGGCTGGGGAGATAGCTCAGTGGTAGAGAACTTACCTAGCACACCCGAGGCCCTAGGTTCAATCCCCTGAAACACACCACACACACACACATCACTACTACCACCAACAAAACTATGCCCTACCAAAGAGCCTTCACCAGTAAAGAGTCACAGGCAAAAACAAGCACAGCAAGTCAAGGATGTTCAGGCATGACAGGAACAGGAACAGAATCATGTTCCTTTGCCCGAGAACCAGGATATCAATGAGAAAGTATACTTGTCTATAGTCTGGGGGAGGAAAAGAAATCAGCCACCCAGAGATAGTGAACTGAGCCCGATTGATCCGGATTGTCCACACAGGCCTGACCGGTCACCACCCAGTATGACAGGCCTGGCTGGAGAGACTACAAAGGCAAGGCAGCAAAGTGAATCAAGAATGGGGAGAAAAACTTTAGATGGGATGAACTAAAGGAAAATTGAATCGCGTGGAGAGGGCTACCTACACCACAATAGTCAAATCGTAAAAGGACTTTAACATAGACATGTATACAGTTTTCAGTGTTGAACACATGGGCAGTGAAAGCATTTATGCAACAAGAACAGGAGGCATGGAAACAAGAACAGGGACACTTTAAAAGGCCAAGTGGAGCCAGGCGGTGGTGGCGCATGCCTTTAATCCCAGCACTCGGGAGGCAGAGGCAGGCGGATCTCTGTGAGTTTGAGGCCAGCCTGGACTACCAAGCGAGTTCCAGGAAAAGGCGCAAAGCTATACAGAGAAACCCTGTCTCGAAAAAAACCAAAAAAAAAAAAAAAAAAAAAAAAAAAAAGGCCAAGTGGGAATCTTAGACATTAAAAATGCATTCCTTGAAATCAAAACCCTCCAATCTCTCCTTTGATGCACTTCCCCCTCCCCCACCACCAACAACTAAATCAAGAGCCGTGACACAGTCACTCGTTTCTAAGCACACATGTCCCCATACGAAATTCCCACAGGAATTAGCGGCACATTTCCCATCTGCTCTGCTCTCACCTCGATGACCTCCCCGATCAGAGACAGTGTTTTTTCCCACTTATGGACAGTTTGCAGAAAAGGCCCCACGAATCTGCTCCCGGAGATGCTCTGCAAGTTGACGGTGTTGTCATCCAAGGACTGGATGATGTCGTCCACAGACCCTAAGATGTAGCCTCGCTCCTGCGTGCCCTTGTAATACTTGACCACGGTGAACTTCATGTTCTCCCAGGTGTCCAGGATTTCCTTCACAGCCTGGTTGGGAAAGAAAAGAACGCAGCTGGCCCCACAGATGGAAAGAGCATGACCCTGAGCCAGCAGCTTCCTCCCTAGGGTGTCATCGGGCAGCAACTCAACCGGGTGTCCAGCTCCGTCATCTGAGAAATGGAGATTTTCCTCAGCAATCGCGCTCCCTGCCTACCAGGCACGTGCTCTACACCAGGCAGGCAAGCGTGGTACATGTGGGATCGACTCTGACCCCCACCCCAAAAACGAGACTGCTGTACAGAGATAGGCTCAGAGAGGCCACATGCTGTGCCGCATGTGTGCTGCCGAGTGCCAAAACTGGGTTCTCAGATGTGCGGCTCCCGATGTAACAAGGGAGTCCTCCTGCCTCTGCTCACCCCACCGCTGAACAAGAAAGTCCCAGTATAAAATGCCAGGCCTACTACGATTCTGTTCGCTCATGTGCATATCTATATGTAGATGTTTATAAGTATGTGTGATTTCATCTCTAGTGAGACAGGCCCCTGGGCGTGCCTTTGAGGAATTATCTTAACTAAATTAAAAAAAAAAAAGATCTACCCACTATGGATGGCCCCATTCCCTAGGCTGGGGACTTGGACTGAACACAAAGGAAAAAAATGAGCCAGACACCAGCATCCCTCTCCACATCTGCAGATGCGATCTGACCAGCCGCCTCATGCCCCTGCCGCCGCCATGCCTTCCCCGCCATGGTGGATGGTTCCCTCAAACCTGTGAGCCACACTGAACTCTTCCTTCCTTAAATAGCTTTTATAGGAGTATTTTTTCACGGCAGTGAGAAATATAGCTAAGACAATATCCATACATATTATGTGAATGTATTTGTTTGTAGGTGTGTGTATGAGTGTGAACACATGTATTGCATGTACGTACAACATGGCATGTGTTTTATGCATATATGTATGGATGTGTACACATGTGTCATGGGTCCACAACTTCTAGCTTTCTGTTAGTATTAGTTGTGCAAAATGGGGCTCACATAGCATCTTCTTGCACTCACTTTGACCTTAGACATGCATCTTAAGCAATGAGCATTGTTAAGTAGGACATTAACAATGACTGTCTTCGAGTGTCCAGGCTGTGAGTGATTTGCTTATTTTTAATTTTTTTGCAAGGGATGCCCAGTTCTTCATCAGTAAATAGAATTTGAAAC
This sequence comes from Peromyscus californicus insignis, assembly GCF_007827085.1. NCBI lineage: Eukaryota > Metazoa > Chordata > Mammalia > Rodentia > Cricetidae > Peromyscus > Peromyscus californicus. Next base: position 15,146,819 of record NW_026294540.1, on the reverse strand, counting down.
TGTAATCAAGGAGGGCAAAAAAAGTAAACTGAGGCAGAGGTTCTATTTACTTAGATACTTGAGACAATGTGTTTCCTGCTTAGTGAAATGACAGCCTTTGCTGGAGTCGTGGAGCCTTCCTGCGATCCTAGCACTCGGAAAGCTGAGGAAGGGAGATCGGGAGTTCAGGACCAATTTTAGCTAAAAGGTAAAACCCCATCTCAACGAACCAAAGACGGCAGAGCAGCAGCACTGAAATCCAAGGCTCTCCTTCCCTACCTTCTCAATGGCGACCTCCTTGACAGCCGCTGTGACAATCTCATTGAGTACTTCTGTGTGGCTGTGCAGCTCCATGGCGAACATATTCTCCAGCGTGAAGGTCTCTGTCATCTCAAAGAACACGCCTGTTTTCTCCATGAGTTCTTTCCAGTGTCTGGAAGAAGTTAGAACCATTCATGAACACCACCCCAGCAAAGGAAGAGCTCGGCTTAATTGTTCCCACTGACGTCAGAGGAGGGGGCCCCATGGGAGAACCTCCACAGTGGCATGGGACAGCCCAGGATTATACTGCCGAGTTCTTCCAAATCCTCTTTTTGATCAACGGACCAAGTTACCCTAGAGATAACAGCACAATCTTGTTCAAGAGTCCATATCGACAGTTAGGGTTTACAACCTCAATGTTGGATCAGGACATCCCAATGGTGTAGCTGCTATTAATGGTTCGTTTGTTCAATGATTAAAGTCCTACGTGATCTGAGTTCAGATCAGAGTAATCCAGGTCAATTTCTATTTATTTACGATTTCTCCCAGTACAAAAGGATAAAAGAAATGGGGCCTCCTTACTCAGAGCACCCCCAAACCAATCTATGAAATAATCTCAACTTTGTAAATTCATACCAAAACTACCCCAAACAAGGGTAAAATTGGGGTGGCAGAGTCAGGAAATTGCATAAGACTTAAAACCTTGGTCCCCGGGGGGTTCAAATCCTCTCCCTAATAGTGTATTTTTATTAACATCTTTACCCTCTTAATTCCTATTCCAATTACTATAGCATTTCTCACCCTAGTAGTACGGAAAATTCTGGCTACATACAACTACAAAAAGGACCCAATATCATAGAACCCTACGGCATCCTACAACCATTTGCAGATGCAATAAAACCTTTTGTTAAAGGATCCCTACACCCTGTAGCCACTTCTACATCCTTATTCATCCTCACCCCTACACTATCTCTCACTTAGCAAGCCAATGAACCCCTCTGCCCATACCTCATCCCCTAGTTAGCCTAACCATAGGAATTCTCTTCATCCTCGCTACCTCCAGCCTCTCCGTCTATCCTGTCCTACGACCAGGCTGAGCCTCCAACTCAAGGTACTCCATATTCGGAGCCTTAGGAGCAGTCACCCAAACAATCTCCTGTGAGGTAACAACAGCAAGTATTTAACTCTCTCTTCTCCGAATAAACAGATCCTTCTCTCTCCAATCCCTAATCTTTTTTTTTTTTTTTTTAAAGATTTATTTATTTATTAGGTATACAGCATGTATGACTGCAGGCCAGAAGAGGGCACCAGATCTCATTACAGATGGTTGTGAGCCACCATGTGGTTGCTGGGAATTGAACTCAGGACCTCTGGAAGAGCAGTCAGTGCTCTTAACCTCTGAGCCATCTCTCCAGCCCCCCAATCCCTAATCTTAACACAAGAACCCCTATGACTCATCATCCCATCATGACCCCTGGGCCCAATGTGATTCATCTCGACCTTAGCAGAAACCAACCGTGCCCCATCCAACCTTACAGAGGGTGAATCAGAACTGGTATCAGGACTTAAGGGTGAATATGCTGACGGTCCATTTGTGCTTTTCTTCATAGCCGAATACACCAATATTATCTTCATAAATTCCTTATCCACAATTGTCTTCATAGGGCCATTCCATGATCCCTACAACCCAGAACTATTCACTATAAGCTTTATAAGTAAAACTCTAATTTTAACTACACTGTTTCTATGAATCCGAGCATCATACCCATGATTTCATTATGACCAACTCATACATCTCTTATGAAAAAATTTCCTTCCACTCACACTAGCTTTTTGCATGTGACACATCTCAATTCCAATTTTCATAGCAAGCATTCCCCCCTACACTTATGTGTAGAAATATGTCTGACAAAAGAGTTATTTTGATAGAGTAAATAATAGAGATTTAAGCCCTCTTATTTCCAGGATAATAGGAATTGAAACTATACCTAAGAATTCAAAATTCTCCATGCCACCTAAACACCTGATCCTAGCTCTGTACGGTCAGCTAACTAAGCTATCGGGCCCATACCTCGAAAATGTTGGTTTAAATCCTTCCCGCACTAATTAATCTCCCTGTTACCAGAGTTAAAACCAGGAAACACCCAGCAAGCCCCACCCTGTGTATGTCCTCACTACTGTTGAGAAAATGAGTGACCTCTAGCCCAGGGGAGAACCTGGTGTCAATCATGGAACCCACGTGTGTTGATTCAACACTGACTCCGCTGAGCAGTGGGGTGCACATGGTGACCACAGGCTCAGCTCCTGGTCTCGGGAAGCTGATCCCCAGCTTAGATAGGGGACGGCCAATGTACAGTGAAAGGAGTCTACAATTTAAATACCATCTGTGATGACAAGGAGACGTGTTCTGAGAAACACACCATCAGGTGATCTTGGCTTCCTGTGAACTCCCCAGAGTGAATCACACCAAGCCACATGACCAGGCCCGTGACACATCTGGCCACATGGTACGGCGTACCATCTGTTCCTGACCAGAACATGGGTACCCACGGCTACGTGACTTAGCTAGAAATTAGTTGTTTTGTTTGCTTGTTTTATGCGGAGCTGGGGGACGGGACCCTCAGCCGCAGACGTCTAGGCAATCACTCTGCCCCTGAGCCACATACCACAGCTTGTACACCCGAACTGTTGTGAATGCTGGGGGGGAAGCAGTGGTGGGCTCCCCAGGGATAACAGTGCAGGCACATGGGAGACAGAAGGACAATGGGGAGTCCGAGGCCAGCCTGGGCTACATCCTGAAACCTCAGCTCAAAAAAAAAAAAAAATGAAAAGTGGGAGGGATCCCTGATATCAGAGGTGACACTCAGATGTGGCCAACAGGGACAGCCAGAACCAGAGCCTGGGAACTGTGAGCTACAAGGTCATGGAACTGGGGCCCCATGAGGAAAGGGCAAGCGCATTTCAGGCCTGGGAGAAGTGTGGGGACAGAGATGGGCAAAAGCCATGTTGGCTGGGCCTGTGGCTGCCACTCCAGTCTCAACAAGACAGAGGGGGAAGAGATGCTAAAACCACACACGTGTTCAAGGAAGACCTTCCTGCTGGTGTGAACTGGACTGGGTCCTCACGAGCTCCCTGAAACTGTGGCAAAATACCTTCGAAAAGCAATTCAATGGAGAGAGGGTTGAGAGGGGTCAGTCTACAGTCATGTGGGCCGTGCTGAGGAAGAGAATCATGGCCAGGGGCATGAGATGTGGCAATGTGTTCATCTCATGGAAGATGGGGAAGGGGGGGGCGGTAAGATCAAGGGGCTTCCCCTCCTAAAGTCACCTAACAGCAGTTACTACTAAAGACCAGGCCTTCAATACATGAGCCTCTTGGAAACATTCCAGATCCAGACTACAGCAGATTGGGAGGAACTGGGGAAAGAACCACTTTCTCACTAAGTAAAATAAAGTTGTTTGATAGACTCTATGAGCCCATGACTCCTCCCTCTATGAGCCCATGACCCCTCTGTGAGCCCATGACTCCTCTGTGAGCCCATGACTCCTCCCTCTATGAGCCCATGACTCCTCCCTCTGTGAGCCCATGACTCCTCTGTGAGCCCATGACTCCTCTGTGAGCCCATGACTCCTCTGTGAGCCCATGACTCCTCTGTGAGCCCATGACTCCTCTGTGAGCCCATGACTCCTCTGTGAGCCCATGACTCCTCCCTCTATGAGCCCATGACTCCTCCCTCTATGAGCCCATGACCCCTCCCTCTGTGAGCCCATGACTCCTCTGTGAGCCCATGACTCCTCTGTGAGCCCATGACTCCTCTGTGAGCCCATGACTCCTCTGTGAGCCCATGACTCCTCTGTGAGCCCATGACTCCTCCCTCTATGAGCCCATGACTCCTCCCTCTATGAGCCCATGACCCCTCCCTCTATGAGCCCATGACCCCTCCCTCTGTGAGCCCATGACTCCTCTGTGAGCCCATGACTCCTCTGTGAGCCCATGACTCCTCTGTGAGCCCATGACTCCTCTGTGAGCCCATGACTCCTCTGTGAGCCCATGACTCCTCTGTGAGCCCATGACTCCTCTGTGTGCCCATGAATCCTCTGTGTGCCCATGAATCCTCTGTGTGCCCATGACTCTATGGACAGACTCTGGGAAATGCAACCACGAAGAACAGGAGCACACCAGGGAAAATAGAAGCCACAGAACTCCAGCTAACTCCCATGGGCATGGAGTGGGGTGGCTCCATCAAATACTAGAGGGAGCTGAGCATCCAACATGGCAGCCACAAGCCATCTGTCCCTGCTGGGTGAGCCCAAGCTCTAATGGAGTGTAAAAAGCACATCAGATTTCAAGGTATGGTCTTTAAGAAAGTCAAATATCTCAGGAAAAACTGTTTTATACTGGCTACGTGTGGAAATGGTATCTCAGCATTGAGTCAGTTACATATATCATTAAGGGGCTGGAGAGATGGTTCAGCAGTTCAGAGCACTGGCTGCTCTTGGCAGGGGACCCAGGTTTGATTCCTAGCACCTACATGGCGACTCACAGTCATCTGTAGTTCCAGCTCTAAGGGATCTGATGCCCTCTGGCCTCCACAACTACACATATACACATATACTGACAAAATATGCATGCACATAATTTAGAGTAAAAATAAATCTTTAAAGCGCTTGTGTGTGTGTGTGCGCGTGCGCGCACGCGCGCGCGTGCACATCTGTTTAGGATTCATCTCAGGCTAGGCATGATGCCTCTTACCTATAATCCCAGCACATAGGAGGCTGAGAAAGACAGACTGCCATGAGTTTGAGGCTATCCTGGGCTACATAGTGATTTTCTACTCTAGCCTGAGCTACAGAATGAAAGCCTATCTCAACACCTCCCCCTCGGGGGGAAAAAAAAAAAAGATTAATTTCACTTGTTCCCCCAGCCCCCGCTTTTTGTTTTTTGAGGCAATGTGCCAATAGATACATGGCCCAGGCTCTCATGGAACTTTCTATCCTCCTGCCTCAGTCTCCCAAGCGCTGGGATGACAGGTGTGGACCACCACATGTAGTTCTTTTTATTCTTTTAATGTTGCATCTAAAAACTGCAAATGACATTGGTGGCCCCATTCCATTTCTCCTGAATTCCGCTCATCAAATCCTCCTGCTTTTAAAAAGCAGACAAAAGAGCTGGGCGGTGGTGGTGCACGCCTTTAATTCCAGCACTCGGGAGGCAGAGGCACGAGGATCTCTTGTGAGTTCGAGGCCAGCCTGGGCTACAGAGGGAGTTCCAGGACAGCCAGGGCTACACAGAGAAACCCTGTCTTGAAAACATAAAAAAATAAAAAGCAGACAAACAAAAACACGCTTTTGACTGAAGCAGGTGTTGGGGGCGTTCTTATAAAACCCTTAGCGCCACCTTCCTTTACAAACAAATCCTGCCACCTCTCACCTTGCCGCTGCGCTGGTCCCTCGTCTAAATGTGTCCGGTCTAACCTAAGCTGTACATGCCTGAGACCTAAAGCCGTCCCGTGAGCTCCCGAGGCTGACGGAGGACGGAACCAACCTCTCTCTCAGGGCCTCATGCTTCAAGTCCAGCAGCAGAGGGATGGAGTCTTTGAAAGCCTTCATCTTTGCTTCCAAGTGGAAGGCCACGGATAAGCTGCGCACATGGCGGGGCAGCTTGCGGAGGCCTTTGAGGAAGCCATCGATGCCTTCCTGCAGATACTGAACATTCAGGTTGATCCAGAGGGTCTGGGACCACTCCTCTTTGGCGACCTAGAAACATTAGACAAGTCAGCACCTGAGGGAAATGCAAAGGACGGGACAGGCGTGTGCCTGGCTCTGGCCTTCCTCAGCTTTTCTCTCCTCTAACATGAAAGGGTGAGTGTTGGGGCCAAAAAGAAGGGGTGTGAGCCAGGAGGTGGTGGCGCACGCCTTTAATCCCAGCACTCGGGAGGCAGAGTCAGGCGGATCTCTGTGAGTTCGAGGCCAGCCTGGGCTACAGAGTGAGTTTCGGGACAGGCTCCAAAGCTAGACAGAGAAACCCTGTCTCAAAAAAGCAAACAAAAAAAAGGGGGGGTGGTCTTCCTGAGCCCTCCACAACATAACGCTGCACCTGAGCGCATACATGCCCCCATGCCCAGCTTAGGGAGTCCCCGGGAGGAGCAGCACCTTCAGAGCCTCATATAAGTCGTAGATCATCCGAAGCCCCATTATCTCCTTCTGCACTTGGATGAGCTCGGGGTACATGGTGATGGGGAGGTCAAAGAGCTTCTCCGCGTTGGCCAGTTCCTGCCGGTTCTTATCGTACTTGGCCAGCTCCTTTTCGAAACTGCCTAAGAGCTCCACGCCTGGCCAAAAAAAGTGCGGAGATAAAGCAGAAAGGACAGTGTGACCGTGAGACAGACGCCTCTAGTTCCAGCGCTTGGGACCCTGGGGTGGGGTGGGGGTGGGGGTGGAGAGTCGCTGCAAGTTCAAGGCCAGCCGATCTAGATAGTTAGTTCCCGGCCGATCAGGGCTACTAACTGAGCAATGTGTCTAAAAATGTGCGTGTGTGTGTGTGTGTGTGTGTGAGGGCCAACGAGATGGCTCAGTGGGTAAAGATGCTTGCTGCTAAGACTGATAGACTAAGTTCAATCCCCAGGAATCACAGGATGGAAGGGAAGAACTGACTCTCATGGGTTTGTTCTCTGACCTCCACACATGTATGCATGAACCCCCCACCTCCCCACACACATAGTAAATAAATAAATAAATAAATATAATTTAAAATGTTTAATAAGAATAAAATTAGCCGGGTGCCGGTGGCATATGTCTTTAATCCCAGCACGTGGGAGGCAGAGCCAGGAGGATCTCTGTGAGTTCGAGGCAAGCCTGGTCTATAGAGTGAGATCCAAGACAGACACCAAAACTCCACAGAGAAACCCTGTCTTGAACACCTCCCCCTCCCAAAAAAAAAAAGAATAAAATGTATTTGATGGAGAAATCAGCTATTAATTATAACTTCATGCACATAAGTGATGGGGGAGATCAATATCAAATCAGCAGGCGTTATCTTGCCCCAGAAACCAAAAGGCCATTTGCCCTGCAAGCCCTTCCAATTAGATGGTTAACCCCTTGCAGGCAGACCATGCTGGAAGTGAGGCTATTGAAGGGATGCCCACTCTGTCCTCCATCCCAGTCAATGTCACCTGCCCTCTGAGGCCCTTGAGATCTCCTCATCAGCTTGACAATGGCCTTCACACTCCAACTTCCAAGTCCGTGCTTGGCCCCCAGTGCCCCGTGGCTGTTACATTCTACACCACTGTGTGTCCACCCGCCTCCCCAGCCCCAGCATTGCCTTCTCCCACTGCCCACGTTATTCCCAAGATCCAACTGCTCACCCGGAAGCCCTAGCCAGCCCTGCATAGGCAATCTCCCAACATTCTCTTAAGAACAGTGGTTCTCCTTGGAAAAAAAAAAAAAAACGGGGGGGAGGGCAGGCGGTGGTGGCGCACGCCTTTAATCCCGGCACTCGGGAGGCAGAGGCAGGCAGATCTGTGAGTTCGAGGCCAGCCTGGGCTACAGAGTGAGTTCCAGGACAACCAGGGCTACACAGAGAAACCCTGACTCGGGAAAACAAAACAAAACAAAAACAAAAACAAAAACCACCACCACCAACAGCAAAAAACAGTGGTTCTCAACCTGTGGGTCATGAACCCTCTTGGGGTCACCTAAGACCACTGGAAAACACAGATATTTACATGACTATTCATAGCAATAACAAAATTACAGTTATGAAGTTAACAACAAAGTAATTTTATGGTTGGGGGGTCATCATAACGTGAGGAACTGTATTAAAGGGTTGCAGTGTTAGGAAGGTTGAGAACCACTGCTCTAGCCTAAGAATGGTGTTTCCTCCCTGCCACCCTTTCGGCTGGTGACGTGCTGTGTTTTGCAGATGAAGTATTCCCCCAAAAGGCTCTTGGAGGCTTGGTCCCCAGATGGTGGAACCAGACACTGAGAGGTGACCAGATCGTCATAGATCTGAGATAATCAATGATCTATCAGGAGACTCAAATTTGATGCTGTCATTGGGAAGTGGTGAAAACTAGGAGGTGAGACGAGGTTGGAGGGTGGCGGCTTAGGGACATGCTTCTGAAGGGCATGTCTGCCCCCTTCCTTGAGTCTTCTACCTCCTGGCTGCTGAACAGTCTCCTCTGTTGTGGGATATCTGTACCCTGTGTGGAGATGTGTTGCTGTGATTGGTGTAATAAAAAGCTGAACGGCCAATAGCTAGGCAGGAGGCATAGGTGGGGCTTCTGGGCAGAGAGAGGAAGGAGGAGGAGGACCTAGGGGTACAAGAGACACCAGGAGACATGGAGAGGAAACAGGAGGTACAAGATGGAAGAGAGGTAACGCCACGTGATAGAGCATAGATTAATAGAAATGGGTTAATTTTAAGTTATAAGAGCTAGTTAGGAACAAGCCTAAGCTATAGGCCGAGCTTTCATAATGAATAATAAGTCTCCATGTCATTATTTGGGAGCTCGCTGATGGGACAGAGAAAGACTCGTTACACTCCTCAGCTACAGTTTTCCCCACAGGAAGCTCCACGTGACCACAGGGAACTGAGACCTCTGAAATCGTGGGCTCGAACAACTGTTCTTCCTTTTAAACCATTTCTTTCAGATGTGTGTCGTGATGACAGAAATTTGGCAGACACAGAGGGGAAACAGCTTAGCATGGTCCAGAGTCTAAGTCCAAAGAATGAATTCAGAGAGAGAGCAATAAAGGAGCATGTATGTATTGCGTGTGCACGTGTGGGCATGCGTGCATGTGTGTGTGTGTGTGTGTGTGTGTGTGTGTGTGTAAAGGCGGATGCCAGTGGGTGCAGTGGGGACCTGCTGGATCCCCTGGGAGTAGACCAGCATCCCAGTTCTCACTAGATCCTTCATAAGCCCCTCTGACCCCATGCGTTGAGTCCACCCTGCCCTCAGAGGCCACCACTAGACCATCCCTAAGAGAAGCAGCTGAGGAAGGAGTCGCTACTTCAATAACAACACTCGTCACTCCCTGTGAACCCCTCAGGAACCCCTAAGCCCTCAGCACCCCCACACCACAGCCTCACCTCTATCGAGGTCTTCACCCACAGCCCCAGGGCCTTGGCTGTAGAAGCGCTTCGCAAACTCGTCCAGCTGGCCTCTGAAGTTCAGTATCTCACTCCGGGTGATCTGAGGGAAGGAGGTCACCCATTAGCCTGACTTAGCCTCAGTGCGGGGATCGGAACCCAGGACCTCGCGTGTGCCGCGTGCACCCTAGTTCTGAGCCGTGCCCCCGGCCCCCATCTGCACTCAGAGTCGAGGTGACTCCGCACCTCGGTGAATGTCCTCTTGATGCCCCCAAGTGAGTGCTCCACGTTCATGGAGTCGGTGAAGAGATTTTGCCACATGCTTTCAATCTTGTCAACCAGCTCCTGCTCGGCATCAGTAGGCTAGAGGGAGGGAAACGAAAAGACAGATGATAATGAAGAGGAGAGAGAGAGAGACAGAACAAATTACCAGTGATGTGGGAGCTGAAATGTCAGGTAAAAGTTGCTCCCCACAGACCTCCACTTCCAGTTGCACCCAAGGGGGCTGCCTGAACCAACTGAGAAGCCCCCTGAGGTACTAACATTGTGTTCTTGGGGTGGTTTATTTGGTTTGGGGATTTTAGTTTTCACCTTTTAATTGTGTGTGTGTGTGTGTGTGTGTGTGTGTGTGTGTGTGTGTGTGTGTGTGTGCAAGTGTGTACAGTGCCTGCAGAGGCCAGAAGAAAATATCAAATTTCCTGAAGCTAGAGCGACAGGCGGTTGTGAGCTGCCTGATGCGGGTGCTGGGAACCCAGTATGGCACAGCACTCTTAACCGCTAAGCCGCCTCTCCAGACCCCTGTTTGTTTATTTTGGAGTTGAAGTTTTACATATCCCAGGCTGGCCTCTAACCCCCTCTATATAGCCAAAGATGATCCTCCTGCCTCCAACTTCCCAAGTTCTGGGAGCATAGGTGTATACCACCATGTCTAGGCCGAACTGTATTTTTGTAATCAAAATGGTATCTGGGCTAGGTGTAGTAGCACATCAGAGTCAAGAGGGTCTCTACGAGTTGGAGGCCAGCTAGAGCTTCATAGTGAGACCCTGTAAAGAGAGGTGGGGAGGGAGGGAAGGAGGGGGGGGGAGGGGGAGAGAGAGAGAGATCTAGAGGAGCTTGAGAGCTCAGTAGATCAGAGATCTGGATCTATGCCCTCTTCTGGCCTCTGTGAGTATTGCACACATATTCACATAATATACACATATATATATGCACATGTGTGTGAATATATATATATATATAGAGAGAGAGAGAGAGACACAAAATTAAAAATTAACAAAAGAAAGGAAAAAAGTAGTTTCTTCATATTATAACTTCTGAAAACAAAGCACAAAAAGCAATCTTGAAAGTGGATGGAGAGATGGCTCAGTGGTTAAGAGCACTAGATGCTCTTCTAGAAGACCTGAGTTCAGTTCTCAGCACCCACAACCATTTGTAACTCCAGTGCCAAGGGGTCTGGTGCCCTCGCCTGGCCTCTGCAGGTACTGCACGCACATAGTACACATACATGTAGGCATACACTCAAATACATAAAATAAAAATGAATAAATCTTTCAAAAAATTTAAAACATAGAGAGACTCTGCCTCAAAAATAAAAGACTAATAAAAACCATTTATTATCAGTTTCTTTTATCATCTCACATTCCCTTTTCTTATTCTTTTTTTGTTGTTTTTTGGGTTTTTTTTTGTTGTTGTTGTTTTGGTTTTTTTGGGGGTTTTTTTTAGTTTTTTGAGACAGAGTTTCTCTGTGTAGCCCTAAATGTCCTGGAACTTACTCTGCAGACCATCCTGTTCCTTCTTGTTCTTATTTATTATTGTGTGTGTGTGTGTGTGTGTGTGTGTGTGTGTGTGTGTGTGTGTGATATGTAGGTGTGAGCACGCATGCCATGGTGCACATACAGAGCTCAGAGGACAACTCTGTGGAGTTAGTTCTCTCTTTCCACCTTTACATGGGTTCTGGGGATTAAACTCAGGTCTCTACCCTTGTGTGGCAAGCTCCTTTACCCACTAGCCATCTTGACAGCCCTCTTATTATTTTACAAAAACTCTTTACTTTTTTTGTTTTGTTTTGTTTTTTTAGACAGGGTTTTTCTGTGTAGTTTTGGTGCCTGTCCTGGATCTCACTCTGTAGACCAGGCTGGCCTCGAACTCACAGAGATCCGCCTGGCTCTGCCTCCCGAGTGCTGGGATCAAAAACATGTGCCACCGCTGCTCGAAACTCTTTATTTTGTACAGGAAGTGACCTCCATCCTCTTCCCCAAGAAAGGGAAAAAGAAGAAAGGAAGGGGGAGTGAGATGAGACTGTGAGCTAATGTGGGTGTAAAACATCACGTGAGCCTTGTGAGACCAAGCTATGGTCTCCACATTTAAAGTTCATTAAAATACCCGTGAGATAACTTCCTACTAGCAACGGACTACTTTGTCGCTTGCTTGGGAACACGTGGCTGGGAGGGTGACTGAGACGCCCTGCGGAGGATGGCTTTGGTGGTTGAATGAGTGTCCCCCCCACAGGCTCACTGTGTGAACCCTTGGTCAATCATTGGCACTGTTCGGGGAGGTGGTGGAACCTTTAAACGTAGGGCCTTTCTTGGGGGTGGGCTTCGAGGGACTATAGCCTTGCTCACTTCCTGTCGCCTCTCTCTGCTTCATATGTGGGGATGAAATATAGCCAACCAGCTTCCCACTCCTGATGCCATATTTTCCCTGACAATTCGCGTGCCTGCCCGGCCGTGCTGGATTCTATCTCTTGGGAACCATAAACCAAAACAAACTCTTTCTTCCTGAAGTTGCTTTCACCGGGGTGTTTTATGACAGGAACAGGAAAGCAATTGATAGAGTAGCAACCCAGCCAACAGGGACGTCGGGACAGTAAAGCTGACTCACAAAGATATTGTATATCGCCAAGGTGCGGTACCGCTCCTGGATGTCCGTGTACCTCAGCTCCATGACTAAAGATTTTGTCCTGATCTCAGCAATTGTTGCAAGGACGAACTTGAGATCTTCCAGGGTATTGGGGCTCTTCTTAAGATTTTTACTCAGGTGCTATGAAAGAATTTGGTGGAGAGAGAAAACAGGAACAGATGAAGCCTGCCTGCCTTCCTCAAGAACAGGGGTTCCTCCTTCCAGCCTGGATGCTAGGGATGTGTGCCGGCTAGTTCTAATTGTCAACTTGATGCAACCTGGAGTGTCTTAGTGAGGAACTGTCTAGATGAGGTTGGCCTGTGGACATGTGTGTGTGTGTGTGTGTGTGTGTGTGTGTGTGTGTGTGTGTGTCTGTGTGTGTGTGGAGGGGGATGTCTTAATTGTTAATTGATGTAGGAAGACCCAGCCCACTGTGGGCGGCACCATTCCCTGGGCAGAGAGTCCTGAACAGCATCAGAAGAGAAAGCTAGCTCAGAGTGAGTGGCAAGGACGGACGTATTCTCTCTCTGCTCTTGACTGTGGATATGACCAGCAGTCTGAGTTCCTGCCTTCACTTCCCCTCGGTGATGGACTCTAACCTGAAATTATGAGTGAAAAGAAACCCTTTCTCCCTCCAAGTAACTTTTCGTGGGGATAGTTGATCACCCCAACAGAAATGAAGTGAGGACAGGGTGGAACCCAGGACCTTTCTTTGCATGTGCTAGGCCAGGCTCTACCATAGAGCTACACCACCCCCTCAACCCTTGAAAAATCTGGTTTCAGTAAAGGTGGCTTCAGGGTACCTCAATCTCATCCCGGATGCTAAACAGCTCCTCCTTGGCTGACTCATTGAGGAGCTTCCCCAGGGAAATCACCCAGGACTTGGCATTTTCTTGCACAGTGTTGGCCAGTGGCCCAAGCTGCAGACGGATGCAGTGCTCATCCCTGGTCAGCAGGTGGCACATCACATCGGAGGCGATTTTGGAGTAGAACTGCAGCTTCTCGTCGTAGGCCACACAGGATGGCTTCTTGGCGGCAAACTTCTCCATCACGATGGACTTGTCCAGCTTCCAGAGGGGCCGGTAACGCTTCCACCTCTGCAGGTACTTCATGAGGCTCATCAGGAGCCTGTGGATGTTTTGGGGGATCATGACAGCTTGATCCATGATCTGGGGGTTCAAGGAGATGTCATTGTAGAAGCTCACGATGATGATTTCTTCCTCCTCGCCCTTCTGAGGCGGGCATTCGATGCAGCTGCCGTTCATCCAGCGCACGAAATACTAGCGGGAGAGTGGGTAAAGGGGTGAGTGTTAAACACAGAGTGCCTCCTGGGCATCTACTCTTGAAATCATGATCCTCCTGCCTCAGCCCAAATGGTAGGATTACAGATGTGTGCCACCATGCCCTACTCTGTCCCCTCCCTCCTCCCCTCCTTCCCTCCCTGCAATCCCAGCACTTGGCGGGGGAGAGACGTAGAAAGATCAGAAATTCGGGGTCCTCCTTGGTTACATAGGGAGTTTGAGGCTAGCCTGGGTTGATGATTAAAAAAAAAAAAGTAAATTTTTATAAAGAGAAAAAAAAGGGGGGGAGCCGAAATTGAGCTATGGGGCTGCTCCCACATTTGATGGCTTCACGGAGGCCAGAGGTCTGCCAGCACCTCTCCGACTGTACCCACCAATGAGCAGGAGGCAAGGGGGACAAGCAGAAAAGCCGCTGTTACCCTGGTGACCCCACATTACCTTGGTAACCTCCACGCAGTTCCGGGTGCAGTGGACGCACATCTTATCGATCTCATTGGCGTTCGGGTGGAGGATGATTTCCGGAGCTGTCAAAATGGTTTCCGCTTGGAACAGAGGGACATTCCCAAGGATCAGAGAGTTGAAATTCTGTAAGTTCCTAAGTAGGGGGGTGGAGGGGGTGCAAAGGACATAGGACTCAGGGTACAAAAGACACCAAGCACTGATGGAGGGAAGAGAGCATGGGGTCAAGGGTGAAGGTCTGTTGCTCACCGCAGACATGTAAGGAAGGCACAGTGTCGGGGGGACTACTGACCCCTTTGCCTACATTTATGCACCTGGGTCGTTTCTGCTGGAGGAATCAAATGCCTACTGCTGGGAAATAATAACACAACAGCGACCACCCAAAAGTCGAGCCCAGCAATGCTCTGTCTCCTGAGAATGCTTTCCGCTCTTCCATGCCAATCATTCAACAGGTGTCTATCCCCTTGCTTTGGCCTCTCAAGAGAACAGGGCCCTTGTCTGTGACCAGGCTCTAGTCCAGGCCCCAGCACATGGCTACTTCTGATAAAGCTTGGCTGGCTGGATGCACGGATACATGGGTGGATAGATGAATGCATGGATAGATGGATGATAGCCGGATGGATGGATGGATGGATGGATAGATGGATGGATGGATGGATGGACGGATGAACAGATGAACAGATGCATTTGGTAGGTGGAACCATGGGTGAAGGTATGGGTGGATATCAACATGAATGGATGGATAGATGGTGATGGGGGTAGATAGATAATGGAAGGTAGACAGATGGAATGGAGAAATGGATGGATGTGCACATGCATGGGCAGTGGATGGACGGCTAATGGGAAGATACAATATATTTGGCAAACATTATGGAAAGCAGTTCCAGATAAGGTGCTCTGAAGAACCTAAGCTTGGTTTCCAGCATCCATGCCAGGCGGCTCACAACCGCCTGTAACTCCAGCTACAGGGAGAGCCAATCATCTGGCCCCCACAGCACCTACATTCGTGATCACATACATGGAATCTAAAATTAAACAAGTATTTTAAGTATGTTTAAGTTTTTAAAAAGGACACTGGGATACAACGATGCCACTTTTACCCGCACAGCTCAGGGGTCACACAGATGCCGCTCATGGGCTGGCTTCTTAGAATGACCCCGGGCTCCAGTGCGTGTGTCTCCCAGCTGGCCCAGCTATGCTGCTGCTGGGCCGCAGGACCCACAGAGGACAGCAGCTTCGGTGTTGGACTGTCATAGGCAATCAGAACTCAGTACACAGTGACCATTCCAGCAGGTGATTGACCGCAGCCCCGGGGAAGAGGGCTGGGTCATCTGCCCTCCAAATCCATCTCTCAACACAAACAAAAGCTCTTCTGGGGCCTTCTCTGCCGGACAAACACAGTTACCGTGTCATCTAGAAGCAGGGAGGCACACAGCAGCCTTGGTGTGCCAGAAGGGACTCAGAGGAGCAGGGACCCACGCAGAGGACACTCTTCCTCATCAGCTTCCCCGACCAGCTGCCCATCACAGCCTGGAACTCATGACCAAGCCATGCACAACCCAGGTGGGCTTACCTCAGGATGAGTTTCCCCAAGACGTCATAGATTCTGCCTTCCCAGTACTCATAGTAGGGGGCCAGTTTGGGGGCCCTGCCCGTGTTGGTATGTACAACCAGACCTTCAACTTTGGTCAGAAGTGGCCCAATCGCCAGGTACCACCGGACCATGTGGTCCACATCCTTGGCCCTTTCTCGCTCAATGTGCTCGAAGAATTCTTTTACGCCTGTAGAGAAGGGCACGGAGTTATACGCAGTAGCCCACAGCGTGAAAGTTCTTCAGGGGCCAGTGTGAGCGTAGACAGAGGAGCTTGCCGCCAAGCCTGACGACCCGGGTTCAATCCTCAGGACCCACACGGTGGAAGGAGAGAACCAACTTCTGCAAGTTGTCCTCTGACCTACACACACACACACACACACACACACACACACACACACACGTACATGCGTGCTCGCTTAAGAAAACTAAAAAGAAAAGAATTAAAGAAGTTTCTTGGGGCTGGAGAGATGGCTCAGCAGTCAAGAGCGCTTGCTGCTTTCAGAGGCCCTGGGTTAGTGCCCAGCACCCACACTAGACGTAACCCTGGTTCCAGGGACTCTGATGCCATCTTCCGCCCCACCCCGACAGGCACCGCATGCGTGTTCGACACAAACATGCAGACAAA
Organism: Peromyscus californicus insignis; assembly: GCF_007827085.1. Lineage (NCBI taxonomy): Eukaryota > Metazoa > Chordata > Mammalia > Rodentia > Cricetidae > Peromyscus > Peromyscus californicus. The sequence goes on along the minus strand of NW_026294540.1, from coordinate 15,130,612 downwards.
ACACCCATATGCACAAAATAAAAATCGATCAAATTATAAAAAGGGAGCACCTTATGCCTGCAGAGGGAGACATGAGTTACACTCAGCAGCTGTGACTTAGAAGGACTTCAGAGCAGAGCCTGTCCACACATCAGCCACCGGTCAGGGGCTGTCCACACATCAGCCACCGGTCAGGGGCCATCACACACTAGCCACCAGTCATGGGCCGTCCACACGCCAGCCACAAGTCAGAGGCCATCCACACACCAGCCACAAGTCAGGGGCCGTCCACACATCAGCCACCGGTCAGGGGCCATCACACACTAGCCACCAGTCATGGGCCGTCCACACGCCAGCCACAAGTCAGAGGCCATCCACACACCAGCCACAAGTCAGGGGCCGTCCACACACCAGCCACAAGTCAGGGGCCGTCCACACATCAGCCACGAATCAGGGGCCATCACACACTAGCCACCAGTCAGGGGCCGTCCACACATCAGCCACGAATCAGGGGCCATCACACGCCAGCCACAAGTCAGAGGCCATCCACACACCAGCCACAACTCAGGGGCCGTCCACACGCCAGCCACAAGTCAGAGGCCATCCACACACCAGCCACAACTCAGGGGCCGTCCATACACCAGCCACAAGTCAGAGGCCATCCACACACCAGCCACAACTCAGGGGCCATCACACGCCAGCCACAAGTCAGGGGCCGTCCACACATCAGCCACGAATCAGGGGCCGTCCACCCATCAGTCACGGGTCAGGAGCTGTATGCACTCATGGAAATGGAGTTAATGCCAGAAGTTAAGACTCACCTCAAGACAAAAGCAAGTGACACCAGCCAGGGTCATGATGGATGCTGGCGCCCCACACACAGCCAGGGTCATGATGGATGCTGGCGCCCCACACACAGCCAGGGTCATGATGGATGCTGGCGCCCCACACACAGCTAGGGTCATGATGGATGCTGGTGCCCCACACACAGCTAGGGTCATGATGGATGCTGGCGCCCCACACACAGTCAGTAGCTATAATGTTTTTCTTGAATTCTTTGGCGACTAGTTTGAATTCCTTACTGACTAGTTTAGGACAATTTAAAATACCTCCAGTGCAGGGAAAAGTAAATATGAGTCCATAAAATATAATTTATCTGACTATCAACCAAGTTACACAGCCGATGTGAGTCTGAGGCAGGAGGATGGCAAGTTCAAGGCCAGCTTGGGCAACATAGGAGAGCCCATCTCAAGAAAAAAAAAATAGGTCAGCTGGGCATGGTGGCGCACACCTTTAATCCCAGCACTCGGGAGGCAGAGCCAGGCGGATCTCTGTGAGTTCAAGGTCAGCCTGGTCTATAGAGCGAGATCCAGGACAGGCTCCAAAGCTACACAGAGAAACCCTGTCTCAAAAAAAGCAAAAAAAAAAAAAAAAAAGCCAAGAAGAAGAAGAAGCAGCAGGAGGAGGAGGAAGAGGAGGAGGAGGAGGAGGAGGAATCATTGACAGAAGCATTTCAAAGTTACTATGGAAAGTGACTTTTCAAGTCAGGTATGGTGACGCATGCCTTTAATCCCAGCAATCAGGAGGCAGAGGGTAGGTGAATGGATCTCTGTGAGTTCGAGGCCAATCTGGTCTAGAGTGAGACCTTGTCTTTGTCAAAGTCAAGAGTCTGGAGGGCTGGGGCTGGCTCGGTGGTGGAGCACTTAGCTGAGCACACGAGAGGACTGGTACTAGCCATGGTCACAAGCTGTGAAACTACTAAGTACCACAGAACACGGCAGAGGTGACTTGGGACATGGCCATAATACTTCAAGTAAAGGGCTGGGGTGGAACATGGGGCCTCTCTTTCATTCCACGCCTGACGAGCTAGAAGCCAAGCCTACCCGGGAGCGCATCCTCGGTTTTGGAGATGGGGTACCGAAAGAGGTTGACGGACTCGATCAGTGTCAGCCTGGAGATGATGTCCTCCGCATTCTTGTGAATCTGGTGGACGAGAGACTCGAACTTGCCGATGGCCTGCTTGCAGCGATTGATGTAGTCAGCGATGCCTTGGGGGAAGAGAAAGCACCATCTCTGCCGTTCTTGGCCCCTCCCACCAACATCTGTGACATCCATGGGGATGCCACTTAGCTCACAGACCCCGCGCAAGCAGCTGTGTTGACTGAGCAGTGGCTAAGAGCTACTCATCCCCTGAAGGCCTGGGACACAGATGTCTGGGCAGGAATCTACCAGGCTTAACAATAGGGTTTTATTGCATCCACAGATACATGTGTGCTCATTATTTGTGTGTGTGCACATAAGTATGTATGAGTGTTGTGCATATATGTATGTGTATGTACGTGTGTGCATGTGTGAATGTATATATATGTGCATAAATGTGTGCCTATGTATCTGTATGCACGTGTGTATGTGTTTATTTGTGCGTGAACTTATGTACGTTTGTGTAGTTTATATTCACATACTGTGATATTTTGGTTTCACGAAAAAGACTCAGCAGGTGGCCCAGTGGGCAAGAGTGTTTGTTCTGTAACCATGGGGACCTGAGTTTAAATTCCTGGTACCCGTGTACAAACTTGGGCAAGGCTGTGCATACCTAGAGTCCCAGCATTGCGGACAGAGGCAGGCAGAGCCTGAGCTCACTGGGTAACCAGCCTTGAGAGCAGTGACAGACTCCCTCTCCGGGCAACAACACAGAATGATAGAGGAGAGCGCGCGACACCTTCCTCTGCACGCACACACCCCACCACACACAAGACATACATGTAAAACGAACTGGAAGGGGACCAGGAGCTGTGCTGTTACCTAGTGAGTTCCAGTTCAGCCTCTTGTACCCAGAGCGGAACACCCTGAGCAGCTCCTGGGAATGGTCGTCCAGGAGTACCGTCTCTGCGTCGTTCAGCGTGTTGATGAGCATGTGGTAGTGGTCCAGCATGCGCTGAATGCCCTCCGTGTACCTGAGTGCCCAGCGCAGGGAACAATGAGAGAAGCAGAGCTGAGGAACTACAGTAGCAGGTGCCCCAGGGGCCTGACTCACTGGCAGTTCCATCAGGACATTTGCAGAGGGCTGGGATGAGGCTCAGGGCCAGAGTGTGTACAAGCGCCGGGCCCTGTCCATCCCCAGAACCACAGGGGTAACTGTCACTGCATCACAGGGAGAGGCCTGCTAGTGTTCTGTGCCCACGGGAGCAACTCCACGTGTGAACCACGGCTTCGTGTCATCTCCTGCCATGGTCAGTATTGCTAGTCATTCACCTTCCGGTGCTAAAGCTTCCCATGGATGGACTGGGGGAGGGGCAACCACCATCTCGTCATGTGACCTTCTGCTGAGCCCACCAGGCTCTGACCAGTGACAGCCACACACACCTGGTTAATCTCAGGTCACAGAGAGATGTGAACGTACAGGAGAGATCTGTGAGGAGGGGGAGGGTAGACGGGGTGGGAGGGAGGTGGGGGAGCGACCAGTATGTATGCAAAGTGTGCATAAATGAAACTGTAAATATAATGAAAAATGTTTTAAGGAAATGAGTTAAACACAGTGGCACACGCCTTTAATCCCAGCACATGGGAGGCAGAAGCAGGCGGGTCTCTATGAGTTTTGGGCCAGTCTGGTCTACAGAATGAGCTCCAGGTCAGCCTTCAACTCTACATAGTGAAAATGTTGTCACCAAAAAAAAAATTAAGTTTTAAATAATAAAATTAAATTAAACATTAAATAAAAATGAATAAAGGAACAAAAGCTGTGAGGGGAGGGCTCCAGCAATCACCGTCAGGAGTGTCGGGTAGTAGCGTGGAAGGGACAAATCAGTTCATGAAGTGTTTGCCTTGCAAATACGAGGCCCTGAGTTCGATCCCCCAGTGCCCGTGTAAAAAGCAGCATGGTGGCATGCTCCTGTAATCCCAGCACCCAGGAGGCGGAAACAGGCAAATCCCTGCTTCTCACCGTAGCCAGACCAGTGAGCCGCAGACCAGGGAGAGAGTCTGCCTCAGAAACAAGGTGAACAGTGTCTAAGGACAACACCCAACATTGACCTCCTGGCTGTACGTGCTCATGCACCTGAAACACACATGTGCACGCGCGTGTGTACACATGCACATACATATACACACAGAGACACAGACAGGTATGCAGGCATACACATGCATGCACGCATACACACACACACACACATATTTAAAAACAACAAAAAATGAGTATCAAGAGTCCCTGCGACCAAAGTGTCCCCTCCGATTGAAGAAGGGTCTTCTCACCTGAGGAATTTGTCTTCCTGGAGGGCCACGTTCCTCGCCAGCTCAGGGACAGTGAACCCCAGCTGCTCTAAGTACTTAGTTTCATTAATGATCTCTCTGAGAATCGGGGAGAAGTTGATGACAAACACGGCCCCCTTTTCCGTCGGGGCCGCATCCTCCGTCGTGGCTGCATTCTGTGGAAGAGACGATACACGGCCTGGAAATGACTGTCTGCCGGTGCTTGTAAAGCTCACTGGACGTGGGCGTGACAGAGACCAGTGCGGTCCCTTCCCCCAGCAGACGGACACAGACTGGAGCCAGCAGGTTACACACACTGTTTTTCAGGGTCACTCAATAATCTAGTCTTGGGCTGGTGGCTCAGTGTGCAAGCAGGGAAGGCTTGAGTTTGGATTCTCAACACTGTGAAATGTCAGGCCTATGTACACGTGTGCGTACCACAAATAATATCAGAGAGACAGAGGGGGGGTGGAGACTAGAGAGAAGGCTAGACAGAAGGATTCTTGGGGTTGCAGGGCCAGCCAGTCTAGCGAAATCAATGAGTTCCTGGTTCAGTGAGAGACCCTGTCTCAAAGAATATGGTTGGGAGCGATTGAGGAAGACACTTGATGTCAAGCTCTGGCCTCTGCATATGTGAATATACATGCAAACACCACACACACACACACACACACACACACACACACACACACACACACACTTCAGTTTAGCAGCCCCAGGTCCAACTGGACTACAGAGTGAGTTCAAGACCAGCCTAGGCAACTGAGTGAGACCCTGCTCCAAAATAAAAAGGCAGGCAGTCAGCCGGGTGGTGGTGGCGCACACCTTTAATCCCAGCACTCAGGAAGCAGAGCCAGGCAGATCTCTGTGAGTTCGAGGTCAGCCTGGTCTACAGAATGAGATACAGGACAGGCTCCAAAAACTACACAGAGAAACCCTGTCTCGAAAAAAAACAAAAAAGAAAAAAAGTTAGGGATATGTCTCAGTGGTAGAGAGCCTGCCTAGAATTCCCCAGGGAGGGGCTGGGGGTGCGGCTAAGTGGTAGTGTGCTTGCCTAGGTTGTACAAGGTTCTGAGTTCAATCCCCAGAATTCTATTTAGTTGCCAATATTAGAATATTGGGTGAAGCCCTATAAAAATGGAGATTTCTGGGAAATCAAATCATGGTGTCAGGCACAGGCTAGAATTGGGTAGCTGGCACCCCTGGGGCCAGGCCCTGAACACCCCAGCTCCCCCAGGTGTATGGGTTTGCTCCGCCCTCGGGGTGGCAAAGAAGTTACCCGCTAGAAAGGGCTCCGGGGACAACAAACATAAAACCGCCAGGTCAACAGACACTGGCCTCCTGAGTGGCGGCCACGTGCCGGGTCCACAGCCACGCCTACAGCCACAAAAGAGGGTGGCACACGAGAAAGTTTAAAAAGTGGCCTGTGCGCCTTCGAGGTGACTCAGTGATAGGAGGTGCTTGCCACCAACCTGTGCTCAGTCCCTGGAGGCCACACAGAGGAAGGAGAAACTGACTCCTGCAAGCTGTCCTCTGATGTACACACACGTGCATGTGCACATGCGCACATGCGCACACGCACACACACGCACACATAGAGCCACACATGCTTCCACACACTAAGTAGTAATATAAACCCCTGTGACTCACATATGATTCAATGAGGACTTCACAGATTTCTGTCATCCAGTCCACTCAACTGTTTGTTTAGTATGTGTGCATGTGTGCAAATGTATGGAGAGCGTGCGTGTGTGTGTGTGTGTGTGTGTGTGTGTGTGTGTGTGTGTGTATACATGTATGTGAAGGACAGAGAACACCCTTGGGCATCATTTCTCCTGTGCCTCTGTCTTTTTTTTTTTTTTTTTTTTTTTTTGGTTTTTCGAGACAGGGTTTCTCTGTGTAGCTTTGCGCCTTTCCTGGGACTCACTCGGTAGCCCAGGCTGGCCTCGAACTCACAGAGATCCGCCTGGCTCTGCCTCCCAAGTGCTGGGACTAAAGGCGTGCGCCACCACCGCCCGGCTGTCTTTTTTTTTTAAAGATTTGATTTTTATTTATATGTATGAGGGGACTGGGTATATGCACACAAATGCAGGTACCCAGGGAGGCCAGGAGAGAAGCCCCCGGAACAGAAGTCACAGACAGTTGTGAGTTCCCCCGCGTGGATGTGAGGAAGCAAACCTGGGTTCTCCGCAAGGGCAGCACATGCTCTTCACCACGGGGCCATCACTCTCCAGCCACACTTTTTGAGTCAGGGTCTCTCCCTGGCTGGGAACACCCCCATGGTGCCCATGTTTCCAGCCGAGCCATCTGCCTAGCCCCTCAACTTGTTTTATGAAGGAGGAAACTGGGCCACCCGAGGGGTCCGTGGAGCTGCTGCTGTTCCCCTCCCTGCCCCCCCCCCCGAGGGGATGGTGGTGTGCCACCCTCCGTGGGCGGCGTGGAAGGGCACACCTTGGTGAGGAGGCTCTTCTTCATGAGGTTTGGGAGGACCAGCTCCGTGGTCTCCTTCCACATCTCATACTTGCGGTCTTCATAGTCCTTCATCATCCGGCCAACCTCCAGGTACCTCTGCTTCACCTAGCCGAGAATTGGAGCGACCATCATTTCGTCCCTGGAAATGACACCTCCTCCTCCTCTCCGCTGTCTCCAATTTAAACGATGCGGATTTTTTTGTTTGTTTGTGTGTTTTGGTTTTTTGAGACAGGGTTTCTCTGTGTAGCTTTGCGCCTTTCCTGGAACTCGCTCTGTAGACCAGCCAGGCCTCGAACTCACAGAGATCTGCCTGGCTCTGCCTTCTGGGATTAAAGGCATGCGCGACACCACTGCCCGGCTGCGGATTTTTTTTTTAAAGATTTATTTTAACTGTGTGTGTGTGTGCATGTACACACAAGTGTGAATGCCCATGGAGGCCAGAGGTGTCAGATCCCCTAGAGCTAGAGAGTTCTAGGTGGTTGCAAGCTACTCAACGTGGGGGCTGGAATTGATCTCAAGTCTCCTGAGAAAGCAGTACTTGCTCGTAAGTACTGAGCTATCTCCCCAGCCCCAAACTCTATAGTTCTTTAAAGAAAATGCCTATCAGCCTCTGCTTTACCACATACAAAAAGCACTGGGATAAGAAATGGCCAGTGTCAAAAAGACAGTTGGTCATGGGCAGAGCATGTGGCTCAGCTGGTCATGGGCAGAGCATGTGGCTTAGCTGGTCATGGGCAGAGCATGTGGCTCAGCTGGTCATGGGCAGAGCATGTGGCTCAGTTGGTAGAGCATTTGCTTAATAGGACCTCGGGGTTCCCTCCTCAGCACCACATAAGCCAAAGGTGGTGGTGCCCATCTCTAATCCCAGCACTTGGTAGGTCGCTGCAGGAAAATCAGGAGTTCAAAGTCATCCCAGCTACACAGTGAATCTGAGGTCAGACAGCTAGGTAAGACTCTGTCTCAAAATCGGGCAGTGGTGGCACATGCCTTTAATCCCAGCACTCGGGAGGCAGCAGCAGGTAGATCTCTGTGAGTTCGAGGCCAGCCTGGTCTACAGAGAGAGATCCAGGACAGGCACCAAAACTACACAGAGAAACCCTGTCTCGAAAAACCAAAAAAAAAAAAAAAAAAAAAAAAAAAGACCGTCTCAAAAATAAATCTAAAAGACAATGGATGAATAGATAGGTAATAGTTAGACAGAGATAAACAGATAATGAACCATAGTGATCATCCTTCAAAACAAAATCAAATCTAGGAGAAGCAGGCAGGCATCGTGACCACTGGAACTGTTAGAGGAGGAAGCAAGAGGACCCTTAGACACGAAGACACAGGAAACATGGCGTCTGCAGCTGTGGGCATGCCACTGGCCAGCTGAGGCCGCAGCCCCCCAGCCAGAGGTGAGGAGCACAGGGCAGCCTCCAGAGGTGGGGACATACCTCCAGGCCCCGCTCACTGTCCAGGAGTTCCTCGACCTCCTGGAACCTGAGGATGGTGTGCTTGATCCTGTAGAAGAGGGAGCGTTCCCAGCATATGGCGCCCGCCACCGGAGGGTGGTTCTTGTACAGCGGCGGGTTGTCCAGGTTGTATACGAATATCTTATTAACGATGTCGATCTGAAAAGGTGAGTGGGCGCCCCGGTCAGCCTCCCATGGGCTGTGCCAGACAGACAAGACTTACATGGAGGGTGGAATCTCACAAGAAACGCAAGTAAGGGCTGAGTAGGGCAGAGCCTTGGGCCATCTGAGGCCCCGGGGTCCATCCCCAGCACTGGCTGTTGTGGGGTGGGGGCATTTAAATAAGATGGAGAATACGGCCTTTATTGTTGGTGTAGTATATACTATTTTTTCTTTCTTATGCTCACCAATCTCTTTTCTTCTAAGTGCTCCAAGTTGTGTGTACTAAAATAGCAAACCACACACCCTGTCTGTACGGATTTGATTGAACCGTTTGAAATCCGTAGATCTCTTTTAGAGGTGACCACCGGCAGATGTACATTTTAAAGGAACTGTCTCTAGCCTGAGCTGGGCCTTGTGTTCACTGCCCTGGCAGTCACGGGTTCCCGGTTACCTCCTTGTAGTACTGGGCCAGAATGTCATTGAATTTCATCATCATCTGCCGGTTGATGGCCTCCCGGGAGCGGATGTGCTTGAATTTTAACAGCATGTCAAAGGCCGCTTCCGCTGACCGGAGTGTTTTGAAAGAGTCGTCGATAAAATGTTTTGCTTCTTTCTCAATAACCTGCCAGAAGAAAAAGAATAGAAAGAAAGAAAGTGAGGGAGGGAGGAAGGGAGGAAGGAGGGAGGGATGGGGAAGGGGAGGAGGAGGGGGAGGGGAGGAGAGATTGAAAACCAAAAAAAAAAAAAAAAAAAAAAAGCAGCTGCTGTCATGGTCTTTCAAGAAACGAGGGACAGGCTTGGGACAGGCCTCTGTCCTGTCTCCATGAGAAGAACTTGCCTGGACTCGGGGATGGCTCAGTTGGGAAGTGCTCGCCTTGCAGGCGTGAGAACCTAAGTTGGGACCTCAGGACCCACCTGAAGAAGCCTGAGTGGCCACACCTGTAACCCCAGCTCTGAGGGCAGGGGCAGAGACAGAGAACCTGCTGCAAAGGAATATGTTGGGCACCCTCTTCTGGCCTCTGCATGAGTACGCAGATGCATGCAATACACACACACACACACACACACACACACACACAAATAAATCTTTAAAAGGCAGATGGTAAGCATGAGCAAACATAGGTTGAATTGATGGCTGTGTCCCTCACCAGAACTTCCAGCTTGAAGTCATCCATCACGTATTTCCAGTATGGGGAGGACTTGATACTGAAGGGGTCAAAGGTCAAGCTTTCCATCGGGGTGACCAAGCTGTCTACCCTGCAAAGGACATCGTCGATACGCTTGGGGTCCCCCGTCACAGCCTTGAGCTCGGGGCCAAATATGTTGTAAAACTCTTCCATAACCTGGGGGTGGGACAGAATGGAAGGGGGGGTAAGCATCTTTTGGGTTACTCGGAACATTCTAACCATAAATAGACAGCATTTCCAGATTAACCTGAAGGCAACAGGCCCAACACACAGGCAACCTTCGCCTCATGGGAGACCCTTGGTGCTATGCCCATGAGACAGGATAAGATTTAGAGGCCCTGGGGACGGAGAGATGGCTCAGTGGTTAAGAGCACTGGCTGTTCTTACAGAGGACCTGGGTTCCATTCCCAGCACCCACATGGCAGCTCATGACCCTCTGTATCTTTCTCACTCCGGATGCTTCCTGCATGAGCCAGCCACCTCGACTAAACATGACATCATACGAGCACAACAGAGTGAAGGGAGCTGCGTTCCTACAGGCTGTAGGGGGAAGCGGGGTATTGATGAGATGTGAAGTAAAAGCAGCTGAATGTGGCACGGGAGTCTCTGATAGTCTGACAATGTGAAAATGAGATGCATCTGCCAGGCACCTGCCTTTAATTCCAGCACTGAGGAGGCAGAGGCAGGTGGATTTCTTTGAGTTTGAGGCCAGCCTGGTCTACAGAGTGAATTCCAGGACACCCAGAGCTACATAGAGAAACCCTGTCTTGAAAAACAAAAAATGCTTATGTATCATTCCAGTGACTCCATGCTAGAATAAAGGGCTTTATTTATTTATTTTGAGACAAGGTTTTATTACATAGCTCTGAACTGGAACTGGTAACTCTCTAGGTAAACCAGGCTGGCCTCAAACTCACAGAGATCCACCTGCCTCTGCCTCTCCAGTGCTGGGATTAAAGGCGTGTACCACCACACCCATCTACTTTATATTTGGATTTTCTGCCGACTTTGCACCATCTAAAGCTGCGGTGGGGTTGGAGTGTGGCTCAGTTGGTAGAGCACTGGCTTGGCATGCATGAAGCCCTGGGTTCGATCCCCCCTCACCACATAAACCAGGTGTGCTTGGGTACACCTGTAATTCCAGCACCTGGAAGGTGGAGGCAGGAGGATCAGAAGCTCAAGGTCTTCAATGACAAAGGGAGTTTGAGGCTAGCCTGGGCTACATGAGACCCCGTCTAAAAAATAATAATAATAAAAGTTAAAGGAACATAATGAAATGTACAGAAAGAACTTAAAATTTCCATATTCTGCCCTTTCTTGTCTAGGCTGCTGTGATGATATAGCAAAGGAGGAGGATGTGGGAAGAGAACATGCCCTGTTTCAATTATCTTTCCAGCAACGTCCCGTTTTGTCGTGCATGGGTATGTATATGCCCATGTGTGTGCACATGCATCTAGCACATGCCCTTGTGTGCGCATGTGTGTGAGGAACCAGAGGCAGAGGCCGAGTATCTTCCTCACCTGCTGATTCTCCTTGTTTTTGAGTCTCTCACTGAACCTGGGACTCGAGGATTCAGCAAGCCCAGCAGCCACAGAACTCCGGGGACCCACCTCCCTGGCACTCGGGTTACAGCGGGCTCAGCTTAGGCTCTGATGTGGGGGCTGGGGATCTGGACTCAGATCCTTATGCTTGCCAGATCAGGGCTTTACTGACTGATCCGTCTCCCCAGACAGGGGCTCACTTTGTGTCCGGAGCACGTGTGTGTGTGTGTGTGTGTGTGTGTGTGTGTGTGTGTGTGTGTATGAGTTCAGGCACACTGGGCTCTCCATGATAGTGCAAAGTGAACTGACGATGGAACACCTCCAGGCAAGGGTTGTGCTAGCCACCCAGACACTAAGTGTGTGCCCCTCTGCCCAAAAGTTGGGAGGGGTCAGGTCAATGCAGAGTGGGGGGGGGGGGTCAGGTCAATGCAGGGGGAGGGTCAGGTCAATACAGAGCAGGGGGGAGGGTCAGGTCAATGCAGAGTGGGGGGGTCAGGTTAATACAGGGCAGGGGAGGTCAGGTCAGTGCAGAGCAGGAGGGTCAGGTCAATGCAGAGGGGGGGTGGTCAGGTCAGTGCAGAGGGGGAGGGGTCAGGTCAATGCAGAGCAGTGAGTGGTAGGGATAGAAGGAAGAGGTGAGGACAATGAGGCCCCAGGAGATAGTGGGAAGGTGGAGGGTTGGGGGAATCAAAGCCAGGACAGGAAAGCACCCAAGACAAAGAGTGCTCAGAAGGTGGTCTGCCAGCAGAGAGATCAGAGCACAGAGACAAGCTGAAAAGCCTGTGTGGAGGAAGAGGGGAATGAGTCCGTCAGTAAGAAGCATGAGGACCCACGTTTGATCCCCAGGCATGGTGGTCATGCTTGTAATCCCAGCACTGGGGAGGTGGAGGCGGATGGGTCCCTGAGGTTCGCTGGCCGGCCAGCCTAGATACACATCCACGGTCACAAAAAGACCTGGGGTACAGCAGGGACATTCTGGTACATTCGAGAATATTCTATACGTTCTTCTTTCAAAAGTTTCTATCAGACCCTTTCAGATCTCCAGAATCTACCCAACATGGTGGCGTCCCCCATCCAAAGGCCAGAATGCTTCCTTCCAACAGGCAAATCCACACACATCACAGAAGACTCCTACCTGCAGGACATCTGCGAGGTCCTGGCAGATGCTGGCCATGTAGTCTGTCCTCTCAAACAGCCGCTTCCGGTCAAACTCCCAGCGTGCCTCCCGACCAGAAGCCTCGATCTTGGCCCGGATGTCGAAGTAGGATTTCTTCCATAGCTTGAGAGTGTTTCTGGCATCCAGGGTTTTGTGCTGGGCATTCGCTCTGTTTTCTCTGTTAGGCAAAGAGTCATCAGGCTTCATCGAGCAAAGACATGGCTGCCGCCGGGCGGTGGTGGCGCACGCCTTTAATCCTAGCCCTCGGGAGGCAGAGCCAGGCGGATCTCTGTGAGTTCGAGGCCAGCCTGGGCTACCAAGTGAGTCCCAGGAAAGGCGCAAAGCTACACAGAGAAACCCTGTCTCGAAAAACCAAAAAAAAAAAAAAAAAAAAAAAAAAAAGACGTGGCTGCCCACATCTGAGCCACACTCCCCCAGAGCATTGGTATCTGGGAGGATTCTCATCCAGGACCTCCCTGGCACCAAGCCCTCCTCAAGGGAATGTTTCTTCATGAGCCTCTACAATTTGCAAGGTCATGAAGGGGCCCCCAAGCTGGGCCCAATCTGTTTTTCCCAGCAGCCAGTCCACCTAGCTCCCAGGAAAGCGTGGCTGCATGAGGAGGAGAGCAGTTAGCCTTGGAGCCTGTCCTCATGCTCACTCTGGTGGCCGCAACCCTGGAGCACAGACTCTGCACGGAGCCCATCTCACCCACGTGAAAAAATGGCTGGGTGCAGCTCAGTGGTGGGGCATGTGTTTAGCTTTAGGAGACCCTGGGTTTGATCCCCACATCACAAACACACAAAATAGTTAAAACCCAACAGGCTGATCCTCCTGAGGGCCCAGGCCTAGGACTGAGCATGCCCTGGCCATTTACCTCAGTTTCTCCAAATATAAAAAAGAAACAAAGTCCCAGTCAAAATCACACATGTGGAGCTCAGCCTTTAAGAGCATGTGCTGCTCCGTCACGAGGGCCAGAGTACAGATCCCATCATGCACTTCGGGGCACCTCACACTACATGTAACTAGAGCTCCAGGGGGAATCTGATGCCCTCTTCTGGTACCTGCACACATATGTGCATACATTCACACAGACACATACCCATACACATAAATAAAAATAAAATAGGCCATGCATGGTGACACATATCTTTAAGGCCAGCTCTTAGGAGGCAGAGGCAGGCAGATCTCTATAACAAGTTCTAGGTCAGCCAGAGATACATAATGAGACCCTGTCTCAAAAATAAATGAAACTTGAGAAATCATACACATACATAATTGTATGTGTTACATAATACATCATATATGGAATTGTGTATTACGGTGTATAAATAAAATACATGCTACATTTTAACAAGGGAATATTATTTGATCATAAAGAGGAATGAGGTGCAGGTGATGCACATATATCATGAATAAGCCTTGGAGGTGTCATGATGAGTGAAACACCACCCAGAAAAGACTTGGTGTTGCATGATCTCCAGGCCTTGAAACTTGGAGAGGGAGGAGGTTTGAAGTGACTACTAAAAGGTACCAGGCTTCTTTGGGAGATGAAAAGAATGTTCTTTTAAATATATATTCTAAAATTATGTACATATGTGTGTGTATATGTCCACATGAGTGCAGTACCCAAGAAGGCCAGGAGGGGGCATCAGACTTCTCTTGGCGCTTTAATTCCAGGCAGGAGGCTGTAAGCTGCCTGTGGGTGCTGGAAACTGAACTCAGGCCCTCTGCAAGAGCAGCAAATAAGTCAACTGATGTGTGATGGTTAGTACACGGCCATCTCTGTGACATTATTTTGCGGTGCTGGGGACAGAACCCAGGCCCTTGGGGCACTAGGCACCTGCTCTATTGCTGAGTCCCCCTCCCCGCCTGGACAGAGCTGCTGGATCCCAGAAGGGACCCCCGCGGGCCCCGTGGCTCCTCACTTGAACAGGGTGCGCAGGTTGATGACCCTGCACACGCGCTCAGCAATCTCCCAGGCAATGCGCTCCATGAGGGGGATCATCCTCTCATCCTTGTTGTAGTGTCTCGAGATGATCCACACCATGCGCAGGGCGCTCATCATGGATGGGATAGTGTCCAGGACCACGTGGAAGCTGGAACCATGTGTGATGTTCTGCCAAAGCCACACAGAGGGGACAGAAGAGGGGCTTAGCCTCAAGGTCAGGAAGCTAACACACACACACACACACACTCCCTCTTTCTTTCTCTCTGCTTTTTTTTTTTTTAAGACAGGATCTTGCTATGTTGCCCAGGCTAGCCTCAAAATTACTACATAGCAGAGGATGACCTTCAACTCCTGATCCTCTCTCCTCCACCTTCCGAGTGCTGGGATAACAGGTGTGTCCCATCACACCTGGCTCCTGTAGAGTTTTTGTTTGCTTGCTTATTTGTTTGTTTGAGACAGGATCTCACCATGTAGCACAGGCTGGCCTGAAAGTCTGGATCCTCCTACCTCCGCCTCCTGAGTGCTGGGAGGATAGGAGTGCTGTGGTGGTCTGAAAGGAAATGGCGCCCACAGGGAGTGGCACTATTAGGAGGCGTGGCTTATGCTGGAGCGGATGTAGCCTTGTTAGGGGGAGGAAGTGTGTCACTGTGGAGGAGGGCTCTGAGATCTCCTGCGCTCAAGCTATGCCCTGCGTGGCACACAGTTCACTTCCTGTCGCCCGAGGAGCAAGATGTAGACCTCTCAGCTCCTTCTCCAGCACCGCCGCCATGCTTCCCGTTATGATGACAATGGACCCCAACCTCTGAAACTGTAAAGCCAGCTCTCACTGAAATGGTTTCCTTTTCTACGAGTTGCTGTGGTCATGGTGTCTCTTCACAGCAATCGAAACCCTGACTAAGACAAGCGTATCACCACACCTGGCTTTGCTGGTACACTTTGAATACTGTCTAGGTGGCTTAGTGAATACCTGAAACAGCGAGGGAGCCCTGCGGATGCCACACCATATGATTCAGGGGATAACGACAACAAAACAGCTGCGGTGTTCTAGACAGATGCGATGGGGTATTTTTCCCCAAATATTCTTATATTCTTTTTTCTTTTTTTTTTCTTTTGGTTTTTTTCAAGACAGGGTTTCTCTGTGTAGCTTTGGAGCCTATCCTGAAACTCACTTTGTAGACCAAGCTGGCCTCGAACTCACAGAGATCCGCCTGGCTCTGCCTCCTGAGTGCTGGGATTAAAGGCGTGCGCCACCACCGCCACCGCCGCCACCGCCACCACCAGCTCCCCAAATATTCTTCATTTGAAGTTGGTTAAATTGGTGGGTGAAGACTGTCTATACATGGAGTACACACACACACACACACACACACACACACACACACACACAAAGGTATATATTACGTATGCCAACAGTGGCATGCTCTAACCTTCAAGAACTCTTCTGTCAGATCCACTTGCTTCTGTCTCTCTCTATCAAGAGATGTCATCCCGGCCGGGAGGTGGTGGCGCACACCTTTAATCCCAGCACTCGGGAGGCAGAGGCAGGAGGATCTCTGTGAGTTCGAGGCCAGCCTAGTCTACAGAGCGAGATCCAGGGCAGGCACCAAAACTACACAGAAAAACCCTGTATCAAAAAAACCAAAATCAAAAACAAAAAAAAACACACAGGGTTGTCTCTTCAAAGGAAGAGAGGTATAACCAGAAGACTGGGGATGGATGTGGCTAATAGGCTTGCTGATCTCTGTGCTCTCTGGAGGGCCAGGGCCACATTTGGGTCCCCCAGACTAGTATGTTTATCTCAATTATCCACCCTAGACCCTTATCTTGAGCACAGTTTGTGGTGATATATTGCGTACATTAATAAACTTTGCCTGAAGACCAGAGAACAGAACAAGTCACTAGATTAAACATAGAGGTCAGGCAGTGGTGGCACACACCTTTAATCCTAGCACTCGGGAGGCAGAGATCTGTCTGGATCTCAGTGAGTTCAAAGCCACCCTGGACTACATGAGATTGACTCAGTCTAGGAGAGAAACAGAACCTGGCAGTGGTGGCACACACCTTTAATCCCAGCACTAAGAAGGAAGTGATATGGTGGGCGGAGAAAGGTATATAAGGTGTGAGGAGACAGGAACTAAAGGCTTTTTGGCTGAGGAACCCCTTTTGGCTAGAGGCCTTTCGGCTAGAAAGGCTTTTTCAGGCTGAGGAGTTGGTGAGGTCAGAGGTGGTGGTTGTGGCTTGCTCTGCTTCTCTGATCTTTCAGCTTTCACCCCAATATCAGGCTCTGGGCTTTTTATTAAGACAGTTTAGGAATTTGTGTTACAATTGTTTCTCAGCCAATAGAACCCATCTTTACGGAAAAGGTCACATGTACTTTGAAAAGAGTTTTGATGTAATCATGTCTTAAGCGTTATTATACACACAAGTTGAGTTCATTGTCACCAGGAAACTTTTTTCCAAAATTGTGCTCTGTTGAAATATGCCTAAAATAAACTGCCTGGTGTCAGACTCTCAAAATTTGAACCAGCACCGACTACTGAGTTGTGTTAAACTGAATATCCTTCTTGCCTCACGAGGATTAACACCCTGCTGGCCAGGTGTTTGAAAAGACCATACACACACACACACACACACACACACACACACACACACACACACACACACACAGGTTAGGGTGGCATGCTTTTTCCAAGCACAACTGTTAGCCTTCTCTTTGTCCTCCGGAAGTCAGTCAAGATGGAGGAGTGTGACCACTCTGCTACCCTGAAACCAGGATGCTGGGAGATGACCAGTTCTCCTGGAGAGGCCCTGGCTCTGAGCCTCCATGTGGGAGGAAGCCAAGGACACCCAGGCAAAAAAGGAGCAGGCAAGAAAGTCAGCCATTCTGGAAGATGATGCTCTACCCAGCCATCCAGTGGATGCCCTGGGAGGCAAGATGAATGTCTGTATGGAGCCCTTCCCAAATCCTGACCCACTCAATGGTTTTTATCAAGAAGACAGTCACACACCAACACACCAGTACAGTGACTTTCCTAATTAATGCCAGCTATCAATGGGGCACAGCCTGAGCTCATCTGAGAAAGCCTCAACTCAAGACTGCTTCAGTCAGATTGGCCTGTGGCCACGTCTGTGAGGAACTGTCTTAGCCGATCCTTGATGTGGGAAGAGATCAGCAGCCAACGGTAGGCGGCACCATCCCTAGGCAGGTGGGCCTGCACTATATGAGAGAGAGTCGAAGGGCTAGAGAAATGGTATGAGGTTGAGAGCACTGGCTACTCTTCAGAGAACCTGGGTTTGATTCCCAGCACCCACATGGTGGCTCACAAACATCTGTAACCCCTCTCCCAAGGGATCTGATGCCCTCTTTTGGCCTCCACAGGCTGGACCAGACATGCCCATAGTGCACAGACATACATGCAGGCAAAACATCCATACACATAAAAAAAATTTTTTAATAAAGATTTAAAATGAAGACAGCTAGCTGACTGTGAGACAGAAAGCCAAGCTCCTCCTCCATGGTCTCTGCTTCGGTTCCTACCCTGCCTTCTCTCATTGATGGACTGTGATCAGCAAGTGTGAGCCACATTAACCCTCTCCTCCCCACGTTGCTTTTGGTCAGAGTTGTTGTGGGATCATCTTTTTGTACACTGTGAAGCTGTGTCTCTGCCAAGGCACCTTCTGATTGGTTTAATGAAGAGCTCAACGGCCAATAGCTGGGTAGGAGAGGATAGGCAGGACTTCCAGGAAGAGACAAGAACTTTGAGAAGAAGAGAGGTGGGATTCACCAGCCAGACATGGAGGAAACGGGATGCATGGCACTGAGGAGAGGTAACGAGCCACATGGCAGAACACAGACTAATATAAACGGGTTAATTTAAGTTATAAGAGCTAGTTGGGAACAAGTCTAAGCTAAGGCCAAGATTTCATAATTAATAATAAGTCTCTGTTGTCATTATTTGGGAGCTGGCGGTCCAAGGAAAGAGCCGTTACACGGAGTGGTTTAACCCAGCAACAGGAAGCAAATGAGAGGATGACACATCACATATCTGATGAGGAACCTGTGATTTCAGTCTTTTAAGTTAGTATTACAACTCCATCATAAAAACAAGAGTGAGGTGGTGTGCATCCTGGAAGCGTGGGGTGGGAAGACCTGTGCACTTCCTGCCAGCCAGAAAGCAGAGCAACAGACAGCAAGGAGCCCCACAAGGACAACACCCTTCCCACCCCCATGACCTACTTCCTCTGGTGAGACCTCTACCTCCTCAAGATTCCAGAACCTCACAGAACAGCAGTACCGTAAGCCCATGGGAGACACTTCCGTTCAAACCGTAACATGGCATATTACGCTCATGAAGACAAAAATGCAGGAACATAATTAAGAATAATAAAAGATAAATATTTAAGTGCTGGAGAGATGGCTCAGTGGTTAAGAGCATGTACTTCGCCACCAGAGGACCTCAGTTCAATTCCCGGCACCATGTCAGGAGGCTCACAACTGCCTGTCACTCTAGCTCCAGGCCAGAGCCTCTGTGG
Source organism: Peromyscus californicus insignis (assembly GCF_007827085.1). NCBI lineage: Eukaryota > Metazoa > Chordata > Mammalia > Rodentia > Cricetidae > Peromyscus > Peromyscus californicus. Next base: position 15,111,934 of record NW_026294540.1, on the reverse strand, counting down.
GCACCTGCACTCCTGTGTGCACAGACTTACATGTAATCAAAAGTAGTAAAAGATTAAGAACATAGGAACAGCTAGGCAGTGGTGGCGCACACCTTTAACCCCGGCGCTCGGGAGGCAGAGGCAGTGGATCTCTGAGTTCAAGGTCAGCCTGGTCTACAGAATAAGTTCCAGGACAGTCAAGACTGCACAGTCTCAAAAAACTACAAGACTACGCTATCCCCCCAAAACAAAAAAACAAAGACAAAGACTTTATTTGTTTGTTTGTTTATTGGTTTTTCAAGACACAGTTTCTCTGGCTGTCCTGGGACTCACTATGTAGACTAGACTGGCGTTGTAGAGATCCCACTACATGCAGTTTTTGATGACAACTTTTAAAATATTGAATTAAGCTAGGGTAGAATATTTGCCTAGCATGTGCAAGGCTGGGTTCAATTTCCAAAATCTTGAATTATTTACTTTGTTTTTGTTTTGCCTGTTAAAAACAAGGACTCAGCCGGGCGGTGGTGGCGCGCGCCTTTAATCCCAGCACTCGGGAGGCAGAGCCAGGCGGATCTCTGTGAGTTCGAGGCCAGCCTGGGCTACCAAGTGAGTTCCAGGAAAGGCGCAAAGCTACACAGAGAAACCCTGTCTCGAAAAACCAAAAAAAAAAAAAAAAAATTTTAAAAAAAACAAGGACTCAGCTGAGCAGTGGTGCCAATTATCTTTAATCCTAGCACTTAGGAGGCAGAGGCAGGAAGATCTCTGAGTTTGAGGCCAGTCTGGTCTGCAGTGTGAGTTCCAGGACAGGCAGAACTACACAGGGAAATCCTGTCTTAAATAAACAAAAATAAATAAATAAAATAAAAAGAAAAGAAAAGGACTCAGATAGCCCAGGCTATCCTCAAATTCACTACGTGGCCAAGGATGACCCTGAACTTCTGATGCTATTCCCAAGTGCCAGAATTAGAGGCATGCACCACCATGCAGGGCTAATGTGGTCCTAGGGGTAGAAGCCGGGGCTCTGTGCATGCTAGGCAAGTACTCTTCCAACTGAGCCACAACCCCAGTCCCTAAATGTATTTAAAAAGTGACATCCATGCAGTGCCCCTCAAAGAGCTGGCTTTCCAGAATGCAGCCCGCCCTTCGTACCTTGAAGTGACGTTCCACGGTGGACAGGAAGCGCACATTGTCCGAGGCCTCCATGTGGAGTTTGAACAGCTCGGTCAGGACAGGCTGCACATTGGCTGTGAGCATGGATTCACCTTCCTTGATCACATCCAAGACCTTCCTAACAAATGGAAGCTTCGTTTGTTCATGGAGGGCACTCAGCGTTGCATTTCTTTCGCGCCAGAACTCAATTTCAGCCAGAGGACCGTTGCCCTGGGAAAGACGTGAACACACAGACGTCACTCACCCTTACTGTGGGTGGACACCTGTGGTCATTTCTTTTTTTTTGGTTTTTCGAGACAGGGTTTCTCTGTGTAGCTTTGCGCCTTTCCTGGAACTCGCTTTGGAGACCAGGCTGGCCTCGAACTCACAGAGATCTGCCTGGCTCTGCCTCCCGAGTGCTGGGATTAAAGGCATGCGCCACCACCGCCCGACCCTGTGGTCATTTGTACAGTGCCCATCCCTTCTCCCATCTGCTCCAGGCAGGCTGGTCAGCGCAGGGCTTCTGGGTGGACTTCTCATCCGGTGTGGTCCAATCAGAGTGGATCTCAGGACTCTACTTGGAATGCAAGACAACGATCCTGCCCTTCCTGGTGGTGCCCACAGGGCCAGAATCTACACATCACTGCTGCAGAGAAGCAGTGTGAGGGGATAGCCTTAGCCCCACCGGCATCATTTAGGGAAGTCCCAAACAGAGAGAAAGAGGCTGGCTCCCATGGAGCCCTTTCTTGGGATGGTGGGTTGCAAGCCCTCACAGGTTACCTGGGGCGTCTTCTTCAGCTGGATATCCAGAGCAGAGGAAATCTGGGTCAGCCAGTTGATCACACATTGCTCCAAGGACTCCAGCATTTCTGCGTTGGCCGCCAGCTCCGACACTTCCCCCTCCACACTGATGCTAGGCATCTCCAGCTTGATCTCACCTGGTGGAGAGTCACTCATTAGACCCTAGCTTAGGAAAAACCTGTAATGTTCAAGTTCATCAGCTAGCTCTTCTCTCCTGTTGATCGGGTCGATAGCCCATCCCCTCCTCTGTCTCTGTCTTGTTCTCTTTCCAAGAATGTAATTAAAACCTCTGTTGATTGGCCCAGAGGTTAAGTCCCATCAAAGTGTTATCATTACTTGAGAAATTCCTTGATTGACAACATAATTAGTTTGATTTTTACAATTTTAACATACGACCAGAGTTCAGCAGCTACTTAAGAAGTCCTCGCCTGTCAGTGGTGGCACACGCCTTTAATCCCAGCAGGCTGATTTCTGAGTTTGAGGCCAGCCTGGTCTACATAGTGAGTTCTAGGATAGCCAGGGATACAGAGAAACCCTGTATCAAAGAGAGAGAGAGGGAGGGAGAGAGAGAGAGAGAGAAAGAAAGAAAAAGAAAAAAGAAATCTTCAGGGGTTGGTGTGACAGCTCAGTGGTTAAGAACACTTCCTGCTCTTACAGAGAACCTGAGGTCTGCAATCAATAGCATCCATATTGATTAGCTCACAACCCCCTGTAACTCAGCTCTGATCTGAAGCCCTCTTCTGGCCTCCACTGGTACCTGCACCCATGTGCCCTCCCCCACCAAACACAAAGTAAAATCTTCAAAAAGGGAAAATCTCCAATATAAAATGAAGATAAATTGGGGGTTTGGGGAGCGGTCCTCAGAGGAAATCAAGATAATGTAAAAAAAAAAATGTTTAAGTCCCATTTCTTTGTCTCAGAGACTGGAGATAATATGTGTCCATTCAACAAGAACAGAATGCTATTTTTTAAAAAAAAAAAAAAAAAAAAAAAAGCAATGTAGACCAGAGATCTCAGAACCAAACAGAGCAACTAGCAAGAATCGCTCCAAACCGAGGAACACTCCAGGCACATTAAACACCAGAGCCAGGGGGATGCCTCCATGGGCTAAAGTGCTTGCCACACAAGCTTAAGGACATGAGTTCAGATCCCCAGAACTCCTATACAAGCCAAGAACAATGGTTCACATCTGGAATCCCAAGGTGGAGACAGGAGATCCCTGGGGCTCAGTGACCAGCCAGCCTAACCTAGTTGGCAAACGAGAGACACCATATCAAAACAGAAAGTGAAGCATGCCTAGGGAACAACATCTGCACACACAGGTGTACCCACACACACACACCCCCAACACACAGGAGCACCCCAGACTCCCTACCCACAGAGAGTTAGGAAAGAGTTAATTCTCCTAGAGTACCAGTCCCACATCACTGGTGGGGGCGTTTACCCACCAACCCCACAGTTCCCCAGAGTTTTCTTGAGTGTGAGCAGCAGGAAATATTAGATAGAAGGATTTATTGCGGAGAATCTTGCGGAGATAAACAGATAGAAAATAAAGGATAGCCTCGAGAGGGCCTGGAACCTATTCCAACGGGCCCTGACTGTCTCTGCCCCAGGGTTTTTATAGAGACGCCAAGGGATGGAGCAAAAGACCTCCTCCCCCAGCACAGCCAAGTGCAGACCATCCCAGACACCTGCACTCAGGCCCGTGGTCCTAATCATCCTCTATGCGGACCTGCTGGGTAAAGCCACGAGGAACCCGAGAACGGGCTCCCACAATCACTGGCTTTCCTGGCTAAGTACTCTGTCACCTCTTCCCAAGCTGGGTCCCTAAACATGAGCACCCAGCTCAACTCTGCTCCCTCATCCAGCCAGCCTCTTGCCGCCTTGTTCTCTGCTTTCCATGCCTGCTTTTCCATTACCTCAGGCTCTGGAACTCAGTGGGGAAGGATCAGGTAGGCCCTGGCCATGTGATGACCCACTGAGAGTGGGTCACCTGAATTCCACAGCAGGCGCTGAATGCAGCTTCCAGATGAGGCCCAATGCCACCTCCTCCAGGCAGCCCCCCATGGTTGCCCCACCCTCTTCTATAGGCCTCGACATCTTGTTGAGCTCCACACTTTGCCACAGTTGGGAGCGATGCCCTGTCGCCACAGGGGTTTCACCATTATTCTTCTGAACAGTTCAGTTCCCAGTGCACATATAAATGAGAATCATGAGGCTGGGGATGTGATTCAGTGGGTCGAACTCTTGCTTAGCATGGGCACAGCCCAGGGTTCAAGGCCCAGCATTATATAAACTGAGCACGGCCGTGTATGGCTGTAATCTTAGCACTTGGGAATTAAAGGCAGGAGGATCAGAAACTGAAAGTCATTCTCGCTATATGTCATTGATTTCAGCTATAGGACAACTCAGTCTTAAAAACAAACAATGTAGCCGGGTGGTGGTGGCCCACGCCTTTAATCCCAGCACTGGGGAGGCAGAGGCGGGTGAATCTCTGAGTTCGAGGCCAGCCTGGTCTACAGAGTGAGCTCCAGGACAGTCAGGGCTACACATAGAAACTCATCTCAAAAGACAAAAACAAACAAACAAGCACAAAAACCACAAACTATAAAAAGCAAAAATAATAAGCATTCTGAACTTTTGCATTGCCTTCTCAGGATGAGTTATTAGTTCTGCACAAAGCGGGAGGAGGAGGAACAGAACAGACCTTCAAGCTGCTGCATGGTCCTTTGAATGTTGTTCGCAAATTTCTGAAGATTCATTAAGAACTCATCACGTATCAGTTGGATGCTGTGGTACTCCACCGCTTCCCCGGGCATGCTGGGCAACTCTGTTGTGTCGTAAGAGGAAGGCTCATGGGTTTCTGCCGACGATGCTCCCTGAGCTGACTCCAGCTTGTGCTGGTTGAAGGACAGCGCGGGCATGAAAACCTGCAAACACAACCATGCCATGTAGTTAAATCGCCCCCGGGGCCTCCGGCCGTCCTTTAGGTTGACAGATGTGTGCACTGGTACCAGGCACATCTGGAGTCCCAACATTCAGGAGGCTGAGACAGGAAGACTGCCTGGGCTGCAAATGGAGGCAAGAAGGATTTGGATACAGCCAAGGTCACAGAGGCCAGCCTGGTTTGCTGGTTATGTAATGGGTGGCCGCTTAGAATGAATTTTGTTTCGCTCTGAGGTTTTTTTGATAGTGAACAGCTTGGTTCTACTTAAGCAGCCAGCGTCTCTGTTCTCAGAAACCACAAGATTAAAAAGACGTCATCCAGAAGCCTGAAGTGGTCCAGCTGTGATTCCAGCATGTGAGAGGCAGAGGCAGGAGGACTACCCATGAATTCAAAGCCAGCCTGGGCTACAGCGTGAATTCTAGGCCAGCCACGGCTTATAGAGTAAAGACCCTGTCTTAAAACAAACAGAGGTTACCAAATGAATGAGCACATAGACAGGTAGTGACCTCCTGTCCCACATCTCTCCAAGACCAAACTCTCCTGTCCTTCTTTGGAAGCAGGGGACTGTCCTGGAGATGCCAGGCTCTCTGTAGGACCCACAGTTACCTGGCAGATGACATCCTTCAGGAAGCGGAGCACATTAGAGTTTATGATGCCATACTCCATGGTCTCGGGCATAATTTCCAATGCTTCCTTCATGTCCGTGGCTTCGGGGATGGCCTCTAAATCAAAACAGATGCAGAGCGTGGAGTCAGTGGGTGATGGGGACATTCCCAGGTGTCCCGGAGTCACTCCTTCATCTCAGAGGCTCTGGTCACAAAGTCATTAGACAGGTTGACCGGGTTCTGAGTAAATGAGACTAAACTAGACCACACTGGACTTTTGTTTTGTTCTGTTTTCTCAAGACAGGGTTTCTCTATGTAACTGTCCTGGCTGTCCTGGCGCTCGCTCTGTAGACCAGGCTGGCCTCGAACTCAGAGATTCACCTGCCTCTGCCTCCAGAGTGCCATCACCGCCCAGCTAGGTTGTTGGAGTTTTTAAAGACTCTGTGAGTTTTACATTTTTACTGCCCTTTCCATTAGAGTATTAGCAAGGGCTCTTGGGGACATGACATCGAAAGGTTGTATTTTTAAAGTTATCTATTTAGGAGCTGAAGGGAAGGCTCAGCCAGTAAAGAGCACTGGCTGCTCTTGCAGAAGATTGGAGTATAGTTCCCAGCACCCACATGGCGGCTTACAACCAGCTCTAACGTCAGTGCCAGTGCCCTCTTCTGGTGTCTAAGGGCACCAAGCATGTGTATATGGGGCACCTAAAACATGCATACACATAAAATTAAAAAAAAATATTAAGACACACATACAGCTCATCTTCAGGGCTGGGATCCTTGGGAACCTGCGTAAAAGCCACGTGGATGTGGCGGCCCACTGTGATTCCAGCCTTGGAAGGTAGAGAAGCGGGGGATGCCCAGAGCAAGGCGGCTAACAAGATTAGCCACACCAACCAACCCCCTCTGAGTTTTATTAAAAGACCTGTGCCCACGAAGAAGGGCTGGAGAATGACTCCTGATGTCAACCTTGCCTGCTACATGCACATGCACATAGGTGACCCTCCACATGTACACCTACACAGAGAGAGAGAGAGAGAGAGAGAGAGAGAGAGAGAGAGAGAGAGAGAGAGGCACCTTTTGTGCTTCGGAGGAAGAACACCACGTCCTGTTCCAGAAACTCCTCTGGGAGAGGGGTGCAGAGCACATGCAGATCCAGCCTGTTGACGATGCGCTTCACAAGCCTCTGAAACAGACAGGACACGGTTGGGCCGGCAGATGAATGCCCTGCCGAGAGCATTTATCTCCAGCACGGAGGATCTCATCCCTGATAAGGAGGCCACTAATAGACAGCGGCCCCAGAAGAGCTAATTCACACCCAGATCTCGGGCCCTGAGCCTGACAACTGAGAAGCTGACCTAGTAAAGGATGGGAGGGCGGGGCTTGGAGGGGCGGGTCTTGGAGGGGTGGCACTTGGAGGGGCGGAGCCCATTGACAGAAACTGGCTGCCTCTGGCTAGTTGGGTGGTTTGCTGTTTTGTTCTTTTGTTTTTTTTTTGGTTTTTTTTTTTTTTTTTTTTTTTTTTTTTTGTGTGTGTGTGTGTGTGTGTGTGTGTGTGTGTGTAAGTATTTCCTCTTAAAAGATTTGTTTATTGGGACTGGAGAGATGTGCTTCAAGCCACAGAAATATGGAGTAGGAATTCAGCTGACTACGACAAAGCTATTACCTGGAAGAAGCCAAGGGCATTTCCAGAGGATAAAGCCAAGGCTTAAGGAGTCTTGGTGATATTGGCTTTTGAATATTAGCCGTTTGCTGCTGTGAATTTCTCGTGTGCTACTGTAGCTTTCCATTCCTAGAACAGTGTGTTTGATCATTCACTGGGCACAAGTTCCCCTATACAATTAAAGTATTTGGATACTTCCTCCAATTTTGCTAACAACAGACACAGTCAAGATCCCTAATTTCAGGCTTTCCTGTAATTATCGTCATTAGCAACATCCAGCCAGGACCTTCGCTGGACGAAAGTATCTTATCTGAGATACTTCCCAGACTTTCTAAGAACAGACTGCAACATCCAGACTACCTGTCAGTTCCTGAGGGAAGATAAAAATCTACAATGAGGGCAGCCAGCAGTGGCGCACTCGGGAAGCAGAGCCAGGCGGATCTCTGTGAGTTCGAGGCCAGCCTGGTCTACAGAGAGAGAGATCCAGGACAGGCACCAAAACTACACAGAGAAACCCTGTCTGGGGGGGGGGGGGGGGGGGGGGGGCGGATCTACAATGAGACAACCGCCCGGGCCTGGCGGATGTGCTAATTAGCTTAACCCTCTTTCTTCCAAGTGCTATCTCTAGTTCTAGATCTCCCTTTAACAATTAACTCAGAACTAAAGGGCTGTTACACACCAGGTACATCATCTGGCCATGACGCAGGTTGCCTAGTTACCGAGTACATTTTCCCCAGAAAATGGCACAGCCAAAATTAGGCTGAGACAGATGAGGCTCCAAGGCAGTTTTATTTTCACTCATGACTTAGTGACTGGCAGAATCCTAACATTTTCCCTAACCACTTCTAAGACTATAGTTTGAGCACATAAATCCCCTTTTCCAGACCTATTAACCAAATGCAGTCTTTAATAGATTTGTTCCCCATTAGTGACTTCCCTTTTGGGTTGCTCTGACAGCTGACAATTACTGCTCTTTGTGTGGATCTTATCAGCCCTCCTTTTGACCCTGTAAGAATTCAAGCCTGGAGACCTTCTTTGGCCAGAGCTTTGCTGCTTTGTGTGGGTATATAACTGAAAACCTCAGAGACTAGAGAGGACCAGACTGGGGAAGGAGAAGAACGAGACGGAAGATGAGGAAGAGCTGGATGGGGAAGAACGAGATGAGGAAGAACTCGATCAAGATAGAGCTAGCTGGATGAATTAAGTTAGAACTTAAAGAGAACAGCACAAAAGTGTAGAGAGAAATCAGGCAAGAAAAGAGCTAAGTATGAGAGCAGAATAGAAGCTGTGTAGAGAGGGGACTGACTCAGAAGAATGAAGTGAACGGACTAAAGAGTTCCGTGTATGTGGATTCATTTGATATTGTTAAGATTAAATGCCTCAGCTGGTTGTTAGACTCTCCCATGGACCCTGGAGAAAGGCTATCGAGGGACTGGACCCCAACAGTCTTTGTTAGAGATGGCTCAGTGGTTAAGAGCACTAGCTGTTCTTCCAGAGGACCCGGGTACAGTTTCCAGCACCCACGTGTGATGGGTTTACATGGTTCACATGTAACCATGTCGGTTTACAACCATCTGCAACTCCAGTTCCAAGGGGTCTGACCCTCTCTTCTGTCTCAATGTGCCAGGCATGCATGTAGCGCACAGACATACATGCAGGCAGAACACCCATACAAATAAAACAATAAAATAGAATTTAAATAGATAAAGGTTGGGTTGTTGTTTTTTTTTTTAAGATTTACTTATTTCCGCCGGGCGGTGGTGGCGCACGCCTTTAATCCCAGCACTCGGGAGGCAGAGCCAGGTGGATCTCTGTGAGTTCGAGGCCAGCCTGAGCTACCAAGTGAGTTCCAGGAAAGGCGCAAAGCTACACAGAGAAACCCTGTCTCGAAAAAACCAAAAAAACAAACAAAAAAAAGATTTACTTATTTCCTATGTATGAATGTTTTGCCTGCATGCATGTGCATGCCACACTATATATGGTTCCCTCCTTTCTCTGTAAGCCACAACTCCTGGTGGGACAGCTTTTCTGCCTCCTGGGAGTCCCTCAGTCAGTAATGTATCTAAGGGTATTCTAGGAAACCTCAACACAAGATTCTGAAATCCCCACTCTAACACACTGGGTCCCTTGCACGCTCTGTGCCTGCTACCCTGTCTTATGAAAGCCCCCTGAGCCACCCTGCCAAGAAGGATAGATGGAGGGCAGGGAGTACCTTGCCAAAGGGTTTCTCTAAGTGCTCTTTGTCGGGGTCATCATCATCCACACCCAACAGGGAGGGTGTCATGGAGTCCGTTCTCAGCTTTGTGGGCTTGGCTGCAAAACACAATTCAATGAGTTGAGATGGCCAGAAACAAGAGTTTCCCACCATCCAGGTGCCTTTAGTATGACAGTTCTTGTCCTCCATCACACGCTCTACAAAGGATGACGGGAGTGTAACAATCACAGCAGGCCACATACCCAAAATCCTCCCTCATGGCTCACAGGTATGTGTGTTGGCTGTGGTGCCCAGCATGTGATTTCTCTGAGTTGGTGTGTGTGTGAGCGTGTGCGCGTGCATGTATGCATGCGTGTGTGCGTGTGTGTGTGTGTGTGTGTGTGTGTGTGTGTGTGTGTGTGTTAACCTTACAAGAGGTTTATGAATAAGTCACAAGGCTAGGGGTATAAGGCCCTGAGCTCCATCTCCAACTCAAACATCCAGGTGTGGTGGTGCACATCTGTCGCCCAGCACTCCAGAGGTGGAGACAGGAGGATCAGGAGTTCAAGGCCAGCCTGGGCTATAGGAGACCTCATCTCAAAAAAATAGAGAGATGATGGCTGAAAAGATGACTCGGAGGTTAAGAGCGTTTGCTGCTCTTCGGGGGGACCTGGGTTTTGTTCCCAGCACCCACAGGGCCGCTCACAGCCATTTGTAACTCCAGTTCCGTGTGTTCCGATGTCCTCTTCTGGGCTCCACGGGCATTGAACACACATGGTGTACACACACGCGTGCAGGCAACGGCCAAAAACACACTCAGGGGTGTGTTGAATGTCACTGGAAATGGTTAAAGCTGGGCTGGGGCTGAGATGATGGATGGCTAGGTTGGTAAAGTGTTTGCAGTATAGGCCTGAGGACCCAAGTTCAAACCCAGCACCCCGTAGAAAGGCAGGTGTGCGGGCACATGCTTGTAATCCCAGCACTGGGGAGGCTGAACCAGGAGGCCCACTGAGGCACACTGGCCAGCCAGCCTAGCCTATTAGGTGAGCTCCAGGCCAGTAAGAGACCTTGTCTCTGAGAACAAGGTGGGCAGCTCCAGAGAAATGACACCTAAGGTTGTCCTGTGGCCTCCATATGGGTGTGTGAACAGTTTTATGTGCATCCACGTACAGCACCCTAACCTGTGTGGGTGCATGTGCGAGCGCACACACACACACCAATAAATCATCAATGCTGAGTTTTATGCTATGGGTTTTGTTCCTTTGCTCTTTAAGACAGAGTCTCATGTAGCCCAGGCTAGCCTCAAACTCACAACTGAGGCACTGTCTTAAAAAAAGAAAGAAAGAAAAACCTCCTACCTTTTGTTCCTGAATTTGACCGCCACACACACACACACACACACACACACACACACACCCTGCCTCAACCTTGCCCGGGTAACAGAAGTGACAGTGTGAGTCCAAATGGGGAACAGGCCCTATGATGGCAAAGGAGAGATGGGATTGGTGTGTCCATAAGTCAAGGGGTGCCAGTGCCAGCAGCCGCTGAACTAGGCAAGATGGGGTCCTCCCAGGAGCTTTTAGAGGGGATATGGCCCTGGGGACACCTTGGGCCTCTGGACCTGAGATATTTCTGTTGTTTTCTGCTGTCCTATATTAAGGCCACCTGATGGTAGCCCAGGGACCCTTGTGCACGTATCCACCACCAACTCCGCAGACGCCCAGGTAGAAGTGGCCTCTGCCCCTCCAGACCCTTACCTGTCACTTTTTCAGAGCCCTCTGCCTTCTGAGACTCGGTCTCCTCTTCCTCGGCCTCCTCTTCGGGGATCAGGGGGATTTCTTAGTTATGGAAGCATAACGGGGGAGAAAATACAAAATCGCATTTATCCCCATATGAGACGGCTGGAATCTTCGCTTTAAGTGGAGCCAAAAGGTAGGGACACACCCCACAGGGGACTCGTAAATGTCACTGCAAAACATCATGTTGCTGGGGCCAGCGAGGGAGACCTCTGCCAATTGAGAGGAGGGTGAAGGACACCTTCACCTGAAGAAACGCAAGCAGCCCGTGAGTTTGAAAGAGGCTCGGCACACCACACCCTAGTGTGTTTTTGCAGTACTGGGCACAGCCTGGAAACTGTTCCAATGAGCCCATGTGCTGGCGACTCAGGAGAGGGAGGCAGAAGGACCAGGAGTTCAATGCTAACCGACACTAACAGCAAGTTCAAAGCCAGCCTGGTCTACACAATGCCCCGTCTCAGAAACGATCCAGGGGGGTGCTCGGAAGTGAAATCAAAACACTGGCGGCAGGGTGAAGGCACCCAGGCAGGCAGCTGAATCAAAGCAGACACAGCAGGAGGCAATTGCCTGCTGCTAGCTACAGCCCCTGGAGACCGCGAGAAATTAGGGTCTTCACGCCAGTTTTTTGTTTGTTTTTTAAATGTATACAGAATCCTATTAGTGTATCCTGAAATCCGTACTTTCTTTTGGTTGTAATGAATGGGCCTAACCCAGAGGCCCAGGTTCAAAGTTCCATCTGGGGAAGAAAAATGAAGGCCGGAACGGTTACATTCCAGTGAAGCTGAGGCAGGAGGATTGAGAGTTCGAGGGTACTTTCAGCTACACTGTGAATTCCAGGCCAGCCTGGACTATGAGACCCTGTCTCACAATGTAACAAATAATGAAAACAGAAGTAAAGGAGAGCGGACAATGGTGTATCCTAACACCTTTCCCTCTCCCTCCTTCTCCTCCCTCTCCCCTCTCTGCCCCTCTTGCTCGCTATGGAGTTCAGGTGATCCTCAAACTTGCTATGGTCCTCAGGTGATCCTACTTCAGCTAGGATTGCCGTCGAGCAGCTCTTGGACCTGCTGCCACTTTTTAGGGTAGGGGGCTAGGTATGGAAGGCGAGCTCCTCGGAGCCTCTGCAGACTCTCGCCTTGGGACCCTCCCGCTGGGGAGCATCTTACAGGACAAGACTGTGGACCTCCTCCACGTCCCGGGCAGGTGCGCAACCCTGCGCCGTTGAAAGCGAGGATGGCAGCGCCCCCTCAGAGGACAGAGGGGAACAGACAAAAGCTACGGCCCCCGGGCACATAGTCGGGCTAAGTGCCAGCAGGGTGCTGGCTGTAGGCTGGCCATTGCTCAGGCTTACCGATCTCCACCTCCACCTCCTCGGGCACCAGGACGCGGTAGAAGAACAGCGTGGCGGCGCCGTCCTCGTCGCTTGCGTGGTTGAGGAAGTGCAGCATGATGTCCTCTGCCTCGCTGTCATTGCGGTTCAGCAGCTCCTCGAACACCTTGGGGTTGCTGAGGCCGAAGGCGGTGTACACGCGGTCGCGCATCCACAGGACCCGCAGGTCGTCCATGGCGTAGACCTGAGCGCTGCAGGACGCAGGACCCACAGGGCGGGGAGCCGGGCGGCGTCTGTGGCAACGGCGCCCCTAGCAACGGGCGCCTGGGCAACGGCGTCGGCGCGGGGCTGAGGGCCCCCATTCTGCAGGTAGGAAAGCTGAAGTGCAAGAAAGTGGGCTGCTGGGACGTGACGAGGGCATGGCTCTGAGGCGGAGCCAGGCTGGACCAGAAGCAGTGAACTGGTTAGCTTCTGTAAGTAAACTTGACGCTAACCTACACTTAGTTGGGAAAAGGGAAACTCAGCTGAGGCATTACCTCCATCAGATGGGCCTATGAGGACCTTTCTTGGTTGCTGATTGACGTGGGAGGACCCAGCCCACTATGGGCGGTGCTATTCCCCCCAGGCATGGGGGTGGGGGGCTAGGCTGAGCGAGCCATGGGGAGCAAACCAGCAAGCAGTGTTCCTCCAAGGTCTCTGCTTCAGTTCCTGCTGTGCCCCTCTGCCCTCAATGATGGAGTGCCACTAGGATCAAATGAACCCTTTCCTCCCCCATATTGGTTTTGGTTGATGTTTTATCACAGCAACTGAAGCAAACTGAGGACAGGCAGGCAGGGCTGGTTCAGCAATCAGGCACTGAGGACACCTGCGGATCCTAGGAAGGGAATAGAGAACACCGGTGGGGTCCTAGAAAGGAACCGGCTCTTTCTGGTATAGGGGGCTAGGGAGCAGGATCAGAAAACAAGACACTGGCATCTCAAAAATATAGATTTATTTGTCACTAGCAAAAGGAAGTTCAATACTGACAGGCAGATTAGTCCTTCCGTGCATCTGGAGTGTCTGGCCCAGGTCCCGGCTCCAGAACGCAGTCTTGTTACATCATCCTGTGGAGTAGCATTTTCTGAGGATTTCTTGAGGTGTTGGAGCAAAGCTCCACAGCAGCGGTCCACCAGTGGGAAAGGCATTACTTCAAACTCCCTACTCAGAGCATCGTGACAGAGTTCTTAAGGCCGGCCTGGAGAGTATGGCGTGCCAGCAAACCCAGATTAAAAACTTCAGTAGAGAAACGTACTGCTGAAGCTGTTTTTGTGTTTGTATTTTCCAAAGTGGGTCAAACTCTAAATCACAGCCTGATTTGCCAGCCCTGTGAGTTACCAGCAGGTAGTCTGCCTTATTGCACCACCGCTGACGGAACACTGGGTCTGACTGCCATTGGACCCACTTCCTGCCCAGCCCAGCACTGTATGCCATAGTGCCAGCCGAGAGTTGAGGCAAGAGGCCTGCAAGTCCACGGCCTGCATGGTGGCACTGAATATCTCAAAGCATACAGACCCACTCTGGAACTGAGGCCAGGAGAGGATCTGGGGGGATAGGAGTCTGTCCCAGGTCCCATGGTGGAGGGAGAGTCCAAGAGCTCAAAGCCCTTTGTACGCCTCTACTGGCCATATCCCGCCTCTCTACCAACAGAAGTCTATGTGACAGTGGTGAACACCTGAACCAATAACATGGCTCTGTCGTTATAGGAAAATGAACAAGACACCACCCAGACAGTTGTGCATCCCTCTGTGTGGTGCTATCATTATATTTCCAGAGGATTCACAAAGGAGTAACTTATGTTGATGTAATTACATTCTATATAACTGTGACAGACGTCAGCTGAGAAGTCACCTCACTCTACACAAACTGCACCTCTGTCTGGTCCTTGTCCCTGGAATCAGTTAACTCTGTGATGACCAAAGACCCTGGGGGAACAGTAACAAGAGTGACAACATGGGGTGACAATGGATACAGATCAGAGCGGGTCTAACGCTGGGCAGCACCACCTCATCCACATTAGGTTTGGCATCATAGCTGCCAGGAAGCTGGCACACAGGGCACAGACTCGGAGTTCACTGCCCCCCAGTGCAGACTCCACTGCAGCTGGAGAGGGGTGACTTTACAGTCCAGAGCAGCACAGGCAGTTCATGCATCTCAGCAAACAGGTCTTAAAGGACCTGAAAAGCTAACACACTCCAACTGCCAGAGGCTGGGCTTTTAATCAAGGGGCGCACTCTACCACACAGAGTGGAGGGGCAGGGGACCAACAGGCCTCTGCAGGAGCATGTGACTTAAAATTTCAAGAGGGCAGAAATGCTGGATTCCTTTTTCTCTTTAGGGTGTCATGTAGCCTGGGCTGGCCTCAACTTACCACATAGCCAAGGGTAACGCTGAACTTGTGATCCCCTGCCTACACCTTCTGAGTGCTAGGAATATGATGAAGCAGGTGTCAGCACACCTGGGAGAGGTGGTTCAGGGGATCTAACAACCAAGCTACACCCAGTCTGACTTCTTTTTGAAACACTTCATCTAAATCACTTAATGTGAAATGTGAAAATGAACATAGGATCAAAGTGTCCAGCGGGACTGAGTCAATGTCATGCAAAGCTGAGCAACAAGAGCAGGCGATTTTCATACTCGAGATAATAAATTAACAGATTAGTGAGAATTAGTTTTCAACTGACCTGAACAGTTTTGGGAAATTAAACTGTGGCCATCAGACCTTTATTCAGAATTAGTGTGGAAGTAAAAAATTAAACTGTTCCCAAGTAGAAGCAAGGTCTCTGTGGTAAAATATCTTCATCTGTTCTTTGCTATAAAAATACACACTCCTTTCACCTGTCTCCCCTGCAGTCACACCGGGTTTTAAGGCTCAGGACAGTCATCTTCCCAAAGGTACAACTGTCGTGACTGGTCTGACATAAGGGTAACAGGACAAGAAGGAATCTTGTAAAAATATCCCAGCGGGAGAGCCATCTGTTGAGTCACGATGTCCCGTGGCTGTCGAGCTGCCCCTCCTGGTGATTCTGAGAGCTTCCAGGGAGAACCCACACATTCTTGAGCCAGCAGGGTGAGCGGGGATCTGCCGACGACCCTGCGCTAATGTCTGAAAAAAACTATGTCTGGCTTGAGCTGCTGGAAAATACGATCTGACATCTCGTGATGGAATATCTTTGTTTTTAGAGCTGAAAGGGAATCGAGTATCTGAAACCATCAGCTAGCCATCCAGCTGCCTTTTCTCCTCCAATCTGACACTTTAAAAATAATTTTAATGTGACGTTGGCATAACTTGTATTTGCTCATAATAAAAACCAACGAAATTTCTGTGTCCGAAGCGGTGAGCTTTACAAAATCTTCAAAATAAGGGAGAGGTGTATCTTACAGAATCATTTGGCTGAATCGTAAGGCAATCGACGAGGGTGGAATTTTCCTGTCATAACTCTGACTTGAGTGAATTCTGTAACATGATAGTTCTCTGTCGATCTGGCGGGATGGCGGCAGCAATGTGATCATGCTAAGCTGTCGTCACAACTGAACTTGGAGGAGAGCAGACTGAAGGAGAAAGGAACGAATTTGGTGCCTGCACCAACGTAGAATTTGTTCTGAAATTCAACCCTACAAGAAGAAAAACCAACCTGTAGTAAAACACCACCATGCCTTCCCCACCGTGGACTGCACCCAGACTGTGGGTGAAGGGACGTTCCTCCATTTCTTTAGAAAACAAGTTCCTGGGCTACAGTCTGTCCATTTCTTTAGAAAACAAGTTCCTGGGCTACAGTCTGTCCATTTCTTTAGAAAACAAGTTCCTGGGCTACAGTCTGTCCATTTCTTTGCATTCTTGTCATGAACATGGCCCCCTGATCGCTCTCTCCCCGGTTCATGCTGGCTCCCACGTGTCACTCGACACTCTGTCCGCTGCGCCCCGTATGGGTCAGAAAGTCCCACACACCTCAGCTCTCCTACACCAGACACACAGGATGAGACCCTGGAACTCTTCTGTCACACTGGCTGCCGGAACCACAGAGCAGCAGCCAGACACAGATCGAGAAGCACTGAGAATACCCTGGAGGGTTGCTGAGGTGGCTCAGGGGGGACAGGCATCTGACACCAAGCCTAACAACCGGAGTTCAATCCCCAGGACTCACAGGGTAAAAAGACAACCAACTCCTGCAAGTTGACCTCTGACCTCACAACAAGGAGGGTACTAAACCAGAAGTGTCACCTGCCAGTCCCAGTGTGAATAAAAGTGGGTACATACACAAGCCGGGCATGGTGGCACCTGTCTGTAATCCCAGCAGGGACAGGCAGACCTCTGTGAGTTCAAGGCCAGCCTGGTCTGCATAGCACAACACTGTCTCAAAAAACAAAACCAACGACAACAACAAAAAGGGGGACACACAAGTGTTTCACAGACAGACTCTCCCTGTGATAAAACTGTACGGTTTCTGAACTGCGAGGTCACGGCTGGGCGGGGGGGAGCCAGCCCCTCATAGGCACTGCATTTATAAAGGGTTTTACACACATGTGTTTTTCCTTAGTGAGTGGCTTTTTAATGCTTCATTAGTCAGTAGCACGTGCACAGGAGTATGTGTGGGTGCACTTGCCCGTCACACGTGTGACCGTCACATATGTGACGTCAGGTGACAGTTGTTGGGCATAAATTTTCTCCCTCTACCCTGTGGGTCCTGGTGATTGACTGGGCTTTGTAGCAAGTGTCTGTATCCATGAGCCTTACGCCAGCTCCTGCACCCTTTTCAAAAGAGTTACTATATTCTTACAGTACCACGTGTCTTGTATATGTGCACACGAGTGCAGGTGCCTGCAAAGACCAGACATCCACCGGCTGCCCCAGTGCTGGAGTGACAGGAGGCTGTGAGCCGCCTGCTACAGGTGCTGGGAACTGAACTTGGGAACTCTGAAAGTGCAGCTCACATCCTTAACCACTGAACCATCTCTCTAGGCCTCATCTTCCTTTTGAAAATATTCTTCTGAGGACACACGTCACACTCACCAGTGAAGGCGTATGGCATGGAGAAATGCAGAAAGCCCTTCCATGACCAGGAGGATAAAGATAGTCAAAACTGCAAAGAAGGCCATGACAGGCAGCAGGAGCAAGACCCCGTAGGTGGTGTCCACACGCAGGCCCACGCGCAGCAGCATGGCCCACAGCACATCAGACAGCTCTGCAAAGCAAGCCATCAGCAGAGTTCAGTCTGAGAACAAGCCTCTCCACCCACGGAGAGCAGGAATGCCTACCAGCCTGCCCCCGGAGCGGAGGCCCCGAACCTCCAGGGCTTGCTTTCTCTGTGAAGAACAACAATCTCAGGAGGCACCATGGTGCCTCCAGTTTCCTAACTCGGCAAGCTCAGGCTCAGGACCCAGCTTGAGAGACCTGTCTGGACCTAGCAAGGTGACCTGCTCCAAGTCTGGGTCTGCTGCCAACAAGGCAGCCTCTGCACCTTCACTGTCTTGGAACACAGAGGCCTCGCTCTCCGTCCCGTTGGTCGGTACCCTCTTGTGATCACCCATCTCGGTCACATATCTCAGGGCTTTGTCATGGAATCTCAAGGCAACACAACTGCATGTTTTTCTGTGTGTGGAGTGAACGCAGTCAGTGACCAGTCACCTCCAGGTTGGAGAGAGAGGACATGGCCTCTTGTTACAACACACAGGGTAAGGTAACCTACAGACTAAAGAACACCCCCACAGCTGTGTCTCACACCAGGCTCACAGCTAAGCCAGTGTGGAGGACGAGCCATGCTGGGGCTCAGGGCCATGTAATTCAGCTGTGCATGAGCAAAACCGTGCACATGAGGACTGACTAAGTCTGAACTACGTACGGCTCAGCAGCTGCCACACTTGCTTGAAATAAATACTCCACTGAGTAAACAAAACAAAGGCTAGGACACACTCGGGAACACGAGAGAGTGAAGAGCATCCATGCCAGCGGTCACCAGGCCCTCAGTTCCCAGAGCCCCTCCATGCCTAGGCCGGAGCCATGACCTGCGTGATCAGAAGTTGGGTCCAAATAATGAAGAGTCCTTGTCCATCACCACTTGGAGAGCTTACACACTCCATGGGGCTGAGCAACATACGTGCATGTGCCAGGCTGAGGGCCCAAAGCCTCAGGTAGGACGCGGTGTTGGAGATGCAGCCAAGGCAGTACTCGATGGAGTGGATGGCCTGCGTCATCAGGATCTCCCCAAAGTTGAACTGAGGGACAACAGAGGACATTAGACACCACAGCACAAACCTGCTCCACTGTGAAGCCCTGGCTGGTCTCAGAGACAGAGCAGGCCGGCAGCTAAAAACAGCAGGTCCAAGACGTGACTCCTGCTCTCAGTGGGATTGTGGGGCTCCCCACCCATCTCCCACACTAGCCCCCAACTCGACTCAAGCTTCAGTTCCCTGTGACCCAAACACCAGCTAGAACTGTGATCGCCAAAGGGTCACATGGCTAGAGATCTCAATGACATCTGAGCTAGCCTCAGAAACTACCCAGCATCCAAATGGGCATTTCCCAGCTACGGGCGCACGGGGACACACCGTGCTCGAGGCGGGGGAGGGAGGGAGGGAGAGGGTGCTGTCCCACGAGCACCTGGCTCTTCCTCACTCTGCTTTCTTTGCTCTGTGAACTTGTGATGTCATTGCTTGGCCTGCATGAAAACTCTGCTACACAGTAGCAACCGACCAACCGACCACAGGGAGCTCAGTCCCCACAGGGAGCAGTGTCCGCACTAAGCAGTCAATGAAGAGCCTCCTCCCTCACCCAACTGTCCGGCCGAGCTCACCTCCTCGCACGTCATTTCCCGGCAGCCCTCTTCCATGCGGTTGTGCCCCTCTTCTACGTCCTGGCTGCCCAGCAAGGAAACCTCCTCCTCGCTGTCCTTCCTCACAAGCGTGTAACCGCTCTAACCAGAAAAGAACAGCGTCAGCGCTTGGAATGCCACAGGGCTGGGACAAAACGCAAGTACCTGCTTCTCTTAGGACTCAGCTCTCTAGGAATAAGAAAACTGTCTCTAAGAAAGTGCACAGCTCATATGCCTTTAGACTGTCACAGACAATGGAGGGACAAAGAGAATAACAAGTGTTGGCAAGAATCAAGAAGCTGGAACCCTACTGGGACTTTAAAATGGTTCAGCTGCTACAGAAGAAGTATGGCAGTTCCTCAAAAACACAAACACAGAACTGTTTGCCCGGGACCTGGCACCTCCACTTCTGACATACACCCAGGAGAGTCCAAGGAGAGCCTTGAGGACATGCCTGTGCATGCGTGTTGTATCAGTATCATTCCTCGAGCTGCAGCCCAATACTACCATCAAGGCTCTAAAGAAAGCCAGCTCTGGAGGAATCAGAACCTGGGGACACGGAGACCTCGGGACACGGAGACCTCGGGACACGGAGACCTCGGGACATGGAGACCGCACTCACCCGGCTCACCCCAAAGCAACTGCGCCCGTTGTGCAGCCACAGCAGGAAGAGCGGCTTCCCTAAGAAGAGCACGGGGACCGCCAGCACCGTGAGGGCCACCAACACCTTCTGGACATGTGCCTGTTGGTGCAAGGGAGAAGTCCATGAAGAGGAGGGAAGGGCGGTACGCCGTCAATGGGGCGTGGAGCAGACTGTGAGGGAGGGCCAGTGTGTCTCTGGACAGATGACTGCCAAGTCCCTGCAGCCAGGGCAACCCTCCGCACTTCTTCCAACTCACAACATTCAGGACACAGCACTGAAATGTTATTTTTAGAGCAGTGAAAATACTCTAGAAAAATTCCAAATGGAGGTTTGGGGAAATGACCCAATCAGGACTGAGTCTGAAGTCTGCTGTGGCTGTGCAAGCTTGTGACCCAGCACTAGGGAAGCAGAGGCAGGAAGAGCTCCTGGGGCTTGATAGCTGGTCACCCTGGCCTACTGTGACAGTTCCAGGCCAGGGATAGACTATGGTGTGCGTGTGCGCGTGTGTGCATGCGCACACACCACCACCACCAACAACAACAACAACAAAAAGGTGCATGGTGCCTGAGGAATGACCTCCAAAGTTGACCTCTGGCCTGAAGACACAGGTACCTACACACACTCACACAAATTCTAAATGGGAACTCGCTTTGGTATCACACACCAAAATATTAGAACCAAACAGAAGATTAGCATGGTCCCTGCGAAAGGATGACATGTACATTTGTGAAGCATTCCATTATTTAAAAATAAAAAAAAAATCTAGCTGGGCAGTGGTGGCACACATCTTTAAACCCAGTACTCTGGAGGCAGAGGCAGGAGGATCTCTGAGTTCAAGGCCAGCCTGATCTACAGAGCAAGTTCCAGGACAGCCAGGACTACACAGAGAAACCCTGTCTTGAAAAAGCAAAACAAAGAAACAAACAAAACATCTAACTGGAGTCAAACTCCAGTTAATAACTTTCTTAGAACACTGCCCAAGGAAAAGCAGAAACACTAGCAGAATACTCTTCACACTCTTGGTTTCGGTTTAGTCTTCCTTATCACAGATGACTTGGAGAGTGCTGAGTGCAGAGGCTGTCACCACCAGGTAGAGGAGTACTCACCTGCCCTGGGTAGAGGCCATGTGTCTCACTGGCTGGGAACAGGAACATGTTAATGAACTCGATCAGGATGCTGGGGGCCTCTCTAGAGGTCTCTGCCGAGTATGCCAGCCACTTGTAGATGATCATGAAGATCAGGTACCCAAAGATGCAGAGCATGAACAGGATCTCGGGGACGGACACCAGGTAGATGTTGAACTTCTTCCTAAAGTGCCTGCAAGAGGGGCGAGAGAGGCCGCTGCTATGGTGCCACGGGCCACTTCAGGGCTCCACAGGTGTCTCTGCTGGCTGGAGCCAGAGAAGAGATCGAACTGCAGAACCACACAAACATAGGCTGCTACTGAGTCTGGCTTCAATATATTCGAGTTTTTTGCTTTGTTTTGTTTTTGTTTTAAGATTTTTAAAAATTATTTTAATGAAATCAATTTTTAAAAATTCACTTAATTTTATGTGTACGATTGTTTTGCCTGAATGTATGTCTGTGCACCATGTACATGCCTGGTGACCACAGAGGCCAGAAGAGAGTGTTGTAGGCTTCCTGGAACTAGAGCCATAGCTGGTTGTGATGTGAGCCACCATGTGGGCACTGGGGACCAAACTCAAGTCCTTTGAAAGAGCAACAAGTGCTCTGTCTCTCCAGACCCCATTTTAAAAATTGTTTTCAATTATGTGTAACCATGTCGGGCAGGGGGAGCTATGCACTTGATTGCAGGGCCTTTCAAAGGCAACCAATCTCCCTGGAGCTGGAATTACAGGCAGTTGTGAGCCACCCACCATGGGTGCTGAGAGCAGAACTGCGGTGCAGTCCTCTGGAAGAGCAGTACACATGTTGTCCATTTTTTCAGTGTCCCAGCTCTATCAGGACTTAAAGAACAGAGGTACATGATGCAAATCATGCTTCGCCATGAGATGCATAGTCAGCACAGAGAAATAGTCTGCCAACATGTTGACGCTCCCACAAAACCAACAGAAAGCTTTCTACATTAGAGCAGTAAGAATGTGACAAAATCCCCTTTGGGGATTAGCCCTGCATTCATGTCACATGCCTCCCCACTTGGACACGAGCTCCAGGCGGGCAAAGGTCCCTCTCCATTCTCTGCAGAAGCCCAGTGCCCAGGATAGCAGCCGATCCGCAGTTATGCACTGAATGGATAAATCACTGATCTCCCATAATTCCAAAGCTGAATAACCAAAACAGAATCCTACCGTCACCATCAGATCAACTGCCCTTGGCCTAGTCAACAGGAGCATCAAGAGATAAAACTGAGGGCTGCAGAGACGGCTCAGTGGTTGAGAGCACTGGCTGCTCTTCCAGAGGGTCTGGGTTCAATTCCCGGCACCCACACGGCTGCTCACAACCATCATGTAGTTCAGGGGCTCTGCTGGCCTCTCTGGCCTCCACAGGCACCAGACATACATGCAGTTAGACATCCACACAAAGAAATGAAACATAAGGGGCTGTGAGATGGCTCAGGAGGTAAAGGGGACTGCCACCAAGCCTAACAACCCGAGTTCATTCTCCAGAATCCACACGGTAAACAAAAGGGAAAACTCCCGCCAACTGTCCTCTGACGTACATATTCACGCAAGTGCACATGCACACACACATACTGTCTGTACACACACCGATGTTAAAGGGGGTGGTGGTGTGGAAAGACGGCTCAGTGGGTAAAGTCATTTGCTGTCAAGCCCGACGACCCGAGTTCAATCCCCAGGACCCACAAATGGTAGAAGAAACAACCCCAAAAGTTGTCCTCTGACCTCCACACATGTACTGTGATGTGCACCATCTCCCTCCCCTCACCAAATAAATGTAAGAAATACGTAGTAAATAAATAAATAAATAAATAAAAAAGGAGTGTCAAACTTGGTTTACAAGCACAGATTTCAGAACTGCTGAGCCAGGCACACTGGCTCACGCCTGTAATCCCAACTCTTGGAAAGTGGAGAGGGGACTTTCAAAAAATGAAAGATGAAAAACAAATTAAAATGTGTACTTACAAGTGGTTAAATATTCCCAGAATGACACCAAAAGTCATGTGAATAATTCCTAAAATCACAGACATTTTCATCTTGAAGGAATTGAGGAAAGTGAGGCGATTTGTGGCCAGGTTCCAAATCTACGGACCAGACCAAACAGAGGCAATGTAAGTCCCGTCAGCAGGCGCTGGAGGGCTCCTAAGTCAGAGGGTTGCTCTCAGTTCCCAGAGGAAACACCACCTTCCCGTGGTGCTCTCAACTGCCTTCCCCAGGCCAGGGCTCCAGGGTCAAAACCAGGGAGCCTCTCTCCTGAGCCAGGGCTGCAGTCTAGCTCGATCTAGCTGCACAGTGGGGCAGCTCACATGGTGAATGCTATTCACCTTCTGGATCATGTTCAGACTGCAGACGTGGCCTAAGTACGCAAAGGCCACCCCTGGTCAGGACTCTCAGGACACTTGAGGCTGCGGACCTGAGACCTGCCATGTCCTGGGCATCATCCCCTGAGCAGCCTCACCCACATCCTTCCCAGCCAACTCAGCAGTGATGAGATCCGCTTTCAAGACAACTCCTCAGAAAGTCTTCAGGGCACTGATCCAACAGCTTGGCCTACAGGGACCTGCCTACTGAGCCCTCATAGGACAGGAGGGGCCTGGCACCCCAGATCCACCTCAGCCCCTCACCTTCCTCTCCAGATCCAGGGCAATTCACACAAACAATAAAGCTTTTGGGGTCCAGGAAGGGTCACTTCTACCACAGGAAGAGACTGGTAGATATGACCATAGTCCCACGGCTCTGCTGACCTCTCCTGCACTGACCTGGCTCTCCAGGTGGCAGGCCGTTCCACTGACTCCACTTACAGAGGTGCAGCAGCACCCCAGCACCTCCCCTTGCTTAAGAACACGGGGAAGGATGCACTCACGGGGTCAATGCCGAAAGGGTAGGGGCCTCGAAAAACACCAGGGACGTTCGGGTCCAGCTGTAAAGTCCTGCTGTGTCTGATGGTGCTGTCACTGTAAGAGAGGGCAGAGCAAGGCCGCCATTTGCAGAGGAAGGGGCTCGGGAAATGTATCCCCACCTGTCCCCTCCATGGTCCCCGGCCACCTACTTCCAAAGCTTCATCCTAATTTGCTCCTCTGCAGAGTGGCTGGAGCTGTACATGGCAGACACATTCCACCGAGAGCCAAAGAGGTTCACAGACTTGGAGAAGCAGTCGTTGTAGATGAGGCCGGTGTACACAGAGAACAGCCCCAGGAGCAGGAGGATGTAGCGGCCATTGAAGAACATCCTCAGGATCTGGGAGAAGACACGTGACGGCAGACTCATCGCCGGACAGTGGCTCAGGGGCAGCTCATTCTGGTTCAGACCAGCCACTCCTCTGGGGCTCCCCGAAAACCACAACAGCAAATGTCATACCCAGGGGTGACAGGCACACTCCTCTGATAGAGCACTTTTACACTCCTACACATTGAGCCAGGTGTGGGGCACACACCTATAATCCAGAACTCAGGAGGTGGAGGCAGGGGGATCACAAGTTCAAGGCCAGCCTTCCATGTATAACAAGTTTGAGGCCAGCCCAGACTACCTGAGATTGTCTTAACCACTCTCCACAGAAAAAAACAACAGACAAAACACAGCTCTCTTCCAGTCAAACCATGCCATGGCTCCAACCCACCACGCACGGGCTGGCAGGCATGCATTACCTCCTGTGACTGGCTTAGTCTGGGGTGATTCTCATTTAACACCAGTAAGAGGGCAAACAGGAACATGACAAAGCCGTGCCCAAAGTCACCAAACATCACAGCAAACAGGAACGGGAAGGTGATGATGGTGAAGAGCGCTGTAGAGACAGAGGGGTGGCAAGTTCTCAGCCGGGCCTTCCGTTAGCATGTATACACACACACACACACACGTTCTCAGCAGGGCCTTCCGTTAGCATGTACACACACACACACACTGGCCTTCCATTAGCATGCACACACACACACACACACACACACACACACACAGAGCTCTCAGGACAGGACAGTAAGGTTATTTAATGCTCTGCTAAGGTGACAAAGTGACAGCAGTCAGCTCACCTGACAAACATCCACTACATCCCCTATCAAAAATTACCAACAGGGCTGGGCACGGTGTCACATGCCTATAATCCCAGCACTCAGGAGGCAGGGACAGGAAGATCACCAAGAGTTCAGGGCCAGCCTGGGCTACATCATGATTGTTTCAGGCTAGTCAGGGATACAGGGTGAGACTCTGTCTTAGAAATCCAACAAAAGCCAAAGCTGGCTGAGACCAGCCTTGTCCAGATGCCGACCTGGGTTCACTTCTCTGTAGCTCCCGACACCATAGGCATCCACGATGTTCTGGAAGCCCTCAGTGAATTTGTTGGTGCGGATCAGAGTGGGCGGCGTTTCTTTCGTAGGGATTGTGTTCATGAACGAGGGGATTGTAGCTCCGCTCTCTCTCTTCCACACAGAAAAGAAAGAGGAAAATATGACTGAACATGAGAACAGCTACGGATAAGCACACGACTCAGCTTGTGTGTTGGGGGGGGGGGGGGGGTCCTGGGTGTGCATGTTCACAGAAGTGAGTCGGCAAGCCAGACATCCAAGCGGAGCCCAGTGGTATGAGGACAGAACTTGGAGCTGGGGCCCTTGGAAGGAGAGCAGACGGAACTGGGGAGTGGGGATGAAACACTGGGTTGAGGCGGATGGAGGCAGAATCGGGCCCAGGGCAATGGAAAACTGACATGTGAGCCAGGCCGGCAGTGTAGGCTGTGACGTCAGCATTTGGGAGGTTTCAGCAGGAGAATCTTGAATGAGAGCCCAGCCTAGCAACAGAGCAAGACCATATCTCAAACAGAAAAAAAAAAAAAAGAAAAGAAAAGAAAGAAGGAAAGAAGGAAGGAAGGAAGGACGGACGGACAAAGAAAGAAAGAAAGAAAGGAAGGAAGGAAGGAAGGAAGGAAGAAAGAAAGAAAGGGAAGAAAGGGAAGAAGGAGAAAACCCTGGTATCTAGGACTTTATCTCCTAAAAATGGTCTCTGGTAAGATGGCTCAGTGGGTAGAGGTGCTTGCCTACAATCTCCTGATGACCCGAGTTCAATCCCCAGGAGCCACACGGCAGAAGGAGAGAACCGATCCCTGCAAGTTGTCCTCTGACCTCCACAGGCACTTTGACACCCACGGACATACACAATGCGGAATAAAAGTAATCTAAAGTAGCCAGCAAAGAGGAAGTTAGACACGACAGTATCACCTAATTCACAAAAAAGAAAACAGGTAAGAAAAAATAAAATCCTATCATTGTGGCAAGATCTTCTCTGTAAGCTCTCCCCTCAACTCAGTGCAGTGTTCGCACTCGCCCGGAAATGCACGCCACCGTCTACAATGAACCCAGAGGAGAAAAGGCCAACACCAGGGGAAGAGCCATCGGCATGCAGTTAACACGGAGGTGAGCCGAGTGCCTCTTTGGCAGACAGGAAGGAACCCCGCCCACCTCACTCAGCAAGAGCCGGGGCTGGGGCAGTCCTTCTGGAAGACCTGCAGACGCTAAGTTTCAAAGGTCGCGGGCTGTTCCCTGCAGTGGTGTTTGTGACCAGAAAGCACCGGATGGACTGAAAACCAGCTAATAAAGCAAGGTGTGTGCCTGAAGAGAATCTGGCCATAAAAACAGACGTTTCGTTCAGCAGGAAGAACAACACGCAAGCTGCGGTCTAGAGGGAGCCGATGTCAGGCGGCCAGGCCACCTGCCATCCTTTACACTTTCCAGAGGAGCTACAGGCCGAACCCCGGCCTTCAGAAATTAAAGAGAGAGAGAGAGAGAGGAGTTTAACTTGAAAAGCAAGAGAAAAAGAAAGGCTGCCTATCCCTCCCTATGCGGCCACCTGTGATTAAGTGACAGAGATGAAGCAGCCCCAGAGGGAGGGGCTGGAAGAGACCGGCCAGCAGGAAGCACTTCAGGCTACTTCTTCAAGTTTTTCTCTCGTGGTTTGTACCAGTGCATTACTTACTCAGAAACGCAGCTTAGAATGTCCTCTCCACACCACGCCTGAGAGACCAACTCTTTTATTTACTTACTTATTTTTACAGTTTCTTTCTGTGCATTGTTGTATCTGTGAGAGGGTGTCAGAACCCCCTGGAACTGGAGTTATAGACAGCTTGAGCTGCTATGTGGGTGCTGGGAACTGAACTCGGGTCCTCAGAGGAGCTGTCAGTGTTCTTAACTGCTGAGCCATCTCTCTAGTCCCAGAGACCCACGCTTCAAAGTCTGTCTGAAGGCAAGCCCCTTCCCAGCACTCGGAAACTTTCTGTTTTGTCTGAGACAGGGTCTCAGGCTGGCCTCAAGCTCCCCATCCTCCTGCCACAGCCTCCCTAGACCTGAGATCACAAGTCTGCAGTGAAACCACATCCAGCCGCTGACACACCACGTCCTTGAGTGGTCTGGGTCGAGGTCCTAGTGGGGCAAGGAGCCTTACCGAGCCTTCCTCCAGTGCTCTGCGCAAGCCCGGCAGGTCCACCTCGGGGCACCAGACCTCAGCTATGAGACACTTGTTGGTGACGTCGAAGCTGCACATGTTGAGCATGTGGTAGATGGCCTTCACCTTCCGCACCTGCACCACGCGGCTGCACACAGACTCAGCGGCTTTGCACAGCACCTGCCTCAGATAGTCCTCCGTCTTGTGCAGCACCTGTGGGGCCAGCACAGGAGCTGTGGTCCACCAGCCCGCACTCCTGTGGGGACTCTCCGGAGGAGCATCGCTCCGGGCACCTGCTCCCATGTCAGTAACACCAGGAACGGTCAGAGACTGCCAGCTCTGCGAGGGGACGCACCAGGTGACTCCCAGACAGAGCCCCAACGGCACAGGAAGAGCCTAGACATCCTGTCACTGGCAGAAGGGTGACATGACTGACCCCAACAGCCCTTTGACTCGCCTACACCCAGGCATGGCCCAGCCAATACCCCTGGAAGCTACCCACTCCCACTTCCAGCCCTTGGGTTTCCATGTGTGAAAATCTAATCCCGTCACTGCTATCGAGACTCCTCCACGCCACCAAGAGAAACTCAAATTCGAACAGCCAGGTGGGATGACGCCCACCACTAGAGCTTGTTTCCATGGTCAGAGGACAATTCAGCATACCAAAGAGCCACAGAGGGCCTTTTCTAAGTCCCTTCACTACCCCCTGGGTTTGTAGCTGCAAAACAGAGAAAGCAGAAGGCCTCTCCCTGCCCCCAGCCCCGGCTTACTCACAGTGTAGAGGTCTTGGATCCGAGTATTGAGTCCCTCCTGAATCTCCCTGCGCTCCTCAGCCGTGTTTGGATACGGGTAGACGTGGCAGTGGTAACTAGAGGACATAATTCAACAGTCTGTTGTCTGGTGGGTCGAGAAGGGCAGCTTCTAACAGCAGCACCAGGCTCTAGTCATGCCAGGCAGGGCAGTCCTCTGATGATGAAGCCACGGCCGCTATGGGAGGCCTTGCATGCAGGCTGCTACAGTAAATAGGTCTCCAAATGCTCTCGGATCCACACCCACCCTGCCTTCCTGAACTGCACCAATATCCTGAGGTTAAGAACCATCAAGCAAGCCAGACAGTGGTGGCACCTGCCTTTAATCCCAGCACTCAGGAGGCAGAGGCAGGTGGATCTCTGTGAGTCCAAGGCCAGCCTGGTCTACAGAGCAAATTCCAGGACAACCAGAGCTATACGGAGAAACCCTGTCTCCTGTCTTGAAAACTAAAACAAAAACACCGAACAGGCAGAAAGCACACCTTAAAAGACATGCCAGGATGGTGGTGCAGTCTGTAATCCAGCATTCTGGGGGCAGAGGCAGGAGGATCATAAATTAGAGTTGGCTACTGTTTCAGGGTTGACACTGTTAAGCTGAGCCATGGGCTGAGGCCTGATCTGTCCTGCAGGCACCACGGCCTCAGACACGCAGACAAGACCGGAAGCATGGTGCACCACTGCAGTCGCCCTGCTCTGCCTGCTGAGCTGTGCCCTTCTCTCTGCAGGAACCACCAGCCCTCCTCTCCCCAGAGGAGCCTGGTAAAGGTAACACAGGGGCTTCCCTGAGCTGGCGTGGCTTTCCTGGTCACACTAAAACATGTCCACTGTGAGGATACAAGCTGGGGCTGGAGAGAGGCTCAGAGATGATGAGCACTGGCTGCTCTTCCAGAGGGCCTGGTTCAGTTCCCAGAACCCACATGGTGGCTCACAACCGTCTGTAACTCCACCTTCAGGGAATCCAACACCAGGTGATTCCAGACTGTGGGGAGCGGACAGTTTAACTAACCAGCATACCCGACAAGTCCTAACTGCATTCAATGAACAAAGGCTCAGAGGCCTGGTGCAGCTCAGTGGCAGAGAGCCCGCTTAGCATCTGAGTACCGGGGAAAACGGGAAGAAATCAACTTTTCTCACCAATCACATATCTTCTTAACCTTGTGGCCAATCTGCTCTCCCCAAAAGGAAATCAGGAACACGTACCACTTGATGACTTCGCCCTACAAAGACAAAGACAGGGAATGGTGAGTTCTGTGCCGACCCTCCACCTCACAGCGCTCGCTCACTCTCCCAGACCAAGCTCACTGCCTGGGCCATCAGGTGAGGTGCTCTTATGGCAGCAGATCCGGGACTGCAGCTCACCCACTCACCAACAACCCCCAAGCTCACACACATGCCAGGTCATAGGCATCTGCAGAGCCACACGCCCCAGTAAGCAGGTGAACTCCCAAGGCCAAGTTCTGCCTCCTCCCAGGTCTGCTTTCATATTGTAACCAAGTGCCTTCCTCCGTGACTGCCACGGCGTCTCCGGATGTGCTTTCTGCTGGTGATGGGACTGTTTAAGATGGCCACCACGGAACACAGCTATCTAGAACCCAGTCGAGCAGCCTTCTGGAAATCTGGAAAGCCTTGCTCACCACCAGTTAGAGTGCGGTTCCCAAGAGTCAACAATGCCTGGTAAACGAGCAGTCCAGAGAGACACAAAGTAGAGCCAGACGTGGATCACTGATGAAGAGTGACAGAGACCCTGGAGGAGCAAGCCCAGGCTGCCCCCAGAACAGAGACACCCCATAATACTTGCTATTTGGGTGTCTACAGTGACTTCAAACAGCACAATTCTGTGACTAACGAGAACCAACCATCATTACAAACGTTAACCAAACAGACTTCTGTGAAGCTGTGCTGGGATGTGCAGAGCTCACCTCGTGTGACCGAGGGCCGGGCTCAGTCCCCGGCACTGGGAACACAGCTGGAGGGGCTCTGCCTGTTTGCCAGCCGCTGCTGAGCTGCCAAGGCTAACAGCAGTGAGCCACGGGAGCTATGGGCAGGCTGACAGGATGGCGCGAACGTTACAGAGAAAGCCAGGCTGGAGGGGCAGTGAGGCAGAGTGTGCGGCCATCTTAAGCAGGTAGGAAAGAAGGTCCCAGGAGAGAGGACTGTCAAGTGTAGAGACATGAAGGGGAAGGAGAGCCGCGTGGGCCCAGGGAAAGACTGGCGGCGGAGCAAAAGGAAAAGCACACAGCAGCACACTGGAGAGGGGAGCTGCTGAACACGGACAGACAGGGCGCCAGAAGAACAGAGTAGCTGGGGACAGACAAGGCTCAAGCCACCACAGGGCTCGGAGCTTTCTGCTGTGTAAACAGGAAGCCACTGGAAGATTCTAGAAGAGTGAGAAGCCCTGGCAGGGCTAGCTGGATGCTGGGAGGGACCAGGGCAAGGTGGGGTGTGTGCGAGAGTGCAGGTGGGGGCTGCTGCAACCTAGAGGCAAGAAAAGTGCAGCAGCCAGGATCCCAACCGGAAGGGGCTGAGCAAGGGGCAAGCAGGAGCCGGACTGTTCCCTGTCCTGAGTCCAGCCTCTGAGTCTGGGGATGGAGTGGGGTGGGGGACAAGGTGGTGTCCTGAGGCTTCTGGTCTGAACCTTAGACACGGAGCTGCTGCTTTCTGAGATGGGGTCTGAAAGCCCGGACTTAGGAGAACTGTAGGGTTAGTGTGTACACAGGCTAGGCCAGGGGTCTAGAAAAGCCATACTCCAGCTCCTGCCTGCCTAGGACAGGCACTCACCGTCTCGGGATCTTCCAGGGACTCGTCCAGCTCTGCATAGGTCACGATGGTGTACCCTTTGCAGGCCCGCCACAGCATTCTTTCAAATGCTTCGACTTTGCCTTGCTGGATCAGGCCAGACACGAATCTGTGAGACAGTGAAGAGCCCAGCATTAGGGGACTGAGATCTCCGGCTCCCGCAAGCCACCAGGCTGGTTTAAGAGCCGTCAAGCGGCAAGATGCTCATGTGCTAGACAACACATTGTGGAAGCTGCCTTTTCCACGGACAGCTGAGCCTCGAGTGAGGGGAAAGTCTTGGAATTTCAAGACCAAACCAGATAGCCAGCTGCTCTGCCCCTTATCCTGACTGTGACCCTGGAAATGCCAGCGTGGAAAATGACAGTTAGCACCAGGCTCTGGCAAGGTGAGGAGATGGGCAGAACCCACCACGGCCAGAGTTCCCGCCCAAGGGAACAGATCCTGCCCTTAAGGGAGTGGGAGCTGGAGGTGAAGGAGCCTTCGCAGACACATGCTCACATCGGCTGCAGCTCTGGACACAGGAGAAGTCTGCCCTGAGAACACACAGCCACAGTGCAAAATGCAGCCAGGAATTTGGCACAAGTTAATTCCAGAAATTAAATTTAAAAAAATTTAAAACACCAATAAAAACTTTGTTCTATGATTTAAAAATGAGCCTGGGCTGACAATGCTCCCAGCTACCTGTGAATGTGACAAGTCTCTCTAAAGGAACATAACTTCACACCAAACTTCATTGGATGCCCAAGTAAGGAACTCAGGGATATGAGATAATTTTTTTAAAAGCCATAGCTGGAGATGTAATTCAGTGGCAGAGCACTTGCCTAGAAAGTGCTAGGCTCTGGGTCTCATCTCAAGAACCACAAAAAAGAAAAAGAGGGCTGGCAAGATTGCTTAATGAGCGAGGACGCTTATGGCCACGCCTGACCTTCCCTAGTAGAAAGAGATCCAAGCCTGGAAAGTTGCCCTCTGGTCTCCATATGCGGACCATGGTATGCATGCACCAACCCCAAACACACACACGAGATAAATGTTAAGAAAGAAAGAAAGAAAAAAACAGCAGGAGATAGATCAGTAGTTAAGAGCACTGGCTGTTCTTCCTGAGGACCTGGGTTCAAGTCCCAGTACCCTCGATGTGGCTCACAACGGGCTATCACTTCAATTCCAGGGGATCTGATGGCTTCTTCTGGTCTCTGTGAGCCTCAGGCACATTCATGGTATCCAGACATACAAACAAGCAAAAACAATCATACACATAAACATTTTTTAAATTAAAATAAAGAAAAGAAAATCATAAATTTAAAAAAATTAAGTAAAATTTTAGAAAAGGAAGTAACGAATTTAAAAAGAATTAAGTAAAATTTGCTGGGCGATGGTGGTGCACGCCTTTAATCCTAGCACTCGGGAGACAGAGGCAGGAGGATTGCTAGTCCACAAAGTGAGTTCCAAGACAGCCAGGACTGTTTCACAGAGAAACCCTGTCTCAAAGAAAGAAACAAACAAACAAACAAAAAAGAATTAAGTAAAATTTAAAACAAAGAAAGCCGCAGACTCCCCGAGGAAATGAGTTCTCACTGGGTCAGACAAGCAGAAAGAACAGACGGCAGTGCCCGGCACACCTGCCATCCCTGCACCGGGGAGGCTGAAGCAAAAGGTCACAAGTTCAAGGTCATCCTCAGCTACATAGTGAGTCTGCGGCCAGCCTGGGCTACATGACACCTTGTCTAAAGAAGAAGAGGATGAGGATGTGGAAGAAACAACAAAGGAAAAAAGAACAGAGGCAGAAGCAGCCACCGGAAACATAATTTACAAACAGAACCGGGTTTAACCCCAGAGCCCACGTGACGAGAGAGAACTGACTCCTGTAAGTTGTCTTCTGACTTCTGGCACATGAGTAAATAAATGTAGAAAATATCAACAAACAAACAAACAAACCCCATCAACCCAGAAGAAGCCTGTGTTTCCTCCACAGGACCTGGTGTTTCAGTGACCAACGCTGTCGGGCTCACAGGAGTCAGCCCTGGGGAACACAGACATTGCTTCTTTCCAACTCAATATACCAACAGAAGAAATCCCCACGGCATTCAGCTACGTCAATACTGTGGGATTAAGTCCAATGTACAGGAGCCCAGTGTTCTCGGACAGACGCTCACTCTGGGCCAATCCCAGGCTGTAAATGGCCCATTCACCCGCACTATGGCCCATGTCTCCTATTCTACGGGAAGGGCTTGGTGCTCACTGTCACCTACCCCAGCTTGGCGCCCAGCCTCTGCATGCAGCTGTAGTCCAACAGAGAATCGTTCTCTAAGGCGGGGAACTCCTCATAAGTGGGTTCAAACTGGAAAGAGATGGAAGCAGGCACGCTGTTAACAGACTCCACCCTCACAAGCTTCCAGACAAGTCCACAGAGGTACAACCTGGGCACCAGGTACGAATGACACCTGAGACAGGAAACTGCCCCATAAGGAAAGACACTCTGCCAAGCTTGTCAGGTGAGCTGCTGGGCGACATCCACACGTACAGTGGCTCTAAGTGAGGCTGTCTCAGCTCAAGAGACAGCAACTGTATCTCGGGTCAGACTCAGAAAGGATGGGCTCCCTCCCATGCACAGCCCAACGTGGTGCAGGCTGAGCAGCCATAGCTGAGACGCTCTGAGCATATGGTGACGCTCGGGGTATCCACACCAACACCCCAGCCCACTAAGCCTCCAGCACCCTTGTGGACCAGTCTTTACTCAGGAGGAGGTCTTCCTACCCCCTCTGCTCACAGTCATTTGGAAGAACAAAGATTTTTTTTTCTCATGACCATAAAACACTTTGCTTAGGGCTGGAAAGATGGCTCAGTGGTTGAGAGCACTTGTTGCTCTTCCAGAATTCCTGGATTCAATTCCCAGTATCCACATCTCTGTTCAAAACTGTCTGTAACTCCAGTTGCAATGTACTGGGCCTCTATCTGCACACTTGGTGTGCAGGCAAAACACCCACATACATAAGATAATAAAATAAAATAGAGGCCGGCCGGAAAGACGGCTTAGGGTTAAGAGTGCTGACTGCTCCCCCAGGGGACCCGGGCTGGATTCCCAGCACCCACACGGCGGCTCACAACCCTCTCCAACTCACACAGGTGGTGTACAGATCTATATGCAGACAAAACATCAATACACATAAGTAAATGTAAAACATTTTTAAACAGTTTTTTTTTTTTTTTTTTTTTTTTTTTTTTTTGGTTTTTCGAGACAGGGTTTCTCTGTGTAACTTTGGAGCCTGTCCTGGATCTTGCTCTGTAGACCAGGCTGGCCTCGAACTCACAGAGATCCGCCTGGCTCTGCCTCCCGAGTGCTGGAATCAAAGGCGTGCGCCACCACCGCCCGGCTAACAGTTTTTTTTAAAGGTTCAAAAAACCTTCTTCTCAACTGAAAATGAAAGCATCTCATGGTAGAAAGTAGTGTCTCGGCTAAAACCACCAACACAGGAAGCAGTACATAACCCAGCCTAAAATAAAGCAGAGGCTGGTGTCTCACTTGAAACAAAGGAAACAGAAACACATCTACGGCAAACACGGCAGCTCCTGCCTGAAATGCCAGAGCTCAGAAGGCTGAGGTGGGGAATCACTCCAATGTCAAGGCCAACCCGGTCTAATAATGAAACCTGGTCTCAAAAACAAAAAAGGAAATTTTGGCAGGGCCAGGAGATGGCTCGGTGGGCAGGGTGCTTGCCAGTGTGACTGAGCCGGCTTTAATCCAGGACTGCAGCAGAGGAGGCACAAGGATCAGTGGTTCAAGTCAAGCGGCACGGGGAGACTGTCTCACAACTCCAAGCACAGGCAGAGGCAGGGGACTGTCACGGGGTGCTTCCTCCTGCCGGCATGTACCTCCACATTCCGTTTAAGGAAGGTCTTCGTGATCCTCAACATGTGGGTGTACTCCACCAGTTCCAGCAGGTTCTTCCGCAGCTTCTCCTTGTTCTTGGTGACTTCTCTCAGCTCCACCTCGAGTTTCTGCAGCTGTTCCTACAACGACACAGCTGCGGCTGAGAGCAGGCTTAGTCAGGGTGCAGCCTGACGCCCTCCCCACCACCCCACAGTCACCGAGGCGACGAAAGCCACAGTGCCCGGCCGTGGCGGCGGCAGCAAAGATCCAGATGCAAATGTGCCGGACAGGGTGTGAGGACACGGCAAGCCTGCAAGGTCCACCACCTATTTTAGCTCAGGGTGCGACCACACCACCTGCCATCAACACCTGAGGCTGCAGCGCCCCAGATGCCCCTCCCCCCGCCCCGTTGCTGGCAGCTTTCCTTCAGCTGCTTGTCCACCCACACATCCAATCTCCTTTTCTTTTATGTGCAACGGAATCAACACAAGATCATCTTTTCTGAATGCTCTCCTGCTGCCAGCTTAGAAGTCTCTGCTGGTCTCACCAGACAACTAAGGATGTAAGGTTCAGTGGTTATAACCAGGTTAGCCTGCTTGCTTACATATTCAAACCACGGACACAGAGTTTGTAAAACAAACCACTGAGCTGGGTGGTGGTGCAAGCCTTTAATCCCAGCACTTGGGAGGCAGAGCCAGGTGGATCTCTTGTGAGTTCAAGGCCAGCCTGAGCCTGGTCTACAGAGTGAGATTCAGGACAGGCACCAAAACTACACAGAGAAACCCTGTCTCAGAAAAAACAACAACAACAAAAAACACAAAACAAACCACCGAGCCAAGGCAAACTCATTGCGAACAATGCCCCCTGCTCCTCCTCTGTGCTCTGCGTCATCCAAACCTTCAGCAGCACCGCTGTCTATAGTACGTCCTAACCGGGCGCTGTCCACAGCTCCATCATAACCAGGCCATCAACCAAACCAGAGGACTTCCAGTGCTGCTGGGAGGGCGCCCTGTGTGGTGTGGCTTCTTCCTCCCAGACAGACAGAGCAGCAGGCCACAGGAGGGCCTTGGCAATGCCATGCCAGGTTTTCAAGAGTGAGGAAGACAGACAGGAGGGCCTCGGCAATGCCATGCCAGGATTTCAAGAGTGAGGAAGAGCCAGCATAGCTCTTCCGAGGCCAAACCCTAACAAGAAAAGTCGAGAAGGGCAGGTGTGCTAGTGCAGGCCTTTGATCCAGGCACTCAGAACCAGAGGCAAACAGACCTCTAAGAGTTCAAGGCCAGCTTGGTCTACAAAATGAGTTCTAAGCCGGCCAGGGTTACATACTGAGACTTTGTCGATAGATAGGTAGGTAGGTAGGTAGGTAGGTAGGTAGGTAGGTAGGTAGGTAGATAGATAGATAGATAGATAGATAGATAGATAGATAGATAGATAGATAAAGCAAAAATAGTCTGGAGCCTCAGGTACCACGCAGTGTTCACTGGAGAGCTGGGGTAATGGCACCATATCCCTCATCCTCACTCAACATACCAGCTACCTGGAACCACTCAGGTGTTCACTGGCCTGCTGAATTCCTGATGGGAGCTTGGAGCGGGAAGAACGTGAAGCCCAGGCCTGCAGCCCCCAGCGCTGGCACAGGGCATGTGTGCTGCGATGCAGAATCCCCAAGTGAGCATCCTGCAACCTGCCACCACACAATAGCAACTAAACTCTCCTCAGCCCTCTCCAGCAGCAGCCCTCCACAGCCAGACAAACAGAGCCACGGTTCACTGAGGGTGTGTGAGCGACACCACTGTTCTTCACGTCAGGCCACAGCTCTCGGCAGAGAGGCAGAGAAGGTGAGCACTGTGAAGGTAACCAGGCAGCCCTGGGACTGTTGCTGACATCGTCGTCAGGAGAGTTACCTGCATTTCTAGAACGTGTTTAAGAGGTGGTGCAGGAGGACTGGGCTCTCCCTCAGGCAGGGGAATATCAGCTCTGGTAATTTCC
The DNA here is from genome assembly GCF_007827085.1 of Peromyscus californicus insignis. Taxonomy (NCBI): domain Eukaryota; kingdom Metazoa; phylum Chordata; class Mammalia; order Rodentia; family Cricetidae; genus Peromyscus; species Peromyscus californicus. Next base: position 15,074,965 of record NW_026294540.1, on the reverse strand, counting down.
TGCACCAGGTACACTGTGAAAATAAGATGCACAGTCAGTCTCACTGGGACCCTTTGGGATCAGATGTGCAGACCCTGCCTGTCCTTGTCACCTCCAGCAGCTTCTTCCAGAGACGGGCACACACTGGCTAGAGCTCCCCAGCTCCTTTCCTTCCTAAAACCCAGGTGAAAACATGCTTGGGGACCTGCTCCTGTGGAAGATGGACACACACTGAAGGTGCAGACTGGACCCCCACAGAAGCGGCAGGCTGGCATTCCCTACAGGGTCCTCAGAGGGAACCTGAGAGCCAAAGTCAGAGCAGAGCCAGGCTCCCCTGAGAGGCACCAGGTGGGTCTCTGCTCTGCTTCTAGAAGCCTCATTCCACACAAGTGACCTGTCCAGTGACTCTTCTATGAGGAATATGATGTCACTCCACCACACAATCTATTAGTATGCAAATACCAGCACCCTAAGCAAGAGATTTCACATGACTAAAAGTTACTGTCAACATTAAGGCTGGAAGCTGGACACAGTGGCACATCCCTTTAATCCCAGCACTCGGGAGGCAGAGGCAGCCTGATCTCTGAGTTTGAGGCCAGCCTGGTCTACGGAGCGAGTTCCAGAACAACTAGCAACCCAGAGAAACCCTGTCTTGAAAAAAACAAAAAATCTTCTATTAGGGCTGGAGAGCCGGCTCTGTGCACTGCTCTTGCAGAGAGGACCCAGCTGAGTTCCTACTGTCCACCTCAGGCAGCTCACAATGCTACCTCCAGTTCCAGAAGATCTGATGCTCTCTTCTGGCTTCCTTGTGCACTGCACTTATATGTACATAGCCACACACTGACACATGATTAAAAATAATGAATCTTTTTTTTTTGTTTTCTCGAGACAGGGTTTCCCTGTGTAGCTTTGGTGCCTGTCCTGGATCTTGCTCTGTAGACCAGGCTGGCCTCGAACTCACAGAGATCCATCTGCCTCTGCCTCCCGAGTGCTGGGATCAAAGGCGTGCGCCACCACTGCCTGGCTCTTTTTTTAAAAAATGTTATTGTTATTAAAAACTCTTTTTTTTTTTTTTTTGGTTTTTCGAGACAGGGTTTCCCTGTGTAGCTTTGCGCCTTTCCTGGAACTCACTTGGTAGCCCAGGCTGGCCTTGAACTCACAGAGATCCACCTGGCTCTGCCTCCCGAGTGCTGGGATCAAAGGCGTGCGCCACCACCCGCCCGGCTATTAAAAACTCTTAACTAAAAGTTCAAGTGTTGGCTACAGAAATGACTCATCACTCAACAGCACAGGCTGCTCTTCCAAAAGACCTAAGTTCAATGCCCAGCTCCCACACTGGGCAGCTCACAACCACATGTAACTCCAGCTCTAGGGATACACTCAGGTACACACACACACACACACACAGAAAAACACATGCACATAATTAAAAATATGCTGGGCTGTGGTGGCGCACGCCTTTGATCCCAGTACTTGGGAGGCAGAGGCAGGTGGATCTCTGTGAGTTCAAGGCCAGCCTGGTCTCCAAAGCGAGTTCCAGGAAAGGCGCAAAGCTACACAGAGAAACCCTGTCTCGGGGAAAAAAAAAAAAAAGCTGGGTGTTCTGGCTCAGGCCTGTCATCCCAGCACTCGAGAGAAAAATGCTGAGGACCAGTAGCTCAAGGTCCACCTCAGCTACATACTGAGTTTGAGGCCAGCCTGGGCTACATTAGATCCTGATCCACCCTACTCCCCCACAAAAAAACAAAAAGGAAAGAAAGAGAGGAAGAAGGAAGGAGAGAGAGAGAGGGAGGGAGGGAGGAAAAAGAAATCTCTAATTACGGGGAGCTCCTAGCTGAGGAGTTATTAGCAACTGACAGCAACTGGGGTAGGCAGTCACTTAACTTAGGGGGCTATGGCCGCCAGTCAGCTGCCCATGTCCACACCCACGAACAGGGGCGGCACTAGCTGGACTTGGTAAGTCACTGAAGGCAAACAGGGCAGGAAGTTGGGAGAGGGAAGTGTTTGGAGACTCAGGGAGGCGGAGCTGGAGGGAGAGAGTGAGGGATGAATATGATCAAGATGCACTGTATACATGTATGATATTTTCAAAGAATAAAAAAAATCCCTAGTTAAAAAACAAACAAGTAACTATTAATAATCAGAACTCATTCTAAAAGTCAAGACTCTTACACCCAGACTGCTTTGGGGTAACTCTCACAGGTTTTAGAGGTGAAGGAAGTCCCAGGGGCTACTGACTTGTAACAGCTAAGCAGAGAACACCAACCTAACCAACCCATTCACAAAGGAAGCCCTGCAAAAACACCAAGAGGTATCAAGCCAGCTATCTGCCATTTCCTGCCTTTCTTGTTCCTAAATAAGGGCTTAAATTAAGTAATAGTTTAACATGTACACAAGGTTTTAACTTATAAAACACACTATACAGGATTGGCTGAATAAACCATGGCACATCAATACTAAGAAATACTCAGCTGCCATCAAAAATGAAGAGCCTGAGTTTATACACAAAAGGGATGTCCCAGCAAGGACCATTAAGTGAGAGACAAAGCCCACAACAGTCATGTAAAAAATCCTTCCTTCTACAGTTTATGGAACAATGAATACACGCCACCACTCCCCACCCAGCCACTTCTCTCCTTTCTCTTGTCTATATTTTCTAAAAGAAACCGATAAGCTTACATTAAACTAAGCACTTAATTATTACAAAGCAGACAAACTCACCCAATATTCGCTCTAGCTCCTCACACCTCTTCACCTCGCCAACGAATTTTCTTTGAAAAGAGCTTACATTTTGGTTGAGCTGAGAAAAGGAAGAAAATTTTGTTTTAAGTTCCTAAAATTTTCAATTTGTTTTTATTAATCTAATTATTTAAAACATTTTGATGGTGGGATCAATGCAGGCCTGGTGACATTAAGTTTTATTTATATTTGTCTAGCCATCTAAAATTGGTTGGTGCTGGGGTCACTGAGCTAAGGTAGACTCTGTTGAAGGAAAACAGTACTGCCACAGGGTTGGAAGGTGTACACTGTCATCAGCCACGATGAAGGGGAAGTGACAGGGCTTTTCTGGACAGCAAGTTGGCACTGCCACCAGAAACACCTGAACAACAGCCCTTGGCTCAGAAGTAATCCATAAAAAGCCACAGATTTAAAGACAAATATGAATATGGATATAAAACTTATAAAAACAGCAACCTCAGACTCAGAGAACATGTACATCAAAAATCCAACCATAGGAAATTGTTGAGGGAGGTCAGTTGGTGAGTGCCTGCCCAGCACCCAGGAGGCACATAAAACTGGGTGTGGTGGCATATACCTATAGTTTCAGCACTTGGGAGGTGGGGCAGGAGGATCAGAAGTTCAAGGGATTCCCAACTCCATTTGGTGTTCAAGGCCCTGCCTCTAAATAAACAAATAGATAAATAAACAAATCAGATAATAATGAGTTGAAAAGTAAACATGTTAATTTCTTCCTAAATCACACACAGTATTCTTAACAATAGCAGCAATATCTTACTTTTCTTTCCTTTTTTTTTTTTTTTTCCAAACAGGGTTTCTCTGTGTATCCCTGTCCATCCTGGAACTCACTCTGTAGCCCAGGCTGGCCTCTAACTCAGAGATCCACCTGTCTCTGCCTCCCAAGTGCTGGGACTAAAGGCATGCGCCACCATGCCCAGCTAATACCCTACTTTTCTAACAGTCATTCACAAGGACAGGCATTTAGGGTACAAGTTGCATCTGTACTGACTTGCAGCATTTGCACTGGACTCCACAACCAGACTTGGTGCGCAACTGCTCAAAGAGCCACGAAGCAGCCACTCACGAAGCCTCAGCTCTTGTGGGGGATTCTCAACTATTAAAGCGTTAAGCAGAAGAAAGATCAGAACTGGAGTGGCAATTCTCTGTCTCATTCCCTTTCACTTCTGGAGGTCACTCTCATCCAGATGAATCAGACACGGTGGCTGCCGTGGAACTGAGAGTGGGAACCAGGAGCCAGGAACCAGCCCTGCCTGCAGCTCTACGTGCCAGTTTCCTGTCCCCAGTGGCTGCACTCTTAACCCAACAGCAGGATCTACTGTGAAGAGGGGTGCTCCTGCCACAAGGGTACAAACGCCAGCAGCAGTAGCAGCAGCAGCTTAGACAGTCAGTTTTTCTTGCTGTGTGGGTTACAAAATGTGTTTGGGTTTTTTTTTGGGGGGGGGGGCACTTCACTTAAGGCTGCAGTTACCTTAATTCAAAGGTAATGGTGTAAAAGTACATTTCAACAGACCCCTTTGTTTTTTACGATTTATTTTATTATTTCTGTGTATGTGTCTGTGTCAGGGCACATGAGTGCAGGTGCCTGAAGAAGCCAACGGAGCTGGAGCGGCAGACCTCTGGGAACCTCCTGGCATGGGTGCTGGGAACTGAATTCTGGTCCTCTGCAAGAGCCCTAAGTGCTCTTTAATTGCTACACCATCCCTCCAGTCTCCTTTTTCCTTTTTTGAGACATCTCCCTATGGAGCCCAGGCTAGCCGTGAACTCTCCATCCTCCTGCCTCAACCTCAAGAGTGTTGCAACACCATGCCCAGCTCCAGATGCAATCTGCACAAGTAGCACTGAACCCAGGAGACCAGGCAAGCTACAGCATTCACTGTCTTTCCAGTCCCAGCAACCAAAGGGCCAAGAAGGAAAGCTGTCCACACAGTAAAGATGGAACTGAGCCCACCTGTTCCTTTAGGGCCAGAGCCTCTCTTTTTCCAGATCTTCCCACTTCAGTCACTATGAAAATCTGTCAGCTGCCCCACCCCCTCCAAGGAAGACAAGCAGAAAGGCCCGAATAAGTCAAAAAGGGTTGGTGATCCCACCCCATAAATGAGCTTGGGACCCCTGCCATGAACTTTAACACCAATGCCCAAGCTTACAGGCACCTGACACCCAGCACCCCTCAAGACTCGGCAAAGCACACTCATTTTATTTCCCTCCTGTAAAGATCGGCAGCACTTTCTCTTCCATCAACTCTCCGTTTAAAAGGAACCTGAGTGCACCCTGGATCTCATGTAACGGCACTCAGTGAAACCTGAGGCTCTGAGCTGATTACAGCGCTTGTTCAGCCCCTGAGATTGAAGCGTGATAAGTGTCTTGGCTTGAGTCCTAGCAGGATGGAACAAACAGACCTGATATAAAAGCCTATTTCCCTTGCGACTGCTGCCTGGATCTCTCTGGTGCCACTCATAGTACCACACCTTACCTGTCAGATACGAAGATCCAAGGGCTGTAGTCCAAGTGGCTCTGGGACCCAGGAAGAGCACCACACCTTGCCTGCGCCCTCACCTGTCACCCAGGAGTCCCCCATGATGATGCAAAGATCACCCGTATCCGATCATGAGAGTAAGGACCCATCAGAAAGACACAGAGAAATGGCCAGAAGCCCAAACTGGTGGGGTTCGATTCCATCAGTAGGTATCAGGGCCTGTGTGACTGCCTTTCTCCACAGTTCTTCTCCTCCATAGAACTTATCCTGGTAGCTCATGACCAGTGTTTACCCAGCATCCTCCCAGACTGTGAACTCCAAGAGCACAGAGTCTTCACTTGCCTTGCTCACTGAGGGCCCCCCACCCCCGGGGCCAGAAGTCACTCAATAAAAGCTTATGTATTCACCCAACAATTGTTTATTAACGCCAATAAATGCCAGGGCCCGTGCCACTCGTGGGAAACGAGGAAAGAACAAGTTGGGCAAGGTCCTGACCCTTGGAGGTTGGTAGTGTACAGAGGTTGAAAATAAGCCAATGGCTGTGTTCGCAAAGTGTGTTATTACAGTTGCAGAACCAGCCTCCATTCCACACATACTGTGTATGACCCAGGTCCTTGTCACTTGTCAACAATGCCGGTGCATCATCACCCAGGAGTCTAAAACTCAAAAGCTCTCTCTCCTGTCACACTTCCCCATCCCTCTTCGGGCCTCTCTTATCTCGCCTATTCCTGCTCGGAGGGGCCCCTCCTAGCTACCCAGCAAAAACCACCTCTGGGTACCCTCCTCCTCTACATCTTCCCACTGGCAGCTCCTGTTCCATCCCGATCCCAGCTCAAGGATCACCTCCTCGGAGGGGTCTTCCTTGACTACCCTGCAAAGCCCTCTCCGAGACCCTCCTCTTTTCCCCCTGACAGCTCCTGCCCCATTCGCGTCTCGGCTCAAAAGCCACCTCCTCGGAGGGGCCCTCCTTGGCCACCCTGCAAAGCCACCTCCCGGCCCGGGTCCCCGCGGCGCCCAGCCTACTTTGGCGGCGCCCAGCCCTGGGCTGCACAGGCCCGCAGGCCGCGGGACACTCACGTCTCGGAACTGCACCAGGCCCTTCTCGCCCAGCGCGCTCAGACACTCGTATGCGGTGCCCGACTGCAGGAAGAGCTGCGCCAGGCACATGCTCTCGCTGCGGAACAGGGAGCCCATGGCGGCGTCGCCTCGCTCAGCCGCCGCGGCCCGCGCACCGGTACCATGGGGCTCCGCACCGCTGCCACCGCGGCCACCGCTCAGCCGCCGCTCAGCCGCCGCCACAGCTACCCGCCGCGCCCCGCCCACCGCCGCAGCCGGTTCCGGTTCCGCCCCGGGGAACCGCCCATCGCAAGCTAGCCAATGAACGAGCGGGATTGTGGGCGTCCGTCACTACGGCTCGTCCAATCGGTGCACAGGAGGCGGGAACCCTAACTGGGTTGACCCTAAGCCGCTTTTAGAGTTTGTTGTTTCGTTGGGGTAGAGTTAGTTTTGTTGAGAGGGGAATCTGGCTGTGGCGCTCAAGCTGGCCCGGAGTTCGCCATCCTCCTGCCTTAGCTTCCCCGGTGCCAGGATTGTAGGTGTGCCCCAGTGCAGCCAGAACCTTTGGAAGACTTTTGTTTTTTCGAGTCACAGTCTATGTAGCCGGGCTGTCACTATGTAGTCCAGGCTGGCCTCGAACTCAGAGATCCACCTGCCTCTGCCTAGGAGGTGTCATCACGCCCGGCCCTTTTAAGACTTTGATCCTTCCCCTCCCCCCCTTTTCTTTTTGAGTCAAGGTCTCACTATGTAGCCCTGGCTGTCCTGGAACTCACTATGTAAGCCAGGCTGACCTCCAACTCACAAAGATCATCCTTACTACAAGTGCTGAAATTAAAGGTGTGCACCACTGTGCCCCGCGGACTTCTTTACTTTCTTTATTTTTAAGAATTTCATACATGTATACAACAAAAATATCATAAATTCATCATCCCGTTTCCCTTTCCAACTCCCACAGTATTCCAAAACATTTCGAACAATCCAAATCAATTTCACGTCTTTTTTTTTTGTGATGATCCAATAAATCCAATTAATGCTGCCCAGGTGTGCATGGGTATGGGGCCATGCACTAGTGGATGGGAGACCCACTTTCATTTATCTATTTATTTATTTATTTTTAATTTTTTGAGGTAGGGGCCCATGTATCCCAGGCTGGTCACAAACTCTTGAAGTAGCTAAGGATGACTTTGAACTCCTGATCCTCCTGCCTCCAACCTCCCACCCTCTTACCCTCAGTGCTGAGATTACAGGCAAGCACTATGACATTGGGTCTGTGTGGCCTGGGGATGGACCCCAGGACTTCATACATGACAGGCAAGAACTTTTAATAACTTCAGCAGTTTGGTGGTGGTTGTTGTCTTTGTATGAGTCCTAGGGTCTGGGGATAGCTCAGGAGTGAAGAGCACTTACAGCCCCTGCAGTAAGTTTTGGGGTTCCCAGCACCCAGGTCAGGTGTCTCACAACCACCTGCAACGCCTTCTTCTGACCTCAAAAGGCTTCTGCCACATATACACTCAAGCACACACATAAATGAATCTTTTAAAAGGATTTTTATTATTTTAAGGAGTGTGCGTGCACGCATGTGCACATGACTTGCAGAAGCCAGAGGATTCAGATCCGCAGGAGAGGGAGTTGTAGTGAGCCACTAGACGGGGGAACTAAATTCAGGTTTTATGAAAGGGGAACATGTGCTCTTTACCACTGAGCCATCTCTCCAGGCCCAATAAATAAATATATGTTTAGGGGGTGTCTTTTTGCGGGGGGGTTGTGTTTAAAGACAGGGTTTCTTTGTGTAGCCTTGGCTGTCCTGGAAATAGCTCTGTAGACCAGGCTAGCCCCAAACTCACAGAGATCCACCTGCCTCTGCCTCCCGAATACTGGGATCAAAGGCATGCACCACCACTGCCCGGCCAGGAGGAGAGTCTTAACCACTTTGTATGCCATAAAGTTCTGTTCCAAGTATAGAATCCTTTGGTTCTTAGTGAAGATACACAGGGTGCAGCCATCATCCTAAGGCAGTCTGAGAGCATTCTGTTAACCTCCAAGACATCACTGGCTGGCTTTGTCACAGTGGATTTGCCAGCCATGGAACTAGGCCCTATGTGGTGCAATGTGTGGCCTCTGCAATCCCACTAGCCACAAGGCCAGCTTCCACACAGCTGTCGTGTGACCTCTGCAATAACATACAATCTGATGCATGCTTAAAATCTCTGGTTTTTCTCCTTGCATTCCAAATAAAATCCAAACCCCTCACCATAGTCCTGGATCCTTTTACTCAGCCACACCTCCTCACTTTTTCCTGGTCCACACACTTGAACTCTGGAATCCCTCAGTTTAAAACACTGGCCCACTGGACCTCATCAAAGCTGACTCCTTCATGTCTCAGCTCAAATGTCTCTGTACCAGTTAGTGTTTACTGTCAACATGACATAATGTCACCTGAGAAGAGGGAATCTCAGCTGAGGGCTGGCACAGATCTGATTGCCCTGTAGCCGAGTGTGCGGTGAATTATCTTGATTGCTGGTTGATGTGGGAGGGGCCCATTATGGGCAGTGCTGCCCCTGGATAGGTGGTCCTGGCCTGTTTAAGAAAGCTGACTGAGACATTGTGGTGAAGGCCTTTAATCTTAGTGCTCAGGCAGCAGAGGCAAGCGGATCTCTCTGTGTTCTAGGGCCGGGCTGGTCTACATAGTGAGTAATACAGCACTTTTAGACTATAAGCGATGAGCTGGGCGGCGGCGGTGGCCTTTAATCCCAGCACTCGGGAGGCAGAGGCAGGCAGATCTCTGTGAGTTCGAGGCCAGCCTTGTCTGGTCTACAGAGCGAGATCCAGGACAGGCTCCAAAACTACACAGAGAAACCCTGTCTCGAAAAACCAAAAAGAAAAGAAAAAAAAAAAAAAAGAAACTCTGTCTCAAAAACCAAAAAAAAAAGACTGTAGCGATGCTGAGCTGGCTCATGGGTAAAGGCACATCGTCTACACAGCCTGACAACCTGCCTTCCAACCCAGACTCAAGACAGAAGGAGAAAACTGACTGCCAGAGGTTGTCCTCCATGTTCTCGCACCTGAGCTCACTCAAACACACACAGACATGCACAATAAGAAATAAAATTTAATTTTAATCTAAAGAGCCTTTATAAGCATTTTCTAACCTTTTCTCTGGAATATGAGACAGTAATCAATCGATCCTTTCTTTATTCTTTTTTTTTTTTTGGTTTTTCGAGACAGGGTTTCTCTGTGTAGCGTTGGTGCCTGTCCTGGATCTCGCTCTGTAGACCAGGCTGGCCTCGAACTCACAGAGATCCACCTGGCTCTACCTCCTAAGTGCTGGGATCAAAGGTGTGTACCACCGCTGCCCAGCTCTTTTCTTATTCTTATATGCTTGCACTAAGTCTGATCAAAATAAAACCCCTGTGATTAGGAATTCGTGCTGGGCTTAGGTCTCTGACATTCAGGGACACCATCAACTCCCCTACAACCAGCAGGCAGCAAGAAGGACCATTCTGGACCACTTTGAACATCTGGATAATTGATTTAAATTCACTTAACACTAAGCATTTCTATAAAAATAGACATTTTGTTTATTAAAATGTTTCAGAGAGGCCAGGTATGGTGGTACACGCTTTTAATCCCAGCACTCCAGAAGCAGAAGCAGAAGATCCCTGTGCATTTAGAGGCAAACCAGGGCTACATAGTGAGACCCTGTCTCAAACCAACAGGTTTCAGAGAAGCACACAGGCCTACAGGGAGCCACTGAGTGGATGCTCTGACTCTTGGAGAAAACTCAATGGTAGATGGGAGTTGAGTGCCAGTCTTTGCACATTCTGATCCAAGGATGACTGAGGAGTGTCGCCAGCATGAGGAGGGCCAGCAGCATCAGGCCTTTGGCAACACACTGGGAATGGGGCTCTCCTGAAAGACAGCAAAAGACGACTTGTTGGGAACACAAAGGTCCTTGCACCCACAGATCCCCAGGGAAACCAGGAATGTTAAGCATGCAGGATTGTCCTCTCATAGGAGAGAATGTATAACCTGTTTTTCCATCCAGAAGGCTGGGAATTGGAGGTGATTCACAGCCTGGTGAACTATACTATCTGTAGGGCAAGGCCATATCAAGCTCCCACAACCAGAACCAGAGATGGTGAATAGCCCAAATGACCTGTATACTACTTGTATGACCGAGACGACAGCAGATCCTTCCCTAGGCCCCTAAGCTAGTACGGGTAGCCTATCTCTCCCTATCTTGAAAGAAAGGACATGTACTTTGAGTTGGGTTTCAATGTAATTATGTCTCCTTGTGCACCAGGAATCGTATTACATCAGGACACTTTCCCCCAAATTGTACTGTGCTTAAATATGCTGCCAATAAACCACCTGGCATCGGACTCCCGGAGTTTGATCCAGTCTGGCTAAGTCAGGCTGAACTAAATTTTCTTTTTCATCTCTTCAAGGTTTGTTACCCTGCCTGCCATGACATTTGCAGGGACCCCACCCCATCCTGTAACAACTGAGTTGTATCCTATCTTGACTCTGAAGATAATTATTTATTAACTATTTGTGATAACCATTAATAGTTAATAAAGCATCAACAGGGGTGTGGTTTCTTCTTTTAAGTCTTTCTATGTGTTTTAGGTTGTCTGTGACATTTATACATTGACTCTGAAATAGTTTTAATTGGCATAACATAATTGACAACATGCAGGAACCTGCCTTCCCTACCTTGGTAATACTGGGTCACAGGGTACAGAAGTTGGGGCCAGCACAGCTCATTCCGGGTACAGTCATACTCTGTGAAGTTGATCTGGAATCTGTAAGAACACACGAGAAGGTCGCAGGAAGAACAAGTGAGCAGCAGGAAGGAACCTGCTAGCCTGTCAGTCACTAGCTCACCTCGTCGGAGGGCGGGGCATCTGCGCAGGGATTTTAATGAACTGAACTGAGGCACTGAGGGGGAGGAGATCGGCCTTGTCCTCACAGGTGAGCCCACACTGGTACTGCCAGGTCACTGTGGAGAACCTAGAAGGGGAAGATTGTAAGGCAGCGTGGCTACCGTCCTTCGGAAGTCTGACTCAGGACCCCAGGGAATCCAAGTGTCGCAGCATCCATTTCTCAAGTCTAGACACAGAGAGAATCTGCCAGTCCCTATGCCCATCACTGGGTTCTCTTAGCAAAGATTGCTTTGTCTCCAACAGTCTATTAGCAGCTGACCATTTATTGAGGGCATTCCATGCCCGCAGCACAGAACTAAGGTGCTTTTAACATATTATGTTAAGGAATCCTCAAAACGGTACTGTGGGACTGGGGCATTGCTCAGTGGTGGAGCCCTGCTTAGGAAGAGAGGCCACTGGCTCCATCCCAACGCTCTGAAGTAGATCTGATGGGAAAAAGGCATCCCTCCTCCTATTCTGGTAAGTGCTCCCCAACGTTCTCTAGAGGAGGGGACACACCACTCGCCACTCTCCATTCAGTAGGTCAGAAGACACCAGTCTGAATCCAGAGCCTGCCTGTCACAGCTGTTGATGGTCCTGGCCATAGCACATGGCTCTGAAACATGTGACCCAGCTGGGCATTAAATGTAAGTCTGCCCAGATCTCTTTTGACAAGGCAGCCTCTCAGCGAGGCTGAGCTGGTGCTGGCCCTGTAGGACTGAGGAGGACATCCCTAAGAGTGAAGGCAGTCCCAGGGCAGGGCGAGCTGGAGGTGACAAGGCAGAGACCCTCTCTGAGCTTGCGGCATGGGAACTCTGCCAAACTGAACGGCCTGCATCACTTTTTGCTAAGTGGGACCTGTCACACGTGGGAGAGACGCAACACACAGATACCATCATTTCTCAGATGAGGCGACTTACATGTCAAACTGTCTAAAGCCTCACACAGTTCCGTGATCTGAACCTCTGGTGCTGGCAAAGCCTCCAGCCAATGGCCACACTCTGTCGTCAGGGTGTCACTCAGGCTCACGGTGTTAAGTACACTCAGTACTGCACACAGCAGCAGCTCTCACACAGGTTCAGTCTCAGACACAGTTTGTGCCTTCGGCTCACCACAGCCAGATCCCTAACAATCCCCGTTTGCAAGCGCGCAGATTCCCGCCGAGCATTTCTAGCCTCTGTCCTGCTCTAGCCTTTGGCAACTCTCAGGAGGGGACCACACCTTGTCTCCACGCCAAGGATCTCCTGCTGAGACACCCCTTCCACGGACCCAGCTTCGGCAACGAGGATGCGGATGGTGAGCTGGGCAGGGACTTCCGGGCAGATGCCATTTGCGCTGCTCAGGGGCAGGTCGGTACCTGTATCAGGGGCGTCAACACCTGCAGGAATGTCGAGTGAGACATCTGTTAAGAGCAGCCGTCCTATAGTGTCACACATGACACCCTAAGGAACGGAAGGTGACATGGCCTGGCTCCCAGTCCCGACTCTACTCTCTAGCAAGCTCTGACTGTCGTCACTCCATGGCTATGTGACCTCACGTCCACCCAGCAGAAACAGGTACTACTCACCTGGGTGGTGTCTAAATGCTTCCCTGTGTGGGTGAATGAGGTTCCCAACCCACATAATAAAACTAAGCATAAAGAGTCTGTGTCTGGAGCTGCAGAGATGTCTCAGCACTTAGGAGCACGGGCTGCTCTTGTGGATGACATAAGTTCAGTTCCCAGCACCAACATATAATTTCAGTTCCCAACAACCACCTATAACTCCAACTCCAGGGGATCTGATGCCCTCTTCTGGCCTCCAAGGGCACCAGCACACATATAGCATAAACTTACACACACACACACACACATACACACACACACACACACACACACACACACACACACACACACACACACACACAAATAAAAATAAAACCTTTTCTTAAAAAAGAGAAAATGATCAGAGTCTAAGCTTGTCCCTGAAAGCCCCCAAGTATTCTGTCGGGGACAATGCAGGACCACAGTAAAGAGACACAGGCTACACCCCCGTAATCAGATTGGTGACTACCCTAGCTGTCATCATAGAGCCTTCATCCAGTAACTGATGGAAGCAGATGCAGAGACCCACAGCCAAGCACCAGGCTGAGCTCCGGTAGTCCAGTCAAAGAGAGGGAAGAGGGATTATATGAGCAAGGGGTCAAGATCATGATGGGGGAATCTAGAGACAACTGAACCAAGCTCATAGGAACTCACAAACTTTAGACCAACAGCTGTGGAACCTGCATGGGACCGGACTAGACCCTCTGCATTCAGGAGACAGTTGTGTAACTTGGTCTGTTTGAGGGGCCCCTGACAGTGGGATCAGGATCTATCCCGGCTGCATGAGCTGGCTTTCTGGAGCCCACTACCTATGGTTGGATGCCTTGCTCAGCCTTGATGTCGGGGAGAGGGGTGTTGTCCTGCATCAGCTGAATGTACCAGGCTTTGCTGATTCCCCATGGAAGCCCTTACCCTTTTAGAGGAGGGAATGGAGGGTGGGTCAGAGGTGGGAAGGCTAGCAGGGAGCAGGAGAGAGGAATCTGTGGTTGGTATGTAATTAAAAATGAATTAAAAAATTCTTAAATTAAAAAAAAAAGTCACAGGCTATACTAGACGGTCATCGCCCTATCAGAAGTCATATAAAAAAGATATTTAAAACTCACCCTAGCATCTTTGGTTCCTATGGGTTGCATAAATAATCAGTTTCCTGCCTGGAGGCACTGTAACAACACCACCAAGCCCAGGGTCACAAGAGAGCAAGCTAGGCAGGCCCCTTAAAGCCACACCCCGGTCCCTGCTCAGTCCCCTACAAAGTGAACAATTCAGAGCCGAGTGACCGTCTCCACTTTCAGGCTGGTTCTTTTTGTGGACTGGTTTTGGATCTGGGAGGAAGTTGGTGCTGGGCTCAAACCCAGGGGCCCTGCACAGACTAGACAGGAAACTGAGTCACATTTCAGTCCGATTCACTTTCAGATCTTCCTGTAGAGAACTCTCCGGATCACGGGAGTATCTCCCCATTTCCTAGCACTCATGAATCTGATTTTTCCATATCTGCCCGTGCTGCGCGTTGCGCACAAATGGATTCGGAGGTCTAGGCTGTCTGTATCTAGGTCTTTTCCCTCAGCACTACCTTTTCAAACTCTCTGACAAAGTGGCTTCTAGAAACTACCAGGTCAGCTCTCAATGCCAATTTTCTTGGGAGCTCAAAACAGCAGTACATATTGTTTTCCCCATAGGTCTCCAAGCCCAGACTTGGAGGGTCTGGGGGTTTCCCGTGTGAAGCAAAAGCCATGGCAGAGCTGTGAAATGCTCCCTGCCTGCAGCAGAGAGCCCTAGTCAAATACATCGGGCTCTAGAGCCATGAGTGGTACCCACAGGCTCAACAGCAGTAGGCCTCTGTGCATGGCCACACACTCACGGAGGACCTCCAGCCAGCCATCACTCAGATCGCCGTAGTCCGAGTTGCCTCTCCTCGCGACGTGCGTCACTTGTATCAGCAAATCCAGCCTCTGGAGGACGTTCTCCCTGCGAGGGAGGAAGACGACACTTCTCAGCCAGTGGCCAGCAGGGCTTGTCCTCAAGTCCTTGCCCAAGACTGGCCACTTGGTCCTTGCTGGGAGCCCAGATTAAAGTTTGCTGGAGAAACTGGCATTAAAAACAGGGTGCATGTGTGTGGGTATAAGCTGGAGAGATGGCTCAGCAGTTAAGAACACTTGTTGCTCAAGCTGGGCGGTGGTGGCTCACAACTTTAATCCCAGCACTCAGGAGGCAGAGGCAGGCGGATCTCTGAGTTCGAGGTCAGCCTGGTCTACAGAGTGAGTTCCAGGACAGCCAGAGTTACACAGAGAAACCCTGACTCGAAAAACCGCTTCCCCACAAAAAAGAAAGAAAGAATGGTAAGCACGTTCAAACAGAAACGAGAACAGGCCTGTCTGCAGCAGTGTACACAGCCAAACAACAGAGAACGCAGCTGTCCATCAACCCAGGGAGATAAACAAGATGTGCTGTGGACAGACACAAAGGCAGTCTACGAGTCACCATAGAAACCAACGGAGTTCCAGAGCGTGCTGTGACATGGAAATATCCAGAACAGGCAAAGTCACAGGAGCAGAAAGCAGGGTACTTCGTACCCGAGGCTTTGGAGAGAAGACCTGGAAAGCAACTGCTTATACATACAGATTTCCATTTTGGGTGATGAAAATATTTTAGAACTAGATAGAACCTTTCATGAGATCATGAAAAGCCTAAATAAATGATATTCAACTGTTTATTTTTTTTGCTTGTTTCTAGGGGTTTTTTAAATAATTTATTGAACTTTACTTTATGTGCGTTGGTGTGAAGGTGTCAGATCCCCTGGAACTGGAGTTACAGACAGGTGTGAGTTGCCATGTGGGTGCTGGGGATTGAACCCGGGTCCCTGGAAGAGCAGCCAGTGCCCCTAACCCCTGAGCCATCTCTCCAGCCCTCGTTTTTAGTTTTTTAAGCATTTGCGTGTGTGTGCATGTACGCAGGTATGCATGCACCATGGCATACTTGTGGAGGTCAGAGGACAACTTCCTGAGTCAGTTCGCTTCCACCACATGGGTCCTGGTCTTGAACTCAGATCATCAACCTCAGCAGCAAATGCCTTCACCTGCCGAACCATCCCGAGACCCTGTTTGTTTGACAACCAACATGAGACTCACCTGAGCTGCGTACAGTTCTCATTAATCCCAACCTCCAGCAGGCAGCCAGCGAGTGCATTCTCTCCAAATAAAATGGGTCTCAGAGCGGCTGATGTGCACAAGCCCCTTCCAGCTGTAACAGAAAGATGAGTCTCCCACCGTTCTGCTAAATGCAAGTCAAGATTTACTTCCGAGATTTCCCTGGAAACTCTCTCAGCAGTACCCAAGAGGCTGAGACAGGAGCATGGTGGTTCAAGGTCAGCCCGGGCAACATAGAAAGACCTGGTTTCAATCAAACCAACAAAAAGTCTTATTTTTTTTTTCCTTTTTGAGACAGGGTCTCACCTAGCCCAGGCTGGCCCTGATTTGATTATGTAGCCAAGGATGACTTTGAACTCCTGATCCTCCTGCCTCCACATCCTAAGTGCTGGGATAATAGGGATGTGCCAGCACACCAGGCTCAACAAAACGAAACCAATAACGGAAAGTAAAAATAAAGTTTCCAGCCGGGCAGTGGTGGCGCACGCCTTTGATCCCAGCACTCGGGAGGCAGAGCCAGGCGGATCTGTGTGAGTTCGAGGCCAGCCTGGGCTACCAAGTGAGTTCCAGGAAAGGCTCAAAGCTACACAGAGAAACCCTGTCTCGAAAAACCAAAAAAATAAATAAATAAATAAAAATAAAGTTTCCAGTTTCCGCAAACTGGGTTATTGTTACGCTAACCCGATGTTTCCAACCTGTGCGTTGCGAACCCTTTGGGGGTCGCATATCAGATCTTTACACTACAATTCACAACAGTAGCAAAATTAGTTATGAAGTAGCAATGAAAATACTTTTATGGTTGGGAGTCACTACGACATGAGGAACTGTATTGAAGGGGTTAGGAAGGTTGAGAACCACTGGTCTAATCCTTCTGGTCCTTTCAAAGCCAAACAAAGACACCATTCTGTGCGAGAATTCCTGGACCAGATTCAGTGACTCCCTGCGAGCAGAGCTTTGCCCTTTCTGGCAGACGTGAACAACTCTCACTGCAGCACTGGATGTCCACTGTTCAGAGGGAACGGTTCTCTCGCCAAGGAGCAGCAGCATGCTGGCCACGGACAGCACAATCATGCCTGAACCGCTCTTACCAATACCCAGGACTTTAGGTATAACGTGCTAAGCATCCTTGGGGGGAAAAAAAAGCCACAGGAACACAAAAAGCAGCCCCTGCCCACACGCCATAAACCAATGTTTCCAACTCCAGTCTGTCAGGGAGCAAATGAGGAAAACCACATCACCTGGCTGCCAGAGGTGTAAGGCCGTGACATTCGTCCCGTTGGTGTGGAGGGCTCGGACCGGCTTGCCAAGCTGGTAACCTAGACACGGCAAACAAAACAGAGAGCTGGCATCTTCGCTCACATCAGACAGCCTCGGAGGCGGAGCTTTGTAAACACCACCCCTGTGGCCAGCACGGCAGCAGGTGTCCCCAACACTTGGAAGGCTGAGGCAAGAGGATGGCGTTTTCTACTTAATGCTTCCATTTTTTTTTTTTTTTGACTTACTCATTTTTTTTTTTTTTTTTTTTTTTTTTTTTTTTTTTTTTTTTTGGTTTTTCGAGACAGGGTTTCTCTGTGCAGCTTTGCGCCTTTCCTGGGACTCACTTGGTAGCCCAGGCTGGCCTCGAACTCACAGAGATCCGCCTGCCTCTGCCTCCCGAGTGCTGGGATTAAAGGCGTGCGCCACCACCGCCCGGCCGACTTACTCATTTTTAGCCAGGCATGATGGCACCCATGTGCTACCCGGTTCTCAAGATACGGAGGGAGGAAGCTCAGGACACAGAACCACTTACATTGAGGGCCATACCACATACCTAGCCACAGCACCAACAGTTCCCAAAACGGCCCCTCACAGCAACAGCCTACTTGGTGCATATTCATACATCCCTCTCCATCCCGCAGTGTGATGTAGTGCCAGTTCTACAAATCAGGAGCCAGTCAAGGGCAACAGACCATTTCTACTTCTGGCCATATTTCCCGCCATTCCTGAACACCAGCCTCCCCTAATGTATTGTATTTATCACTGCGTATCTAAAATATTACCAACTCCACATACGTTAGCACATCAGAGGCTGAGCAGCTCCACAGGGTATAACAGGCACCAAGGAGACCAAAAGATCACGAGATGAACAGATACATAGCAAGCTGGGGTTACCCTTCCCTTGACCACATGTGAATGAACATGGAGTCAGGAGACGTGAGCCCACGGCTTTGGTGGGCTAACCCACGGAGTAAGGGTGGCCTTAAGACAGCCGCAGTGGGGCTGGTGAGACAGCTCAGTTGTTAAGAGCACTGGCTGCTCTTCTAGAGGACCCAGGTTCAATCCCCAACACCCACATTGCAGCTCACAACTGTCTGTAACTCCAGTTCTAGAGAATCCAACTCGCTTACACAGACATACATGCAGGTCAAACACCACTGCACATAAAATAAAAATAAATAAACACACACACACACATACACACACAAAAAAAAAAGACAGCAGCAGCACTGAGAATCCCACCAGCACGGGCTGTGACTTCCTGCTGCAGGGATGAAGGACCCCGTCACCTAACTTTTCACCCCTCCTGTGTGCCAGCATCTCCCAAGCAGCTGGGAGGGAAACAGGGTCTCCTGGAGATACTGTCACAACTGCTCTGACTCAGGTGATAATGGCTGCCACACCCAGAGGGCCACACAACAAGAGTATCAGGTTCCTCAAAAGGCCAAGGGCACCAGGTGGTGGCACAGGGCCTACAATCCTACCTGCTCTGAAGGCTGAGGGAGGGCATTTCAGACACAGAGTTCAAAGCCAGCCTTGGCTACACAGGACACCGTGCCTCAAAAACAAGATTTAAAAAACCTCCCAGGAGCTGGGGAGACGGCTCAGCGGTTAAGGGCACTTGTTGCTCTTCCAGAGGAACCAAGGTAGGTTCCCAACACCCATGCTGGACAACTCACAACTGCCTGAAACTCCAGATCCGGGGAATCTGGCGCCCTCTTCTGATCTCCATGGGCGTCTGCATACAAGTGGTACATGTCAGTGAACACACACACAAAAACAAACAGAAAATAAAAATAATTTAAAAAAAAAGCGACCCGAGAGATGGCTCAGTGGTTAAGAGTGCAGCCTGCTCTTCCAGAGGACACAGGTTCAATTCCCAGCACCCACATGGCGGCTCACAACTGTCTGTAACTCCAGTTCCAGGGGATCCGACAGACATATGCAGACAAAACACCAATGCACATAAAATAAAAATAAATCATTAAAAACACCACACACACACACACACACACACACACACACACACACACACACACACACAAAATAACCAGGGGCGGTGGTGGCACACGCCTTTAATCACAGCACTGGAAGGAAGAGGCAGGCGCATCTCTGAATTCACATAGAGAATTCCAGGACAGCCAGGGCTACATGAGAAACCCTATGAAAAACAAAGCAAAACAAAACCAGAAAAAAAAAAAAAACCCACAAAATACAAAAATGAAAGACCAGAGGCTAGAGAGAATAAAATGTGCGTTTAAAGCAACATTGCATATTAAAATATTAAGTTGCCATTGGAGAAAGTGGACTGCCACAGGATAAAGAAACAGGCCACGGAGACGAACACAACTCGGGATAGTTCCTTACAACCATGGGACAGCCCAGGGAGTGCCACCCTGAGATCCGTGCAGGCCAGCACTGTCACCCTACCTGGATTTCCAGAAGATTCCTTCTCATCACCACTGTTATGGCTTAAAAACTTCACTGTGAATCTCTGGGCCACTGTTCCTAGAGATAAAAGAAATGGGAGACATAATGTACACTATTTCATTGGGAAAAGAAATTAACTCCCATGAGCCAGACATGGTGATGCAATGCTGTAATCACAGCCCTCAGAAGGCTGAGGCAGGAGGATTGCTTTGAGGTGGAGGCCAATCTGAGGTACACAGAAAATTCCTGCTAAGGGCTACAAAGTGATACCCTATCCTTATTTATTTATATATTTATTTACTTACTTACTTATTTATATTTTTTTTATTTTCAAGACAGGGTTTCTCTGTGTAACCCTGGCTGTCCTGGAACTCACTCTGAAGACAAGGTTGGCCTTGAACTCAGAGATCCACCTGCCTCTGCTTCCCGAGTGCTGGGATTAAAGGCATACACTAGCATGCCCAGCTTATTCTTTTCCTTCTTTTAAAATTATGTTTTATTTAGTGTGCATGTAGGTGTGTGGGTGCACACGCATTGGCACACATGCTTATGTCTGAAGGCAACTTGCAGGAGTCGGTTCTGGGGGAATCAGGCTCAGGTTGTCAGGTTTGGCAGCAAGCACCTTTCCCAGCAGAGCCATCTTGCCAGCCCAATGATACTATTTATTTATTTTTTTAGAGACTTTAGGCTGGCCTCAAACTCACAGAGCCTGGCTCTGCCTCCCAAGTGCTGGGATTAAAGGCACTTGCCACCATTGCCCTGTGAGACTTTATATTTAATTACATGTATATGTGTGTCAATATGTGCATGCCACTGCAGGTGTCTGTGGAGACACTTGATCTCCTGTGAGCTGTCATGTGGGTGCTGGGAACTGAACCCGGGTCCTCAGGAAGAACAGCCAGTGCACTTAACCACTGAGCCATCTCTCCAGCCCAGGTACCGTTTACTTTAAAAATCACTTTTTTCCCCCTTGTTCCTTTGAGGCCGGGCTTCACTATATGTATCTATGCTGCTCTTGAATGCACTATCAATCCTCCTGCCTCAGCCTCAGCCTCCTGAGTTCTGGCATTATGAGGTGTGAACCACCATGCCTGGCACAAAATTACATTTGATGTCCAGACTTCTGCTGGGTAGTAGTGGCAGCGGCGGTGGTAGCACATGTCTTTAATCCCAGCACTCAGGAAGCAGAGGCAAGCGGATCTCTGTGAGTTCGAGGCCAGCCTGGTCTGTAAAGCAAGTTCCAGGACAGCTAGGGCAATACAGAGAAACCCTGTCTTGGGGGGGAAAAACCAACAACAAAGACTACTGACCCCTTGATTCAGTGATAAACACGCATGATAAACAAGTATGGCTTCACTGGAAGGGTTATAGTTACAGAAACCACTGGAAGATAAAACACTTGAAACTCCAAGCATTCCCGGCCCCACGTCAACATTACCCTTCTGGTGGGCACTGACTTCTGCCCTGATGATGGTGATGTCTAGTCCGCTGATGGAATTATTCTGCCATCTGAAAACATAATGCTCTTCCACGTTCACATTTCTGGGGGCAGATCCACTGTTTAAAAGTCTGTCTGCAAAGAAGAAAAACCCTCTCTGAGTTGAAGTCTGCTACTGGGGCTCTCTCTGCCTGAGTGGGCTCCCCCACAGCCCATCGCTCCAGCTCCCTAAGGAAGCCAGGCCACTGTTTCCTCCATGGAGCTTCCTGTGGTCCCAAGTCAGTGAGCCACGTCCTCTATTCCACGTCAGTCCCTGAATGATTCTGTCCCTTTTCTTTGATTCCTGTGTCCCGGGTACAGAGTTCATATGAGAAGTGTGCATTAGGGGCACTCAGGCTCCAGAAGCAGAGGCTTGAGGCCGAGCAGCTAACTACTAGACAGTTTGAGTTCCAAACACACAGCCAGGAACAAGGTCATAACCCAATGGAAAGGAATACAAACCACACCTTCATTCAACACAAAGGGCTGCTGAAATCAGCCACACCCACACGCCTTCTCTGGCTGCATCCCAGCTGCGAAGCTCAACTACCAGGAAAGGCAGGCAGGAAAGGGGGCTGGAGAGATGGCTCAGATCCCAGGAACCCACAGCCAGCCAACTGAGGGAGGTCAGCTTCAATCCTGGTGCCGGCCATATGCAGCAAAGAATAAGACGCCCTGTTTCAAATAAGGTGAGAGGCGAGCACCCACAGCCAAGCTTGTGCTCGGGTTTCCATGCACGTGCCTGCACACACACACACACACACACACACACACACACACACACTCACACACACTCACACACACTCGCATGCATGCACGCGCACACACACACAAAGATTAGAAAATAAAACAGACAAGAACGAACATGCTGTGTCCTCAAGGGTTCTTAACAACCTAAGAGACACTTAATAAAAGGCTCTCAGAACCTGAGAGCTGGAGAGGACCCTGCAGTACATCCCCTCAGGGCCTGTGAGAGGGTGGCTGAGGTCGCAATAGTTCACAGAAGCCACCCAAGCAGAACATGTGAAAAAACTCTGCTGGAGCGTCCCCCCAACTCATCCCCCCAACTCTGCTGGAGCGTTCCCCAACTCTGCTGGAGTGTCTCCCCAACTCTGCTGGAGCGTCCCCCCAACTCTGCTGAGCCTCCATCAATTCTTTCTTAAAGATTGATCTATTTCCTCTTATTTAATGTGTACAAGGGTCCTGCTTGCATGTGCATGTAAGCACATGCACCATGGTGTGTGACTGGTGCCCATGAGGGCTGAAGAGGGTGTCTGATCATCTGGAACTGAAGTTATAGTTGTGAGAGATCATGTGGGTGCTGGGAACTGAACCCGGGTCCTCTGCAAGAGCAGCAAATGTTCTTTAGCGCTGAGCCATCTCTCCAGCCCCCCAATTTTTAATTTTTAATTATTTTGTGTGTTTGCACATGTGTAAATACGCCTGTGTGTATTTGTGTGCAAGCCCATGGCTGCATGTACAGGTCAGAGTTCAAGGTTGGGTATCTTTTTCAATCATTCTCCATCTTTTCTTTTTTCACATTTTTATTTATTAGTGTGTTTTCCTGCATGGGTACACACACCCTTGCATATAACTCACATACACACACACACACACACACACACACACACATGCATATATAGGTACAGGCTTGTCACGGTGCCCGAGTGGAGGTCAAAGGTCAATTTTCAGGAGTTGGTTGGCTCCTTTCACCACACAGGTCCCAGGGATTGAATAACAGGGGCTGGAGTGGTGGCTCGCGGGTTAAGAGCAAGGACTGCTTTTCCAGAGGACCCAAGTTTGGCTCCCGGCATCCCTGTCTGGTCACTTACAGCTGCCTCTAACTTTAGCTCCAGGGGATTCAACTCCCTCTTGTGGACTGGAAGAGCACTTGTACTGATGTGCACAAGCTCAGCCCCTGCCCCAGACACACACACACACACAGATAAAAATTAATCTTTAAAAAATTGTTTTAAAAAGCCAGGCAGCAGTGGCGCACACCTCTAATCCCAGCACTCAGGAGGCAGAGGCAGGAGGATCTCTGTGAGTTCGAGGCCAGCCTGGTCTATATAGGGAGTTCTAGGGCA
This sequence comes from Peromyscus californicus insignis, assembly GCF_007827085.1. NCBI lineage: Eukaryota > Metazoa > Chordata > Mammalia > Rodentia > Cricetidae > Peromyscus > Peromyscus californicus. The sequence goes on along the minus strand of NW_026294540.1, from coordinate 15,051,796 downwards.
GCCAGGGCCACATAGTGAGACCCTGTCTCAAGAATAAAATCAAATAGAAAAGAAACAGCACCTGTGTTTTGTAGAAGTGGCATGAACATGTAACACTGATGTACCTGGACCAGAGATGAGCTTGTCCAGGTCAGTGGCTTCCTCATAGGTTACTGTTGGTGTGACCAGGCCTAAAAGAACACAGAATTAATGTTGTTTTCATTTCAACACTGTGGCTGAGCCTTAATCTACTGCTATTTCAGTCAGCAATTGTGACTCCGAAGTTACCAGCCTGCTTCTCTAGTGATGGCCCAGCCACTCAGGCTGCAGCCTGTCGGGGATTCTGTTCCCACAGGCACCGCCTCACCTCTGCTGTTGACACTAAAAGTAGCTTTAACTAGATCTCTATCGCTCTATATACACATAAGACTCAGAGGCTGGGGTGAAAACCTGCTAGCTCAGAGAGGTTAAGTAGCATCTAGCTGACTTCTCTCCTCGCTGGCATCCCCCAAAGATCTCATCCTTCCGCTGCACCAAACAAAAAGAGCTGCATCACTCCAAATCCCCCCCTCCTCCTTCTGGTGCATCTCGATCTCTTCCAGACCCTCTGGTGCTCTGTGAATACTCTCTGTCAACTAGGAGCTAACTCAACCTCCTGACCCAAGGTTAATTCTACTTAATTAACGCAAATGCAAACTGTTCACAGTATGATTGAATATCCCCCAACAAATTAACTTCCACAGCAACATGTGATCTATCACGGGTGCCATTCACCTATTTACAGGAGACTTATTGAGGTAACTGGGAGCCAGGCTTTGTGACACACACCTGTAAGCCCAGCAGTCACAAGGTAGAAGGATCAGGAGTTCAAGGTCATCTTTATCTATATAGTGATTTCAAGGTCATCCTAGGCTATACTATCTCAAAAAAAAGAAAAGGGCTACTGTGCAGCCATGCCTGTGGTGAGATCCGGCACCCTTTCTCCCCTCCTACATCATCAGAGACTGGGGTCCCTCTGCTCCTGGTACCTCACTGTACCTACAAACAGTCGGCACCAGCACCTGAGGTGCTGCTCTGTAAGAAGAGCTGTGGCAAGGAATGTACACAGAGCAGTCACTTTGGAAGAGTCTGTGTTCCCTCAGATCGTCAAGTAAACTCCATGGCCTGGCAACCCCGCTCTATATCCCACAAAATTGTGTCCCCAAATGCTCACTCCATCACTGGTCACAAAACCAAAAAGTGGCAAGAAGCCAAGTATCTGTCAGCCCACCAATGGACAAAGAAATGTGGCTGAGCCATAGAGTGGGATACACTCGTTGGCCCTAAAAAAGAAAATGTGAGACACACATGCTTTCAAAAGGTGATGCTACAGTTGGGCGGTGGTGGCACACGCCTTTGATCCCAACATTCTCAAGGCAGAGGCTGGCAGGTCTCTGAGTTCGAGGCCAGCCTGGTCTACAGAACGAGTTCCAGGACAGCCAGGGATACATAGAGAAACCCTATCTTGGAAAAAAACAAAACAAAACAAAACAAAAGCCCGAAAAAACAAAAAAAGATGATGTTAAGTGAAAGAAGCCAGACACAAGGGCCACAGAGCAAAGTGCAGGGAGAAGAGGAAACCCGGGGTGAGTGAGGAGGTCCTGAGTGAGTGTGTACTTGGACATGAGCATGGACTCCAAGACCAACTGGCCCATGGGAAATTAGCAAAGCCATCACTCATACCGGCCAGGCTCAAAAAAGAAAAAAAAAAAAAAGAGCCAGGCGGTGGTGGCGCACGCCTTTGATCCCAGCACTCGGGAGGCAGAGCCAGGCGGATCTCTGTGAGTTCGAGGCCAGCCTGGACTACCAAGTGAGTTCCAGGAAAGGCACAAAGCTACACAGAGAAACCCTGTCTCGAAAAAAGCAACATGTTTGGATAAAAGTTTAACTAAAAAAAAAAATTAGTATAGCAATGACAAATGGGCTGAGAAGGAAATCAGGGCAGCAATACTCTTCACAATAACCACAAAAAAAAAAAAGAAAAGGCAAAATTTTCTGAGTGTGACTGTTTACGAACCATTCATCTGTATGTGAAGAGACTAGCAACTGTACCTTCCTCCTGGATAGTCAGAGCCCGAGACCACTGTCTATAGAGACCTACAGAGACTAGCTGGCCTCCCCCTGTGATGTACCTAATACACACGCTGAGGCTGCAGGTTATTATATACAGTGGCAGTTAGAGGACCCGCCCTGACCTATCCCAGTTTCTCAGTCCTTCCCAACCCCTAGCGAGGGTTCCGGGAGCCAGCTGCAAAGGAATAGCTCCATTGATGTGAAATGCAGGGACAGACAAGCGCTCAGTGGCTCATTGCTGAGAAGATGCCGACTCTCTCTGCTGGTACTGAAAGACCTGGGGCTCCTCGGGAGTGCAGGGTACACAGTATTGTACAGAAAGCCAGTGGCACTCACGTGACATTATGGAGACCTAACTTAACTGACAATAAAGATGCGGGGTGGGGGGGGGGCTCAGTGCTTGATCTGGGGTGATGGGGTTCGGTGCTTGGTCTGGGGTGAGTGGGACTCGGTGCTTGATCTGGGGTAGATGGGGCTCAGTGCTTGGTCTGGGGTGAGCGGGGCTCGGTGCTTGCTGAGAGGAAAACACTGACCACATGTGCAGGGTGCTGTTCAGACAGACCGCACTTCTCCTGTGGAAAACACCCTCCTCAACCAACAGATGAGCCATAACGGACGCTGAGCCAGAGGCTTACACACAGGGGAGGGAGGGCTTCCCTATTACCACCCCATTCTAACCGCAAAGGCAGCCTACCTCCCGTCGTGCGGATCTTCACATTCTCAGGGACAACGCCATCTCGCTCTTGGTGCACTTCCAGATCGATGGTGCATTTAATATCAAAATTCCTCAGGAAAGCCACTGGGGCATTCTGCAGACACTGCCCCGCTAGGGACACCTGAGGGCAAGGGACAAATATGGTACACCGATTTCTCCTTCCCGTCTTGAGAGCATTCCCAAGCGTGGTGTTCAAGCCTGTGATCCTGAGCACTTGGGGGCGTTCAGGCAGGACTGCTCTAAATTCAGGACCAGTCTAGGCTACAGTGTGCCACCCTGCTTCAAAGCTACCCGACTCCAAGTTGCTTTCCGCTGCCCACAGCTACTGCTGGACAAAGTCAAGTTAGGACTCAAGGTGACCAGTTTTAGGGAGTCAAGATCTGGAAGCCATTACTCAGCCAAGTCTTCTCTCATACACTCGGGGAAGGGCCCTGGCCCTGTCCACGAACGAGTCACGGCTATATTCAACCTTAGCGCTCCCTCATCACAACCTGAATTATTGAGGGAGGTGGGAAAGTCAGGGCCCCACACGGAATAACAATAAACTCTACTGCTAAGGACCACCTCCTGCCCCCAGAGAGTTTCAATAACATAAAAAGTTTCACAGGAAGCCGGGTGGTGGTGGTGCACACCTTTAATCCCAGCGCTCGGAAGGCAGAGGCAGGAGGATCTCTGTGAGTTCGAGGCCAGCCTGGTCTACAGAGTGAGTTTCAGGACAGTCTGGGCTACACAGAGAAACTCTGCCTCCAAACAAATAAACTAACAAAAAAACAACAACAAAAAAGTTTCACAGGAATAACAAACTGTCATGCATCCTACTCTTTCCTCCCACAGGCAAGGTGTCCTACTAATGATGGACTTGAGAAAAAACAAAGATTTCCCAAAAGACTTTCTAGCCTTCAAGGATGTTTCAACATTCCGAATGTTATATACGTCACACACTTAGAGCTTCTTGGAAATTGCTGGGGCTGGGGATGTAGCTTGGCGGTAGAGCACTTGACTGGAGTACCCAAGACCCTCCGTTCCAGTCCCAGCACCACAAAACCACAAAATACCAAAAGGGAATGAAGTGGAGGCTGGCCACTGCCTCTGAGGAGTCTGCACAGAGACTCCTGGTGTTGTTAGACACGCTGTGACTTAGTGAAGACGGGCGCGTGTGCGTGTGCGTGTGCGTGTGCGTGTGTGTGTGAAGAATGAGTCTTTTCAATCTAGAGACTGTTAATAGTCAATGTACAAGAGGAAAATCAGCTGCTTAGGAGGAGAGTCTTACAGATGGACGACACTAGCTAAATCCGAGCGTTGAAACAGAAGGCGTTACCTGAGGGACGGTGAGATACCCCGTCGTGGTCATGATGGGATCTCCTTGTTTGTAACCGGCATCCATGAAGTCTCTTAGGTCGAGGAGCAGATGGGCTTCAAAGGCGGGGTCATGTCTGGGGGAACTGCAAGTTGGTAAGAGAGATTATGCATGGGCCCAGGGTGTTTGCTTAGCCTGCAAACAGGCTCAAGTTCCATTCCCCCCACCCTACCCCACCTGCACCCTTAAAAAACAAAAAAAGATGATTGAAAACACTACAATGATTTGCTGAGACACAAATCACCCTTTAATGCTTCCTCTTTGCTTTGATATAGGGGCTCATGCAGCCCAGGCTGGCCTCAGACTCTCTATATAGCCAAGAATGACCTTGAACTCCTGATCCTCCATCTCTGCCTCCTGATTGCTGGGGTTTCAGGGATTCAACCCCAACCCCAGCTCTTCTTTGTTTTATTTACAAAGATCATAGTTGTAAATTTTTCAGCGAGGGGTGTGTGTGTGTGTGTGTGTGTGTGTGTGTGTGTGTGTGTGTGGCAGTGACAGTGGCGGTGGTGGCGGAAGTGGTGTCGCACGCACGTCTTTAATCCCAGCACTCGGGAGGCAGAGGCAGGCGGATCTCTGTGAGTTCGAGGCCAGCCTGGTCTACAGAGTGAGTTTCAGAACAGCCAGGGCTACACAGAGAAACCCTGTCTCAAAACAACAACAACAACAACAAAGATACTAAACTATAAGACACAGAAAGTTCAAGTCCCTGAGGGCCCCTGGCTCCTTCACCCATGCCGGAAAGTCATTGCCAACGGCCGGCTGGATCTGCTGGGGTTTTTTCTCAGTTCTTTCCGACACTTTGGGAGAAATGGCCTCGCTAACGGCAACCCAGTGAGGAAAACATGCGACCCAAGTCAAGGGCCGGTAAAGGAAACCTGGTGAGCCTAGGGAGCAGGCCCCTCCCGGCAGCAGCTGCTCACATGGCGCCGTGGTAGAAGTGGCCGAGGAACGGTGAGGTGGCAGGGGGTGACAGCACACAGAGGAAGGGGAACCAGTCAGGGGTCTCGAGGGCAGTGCCAGCCGCACAGAGCTGGTGGGAGGGAGGGTTGACATCCCCTCCGAACACGCCGGAGAAGCAGGCCAGCTGGAACAGCTCTCGCACCTCCGGCTGGCAGTCCTTGAAAACGGAGAAAAGGACAGTGAAGGCACCTCAGCGCCAACTGCGACACCGGCCCCAGCTCGCAGCAGCAAGCATGACCACACAGCCCCTGAGGCCACCGGCCTGCGACCCAGCAGCCAAGAAAGCAATGCATCTCAACCACATACAATCATATTTGTGCAAAATTCCCGGGGTACTATCGAACATGCTTCTCATTTCTCTTAAATTTAAGATTTTAAGATACGAATTAGAAACCAGGTGTGGTGGTTTGTGCCTACAATCTTGGCACTCAGGAAAGTTGAGGCAGGAGGATTGCCTTACGTTTGAGGCCAGCCTAGATTACACGGTGAGACCTTGTCACCAAAAAAATAAAATAAAATAAAATAAAAAAAGGTGTGTGTGTGTGTGTGTGTGTGTGTGTGTGTGTGTGTGTGTGTGTGGTGTGTATGTGTGTGTGTGTGTGTTGTGTGTGTGCATGCACGTGACTCAGCATGTCAAGGTGCTTGCTGCCAAACCTGAGTTTGATTCCTGGAACCTCCTACAAGCTGTTCTCTGACCTCCACATGTACAATGTGGCATAAGCCTCTATAACTGTCCTCAACACACACACACCACACCATTCGCCACAAATAAATAAATGTCATAAAAATTCTATAGTAAGATTAAGATCATCCTTTAGCTATAGCTTTCCCAAACGTGAGTTTACCCAAAGACATAGACTTTTCTCTTTCCTCCACAAACTACAGACTCTACCAGAAGAGAAAATACTCAATTCAAACACAATCTGCAAGCCGGGCGGTGGTGGCGCACGCCTTTGATCCCAGCACTCGGGAGGCAGAGGCAGGCGGATCTCTGTGAGTTCGAGGCCAGCCTGGGCTACCAAGTGAGTTCCAGGACAGGCACCAAAACTACACAGAGAAACCCTGTCTCAGAAAAACAAAACAACAACAACAAAAAAACCACAATCTGTAACTCGGAGGTAGAGGAAGAAAGATCAAGAGTCCAAGGCTACCCCTCTGCCACACTGAGAGTTCCAGGCCAGCTTGGGCTACATGAGACCCTATCTGGAAAAACAAACAAACCAATGATTTAAAAATGAAATATAATCCCTGTCGTCACCTATCCAAAGCTGCGGGGGGCAACTGCTGGTGTTTCCCAAATGGACTCAGGTAGCCTGGTAAACGGAAAGAACTCACTTGGTCACAGCAGCAGCGGATGTCACAGGCCTTGGCTGTCAAGTCGCAAGGGCAGGGACCCAGAGGATGATAGACTTGGTTGGGAATGACAGTCGTGTTATCTGAAAAGCACATATGGGCAGAGAAAGTTCAGCTACGAAGCAGTTCCACAAAGCATGGACACATTTTTGAGAGTCACAAAATGCTGAATCATGATGTATAAGAGTGTGTGTGTGTGTGTGTGTGTGTGTGTGTGTGTGTGTGTGTGTGTGTGTACATGCATGTGTGTGTGTGCACATCATGTGTGTGGAAGCAGAGCCTGAAGTCAGGTGTTTTCTCTTCACCTTAGCTGCTGTTGGTTTTGACTCAGGATCTCACTATATAGGCCTGGCTGTCCTTGAACTCAGAGAGATCCACTTGTCTCTGCCTCAAGAGAGCCAGGACTACAGGTGTGCACCACCATGCCAGGTATTCCACCTTACGTTTCTAAAGCAGTTTCTCACTGAACCTGGAACTCCCTGACTTGGCTAGGCTGAGTGTACATGGGAACCTAGTAAGGAAAATACTTCAAAGACTTATTTTGGCTGGGTGATGGTAGTGCACACCTTTGATCCCAGCACTCAGGAGGCAGAAGCAGGAGGATCTCTGTGAGTTCAGGACCAGTCTGGTCTACAGGGTGAGTTTCAGGATAGCCAAGGATACACAGAGAAACCCTGTCTCCAAAAAAAAAGATTTTTTTATTTTTTTTTTTTTTGTTTTTCGAGACAGGGTTTCTCTGTGTAGCTTTGCGCCTTTCCTGGAACTCGCTTTGGAGACCAGGCTGGCCTCGAACTCACAGAGATCCGCCTGGCTCTGCCTCCCGAGTGCTGGGATTAAAGGCGTGCGCCACCACCGCCCGGCAAAAGATTTATTTTTAATGTATGTGTATGTGTGTATGTGTGTGTATACATGAGTGTGGGTGCCAGGTGAGATCATTGGAGCCTCCGAAGCTGGAGTTCCCCATCTGTGAGCCACCCAATCAAGAAGCTGGGAACTGTATCTGGGTCCTCTGGAAGAACATGCACCCTTCACCCCTGAGCATCTGCGGCCCACAGAGGAAATCACTTTCAAAGCAAGGGTCTCCAGCAAGTATTTTCCTCTTTACCAGCTTCCTCCAGGAGCTTCCTGAAAGACACACTGGATATTTTCTTGGCTCGTTTTGCATTTTAAGCATTAAAAACAACAACAAAAAAAAAAACAAAAAAAAACCAACATTGCTTTCTTCAGAAAGATGCCTTTTTCTTCCTTTAAAAAATGTTTGAGCTGGGTATGGTGGCTCGTACCTGTCATCCTAGCACTTGGGAGGCAAAGGCAGGAGGGTCAAGGAGCTCAGGCTAGCCTCGGGTACATGGTGTGCTCCAGGTCATCCTGGGCTATGTGAGTCTCTGTCTCAAAACACCAACTGAAATTAGGGCATGGTGGTGCACACCCATGATCCTAGCATTCAGTTTCTGAAGTAGGATGATTTTGAATTAGAGTCTAACCTTAGCTCAGTAAGATCAAGTCCAGCCATAGCTACACAGGCAAGAGATGCTGGAGCCTGCTGCAGGCAAGAGAACCTCGGTGGGAGCATTTACAGCAAGCAGCCCTCACGGCTTTTTGTTTGTTTGTTTGTTTTTGTTTTTTAAAGAACCATGGTATTATGATGTAGCTCAGGCTGTCCTCAACTTACTATGTAGCCAAGAATGATCTTGGATTTCCTAATCCTCCTGCCTCTGCCTCCCAGTGCTGGGATTACAGACAAGCATGACCTTGCTCGGTTTTCTGCATTGCTGGGAATTGAACCCACAGCTTTGTGTGTGCTAGGCAGGCACTCTACCACATGAGCTGCGCCCACAGTCCCTTCTTTTTTTTTGAATTTTAGAAAGAAGTTTATTATAGATTCATAGGTGGGAGCTTAAGAGGGAGAGAGAGCCTTATCAGTGAGCGAGACACAGAGGTCAGCCACATGGTGGACCAGCAGCCACATAGAGAATGCATGCTTAGGCTCCTGCCGTCATCTGAACAGCAGAAGAGGAGAAGAGAAAGTTTGTGTTGGGCCCTTTCGAGTCAGCACTGAGAAAGGCGGCCAGCCTCCATTAGTGTCTGATCAATAATATCTTAAGTACAGCCATGGGAATCAATGCATGGAAACAAATTATACCTTCTCCCCAAAGGACATAAAGTGGTTACAAAAAGATGTGTCAGGAGAGCCAGACAAGTGTGTGTGTGTGTGTGTGTGTGTGAATTTGAGACAGGGTCTCTCTATGTAGCTTTGGTTGTCGTGGAACTCACTATGAGACCAGGCTGGCCTTGAACTCACAGACATCTGCCTGTCTCTGCCTCTGCCTCCCAAGTGCTGGGATTAAAGGCATGCAGTCCCTTGGCTAGATCTTAATTAAATAAAATGATACAAAGCAAAAACCTCAAAAACAAACAAAAATAGTACATTTATGAAGGCAGGAGAGATTCAAAAGTTGAGTCTAGGTGTCTGGAAAGATGGCTCAGTGGTCAAGAGAACCCTCTGTTCCTGCAGAGGACCTGGGATCTGCATGTAATCCCAGGTACTTGGGATCTGATGCCCTCTTCTGGCCTGTTCAGGGTCCTGCACACACACTGTGCACATATACTCACCCAAACACACACACATACATACAAAATTAAAAAAAAAAATTAACTCAGGAGGCAGGGGCAGCAGATTTCTGTGAGTTCAAGGGCAACCTGGTCTACATAGTGGGTTCTAGGTCAACTAGGGCTACACAGTGAGACCCTGTCTCAAAATAAATAACAACAAATCAAAATAACAATAACAAAAACAAAATAACAACCAGAGAGTCCCATCTCGTAACTGCCCACACTACACAATCTTCAGACAGTGACAGACAGAAATGTTTTGCCCATAGACGTCGCTTGCCTGATGCACTGTGGGTCACAGACGTGTTGGGGTAGATCTCCACCTGAATGAGCAGGTGCGCCAAACAGGATGCATTGTGGGAGGCCGAAACCAGCAGAGTCTGCACGACGCACGGGAGCTCTGCGAAGGAGGCGGTCCGGTTCGGGGCGCACCAGTGCGGACCCCTCTTCCACCGCACTGTCACTTCCAGCCCGCTCTGAAAGGAAAACATGGCTGTGACTCACCGTGAGCAGCTGTAATGATGAGAAGGCGTCACAGGACACACTGTAAACGCACTCGTGAGCCTTGCTTCGCTTGACCAAAGAGCCGGATACAAGATGGTTCACAGAAGACCTGATGATACGAGGGTGGCCGCACCCCCTTCACTTTCAACCCATCTGTGGTACCCAAGCGCTGGACCTTTTTTCATGATTACTTTTGTTATATATGTAGTGTGTATGTGTGTGCGTGTTATTTCGTGACTGTATATATATACATGCACATGCATGTTGCTGGGACTGATGTAGGTTTTCACACATGCCGGACAAGAACTCTACCTACTGAACCATAGGCTCAGCTGAATTCCTGATTTTTATTTTTATTTTGGTGGGGGGAGGGGTGTTTTTTTGAGACAGGGTTTCTCTATGTAGTTTTGGTGCCTGTCCTGGAACTCACTCTGTAGCCCAGGCTGGCCTCGAACTCACAGAGATCTGACTGTCTCTGCCTCCCGAGTGCTGGGATTAAAGGTGTGCACCACCACTGACTGGTTTGAATTCCTGATTTTTAAAATTTTTTTCTCTTTATTTATGAGTGTGTTTGTATGTGTACACGCCATGTGTGTGTGTGTGTGTGTGTGTGTGTGTGTGTGTGTGTGTGTGTGTATACCAAAAAGAACACTAGATGCTTGGGAATGGAGGGATGGCTCAGAAGTTAAAAGCACTGGCTGCTCTTCCAGAGGACCTGGGTTCAATTCCCTACACCCACATGGCAGCTCACAACTGTCTGTAACTCCAGTTCCAGGGGATTCAGCACCCTCACACAGAAATACATGCAGACAAAACACCAATACACATAAAATAAAAATAAATAAATAATTCCTAAAAAAAAAAAAAAGATGCTGGATCCCCAGAGCTAGAGTTACAGGTATTTATTAGCCACCAGTACTAGGAACTGGCCTCTGGCTCTTTCTTTGGAAAGAACTCCTTTTATTTTTTTTTATTTATTAAGTATACAGTGTTCTGTCTGCATGTGTCCTTGCAGGCAGAAGAGGGCACCAGATCTCATTACAGGTGGTTGTGAGCCACCATGTGGTTGCTGGGAATTGAACTCAGGACCTCTGGAAGAGCAGTCAGTGCTCTTAACTGCTGAGCCATCTCTCCAGCCCTGGAAAGAACTCTTAACCACTGAGCCATGTACACAGCTCCATTCCCAGATTTTCTTTTTCTTTTTGAGACAGGATCTCCCTGTGTATCTCTGTCTGCGTTGAACTTGCTCTGTAAACCAGGCTGACCTCAAACCCACCTGCCTCTGTTTCCAGGGCGCTGGAACAAAGATGTGCACCACCATGTCCATCGCCATTTCCTAATCTTACACACACACACACACACACACACACACACACACACACACACGCACACGCACACACACACACACACACACACACACACACACACACACGCACACGCACACGCACACGCACACACACACACACACACACACACACACACACACACACACACACACACACACACACTTACAGCCCTGCACAAAGCCTAAACAGGAGGCCTCTACAGGTGCCTCAGGTCTTACCACACCGGGGCTCACGGTCACATTCCAATCTCCTGTATCATTGCTGAGACCACCACAAGTAGGAAATGGCAACACTCCTAAGGGAGAAATTAACACAAGGCATCAGGGTCCGGCAGCTAAGGGGAGTCGAGAGTTCTAGTCCTCCTTTGTCAATGGGATAAAGAGATGCTTATGTTCTTATGAGAACCCTGAGGTGCTGTGTGGGAATCTTAGCGGGCTAGCTCAAAGAATACTGGCCAATTTTTTTTTCTTTGGAAAAAAACAAAAAAACTCTGCAGATCAGGCTGGCCTGGAACTCGCAGACCCACCTGCCTCTGCCTCCTCAGTGCCGGGATTAAAGGCATGTGCATGCCATGCCTGGCTTGTTGGCCACTTTTACCTCAAGCTCCCGTTTCCAGAACCTGTCCCCGGGGCCTCTTTGTTCTACAACACACAGAGACACTGCCTTTCTTCCCCACTCCAGCAGCTCTGCGGGCAGCCCCCGCCCTCCCAAGAAAAGCCAGACTCTCACCTTTCTCGACCTGCAGCGGAGTCAGAGACACGGTGACATCCTCACCGCCTCCGACCAGGGACGCGCTGACCTCAGGGCTGGACATTCGGATGAAAGGTGGGATGAAAACTAGGGAAGAAGGAAGGGGTGCGGGGAGGGGTTAGCCAGTGCAGAACCTGTGCCTGGGGTGCGCGTGCTGGCTTTTTAGATGGCCCTGGCTTCCGGGATCCTAGGAGCTCCAGGTTCCCTGAGCCTGGGCCATGCAGGCCATACCCCGCCATACACACCCGGGTCCCCACGCAGCGGTCTTAGGACGTCCTGCAGCAAGAGGAGCCCCCACATGAGGCCGAGCGGTGACAGAGATCCCATCCCGGGGCCAGATCAGCCTCACAAGCCCGCAGTAGTCGGGAGGAGAGAAAGCTGCAGTCTTCGCCGCCCGGCCGACGCCATGTTGCCAAGCTGAACGCCCGCAGCCATGGCAACCACCAATCGGCGATAGGCATGTCGTGATTGGTCCAGGTCAAGAGAGCCTGCGTCTACACGTTTAGCGAAAGTACCAAAAGCCATGGCAACCACCAATCGGCCAGCGGCGCTCCATGATTTGTTCAGAGTAAGAGTTCCCGCTCTCCGATCCTGGCCCGGCCCACCAAGCCTGTTCTTTTTTGCAACTCTGTGCTCCCGGTGGACATGGTGGACATCGTGGGTTCTTTCCATCCTAGATGTGAAGAAACCACACTGCGGGGCTGGAGAGATGGCTTAGAGGTTCAGAGCACTTGCTGCTCTTGCAGAGAGGATCAGAATTCGGTTCCCAGCACCCACGTTGTAGCTCACTTCCAGTAACTATAGTTCCAGGGGATTTGATGCCTTATTCTGGCTTCCTTAGTCACTTCACTGCATGCCCATGGTGCACATACACACATCCAGGCAAACAATCATACACAAGAAATAAAACCTATTAGTATCAGAATTGTACATGGGTAGGGGAGTAGAGGGGTGTCCTATGTCCAAGGCAGTAACTTTAAAGAACTTTAAAGAGTTGCAGTTTGCCAGGTTCGTGTTAGTTCTTCCAGGAAACAGCATGCCATTCCTCGAAGACGGCTGTACGTTTACACAGCATAGCAGTCATGGTTCTGGATACTCCTGTGTCGAGGCTATCCTCTGCATCGCACGTTTTCTCAATGGTAACACCAAATGCACTATGAGCAAAGCCAAAGAACCTTAGAATATTAGCCCAAAGTGCCTCTTGCCTAGTTACCATATTCGAAAATCTGTATATTTCTTGGTTTGGGCCAAGTCACATTCTGGGTTTCCTTCAATGCCAGCCAAAGATGGTTCCTTGCCCCCAAAGCAGCCTGTGTCGTGGAAAATCCTCGGCTGGTAAAGGCTGGTTCAAGCTGGGCAGTGGTGGTACACACCTTGAATCAGCTTGGAGTAACATGGTCCTCCCCTTCCAGCTAAGAGGCCCATGGATCTACTGCCACTCCCACCGCCACCCTCCATTAGCCACAGCAAACTGGCTTGGGCTTCCCACTGCCACCTCAGGCCAAGGTCTGTGATCAGTAGTGGCCCCCACAGCAGCAGCTGGAAGACCCGCGTTGGCCATACCACCTTTACATGCAGACCCTCTAGGCACCAGCTCTAGGTAAGTCTATACCTCGGTTCCTCATAAAGAAAAAGGGATCTTCAAAAAAAAAAAAAAAAAAAAAAAAAAGAAGTTTGGAGAGATGGCTCAGGGGTTAAGAGCACTGGCTGCTCTTCCAGAGGTCCTGAGTTCAATTCCCAGCACCCACATGGTGGCTCACAACCAATCTGTAATGAGATCTGGTGCCCTCTTCTGGTGAGCAGACATAAATCATAAATGCAGGCAGAACACTGACTACATAAAAATCTTAAAAAAAAAAAAAAGGAAAAGGCTGCAACAGTCCCACCTGGAACTGAACGGAGACAACTCAGGAGTCAGCTCTGCCCTCCCACCATGTGGCCCTGGGGATCAGAGTAAGGTCACAGTACCTGCTGGGCCATCACACCAGCCTGCTGATTTGTTTTTGTCCTTGTTTGGGTGTTTTAAGATTTTTATTCTATGTGTATGGCTGTTTGTGCGTGCATGCATGTCTGTGCACCATGTTTGTGCCTGATGTCTGTGGAGGCCAGAAGAGGGCGTCCCATCCCCTGGAGTTACAGACAGTTGTGAACTGCTATGTGAGTGCTGGGAATTGAACCTAGGTACTCTGGAAGAACAGTCAGTGCTCTTAAGAAAGCTTTTAGTGGGGCTGGAGAGATGGCTCAGAGGTTAAGAGCACTGACTGCTCTTCCAGAGGTCCTGAGTTCAATTCCCAGCAACCACATGGTGGCTCACAACCACTTGTAATGAGATCTGGTGCCCTCTTCTGGCCTGCAGTCATACATGCTGTATACATAATAAATAAATAAATCTTTAAAAAAAAAAAAAAAAAAAAAAAAAGAAAGCTTTTAGTAATTTCAAGAAGAACTGTTCAATGCAAGCTGGTGTGTTGGTGGCACACACTTTTAATGCTGGTGGATCTCTGTGAGTTCGAGGCCAGCCTGGTCTACAAAGTGAGTTCCAGGACAGCCAGAGCTGTTACACAGAAAAACCCTGTCTCAATGCAAATATCTAGAAAAATACTTTAAGGAAAATTAGTAAATATAAAAATAGAATTTTTATTATTGCAATTACAAGTGTTTCTATTGAACTAATTTACATTTCTAGTATTCAACAGTTCTCCAATATTAATGTTATTCTTAAAAAAAAAAAAGACAGAATTTTGCCTGTAGATAGCTCCTTTTTCCCAGTTAAGTGGCTATCTGATCCAAGCCAACGAACTCTTGCCTTGTGTGTCTCTGACGTTACTACAGCCCCAGTACTTGCTCTCCTTGTAGATTTAAATTCCGATTTTATACGTTTTTGGTGAAAAACCATTACTAATAATTTTGGCTAACTTTGTACAAATATGCTGGCGTATCAGATGAACACAGAACTGCTAACACCAAAGGTGAGCCTCAAGCTAACAGGGCTTGCCTACATCAGACCATTGGTTGGTTTGTTTTGTTTTTGTAAACAAGGAGGCCAGATGCAGCCCTGGTTGGTTTGAGTATTTTGAACATCAAACAAATTGTCTCCTTTAACTATATTCAAATGTAACCTGACCTAAAGGTACAAGCCTTCAGTCCGGGCACTCAGAGAGCAGAGTTTGAGACCAGCCTGGTCTACATAGTGAGTTCAAACCAACGAGACAGAATTAAATGTATATCCCAGGCAGGATCTGAACCCAAAACCTTCCTGACTCAGTCTCCCAAGATTCCAGACACATACCACCTGTCCAACTAAGATGCTCTGTCATGACTGATAATGACCCAATGAAGGTCGCCGTCCTGAGTGGCATTCCAACTTCACACACTGCCATCTTGAAGTACAGAAGCCCCAGTATCTACCATGATAAGCTTTGACAGAGGACCGTCTAAGAACAAAGTCCCAGGGGCTGTAGTTCAGCGGTGGGGTGCAGCTCAGTGGTGGGGTGCAGCTCAGTGGTGGGGTGCTGGCCAAGGACATGCATGGCCATCCCCAAAGAACAGAGAAACAACAAACAAAGCAGTGTCAGCCGGAAGCCGAGCAACTGCTACCTTAAAACAACGAACAGAAAGTCCTAAGGCTGTGCTGGTCCCCCTTTCCAGATAACGTCAGAGGCCTGGGTGCACTTCAGCTCCACCCTTCAAGCACGGGGAGAGCAGTGTTCCCCTGGGAGACTCGGCCTGTGGCGAGAGATGGAGAAGCTTGTGTCGCTCATCACATGGACATCTTCTGCTTCTTTTTCTTGGCCTTCAGCACAGGAGGAAGGGAGATCTTAAAGGCTGTCCTGGAATGATGGAGAGGGAAGAAACATTTCAGGGCTGGGAAGCTCTCGGGAACCCACTCCCAGTCAGCACCTACGAAGATACTCACTCGCACGTGGTGCAGATGGGGCTGAAATTGCAGAAAACTGTTAAAACAAACAAACAAGGAAATAGGGATTTGAAAGCCAGATTACTTTCTGCGCCACCCCCTCCCCCAACACAGACAGTAAGAAAAACTACATGAGCTTACTGGACAGACACACGGAGCAGACATAGCCAATCTCAATGAGACTTCGGTGACAGAAGCAGGCAGCCCTGTAGTCCACATGGATGGGAGGTGGGAGGATTAGCTGAGATCGCTGATCTTGATCCGGAAGAAAAACCCACTGTTTGAAAAACAGAAAGAAAGAATAGGCAAGGAATTTATAATTAAATCACAGGAGGAAAAACAGCAACAGTCCAGACACAGACAGCAGCCTTAGCCAATCAGCACACACAGACAGCAGAGCTTAGCCAATCAGCACACACAGACAGCAGAGCTTAGCCAATCAGCACACACAGACAGCAGAGCTTAGCCAATCAGCACACACAGACTAGCCAATCAGCACACACAGACAGCAGAGCTTAGCCAATCAGCACTGAGGAGAATACTAACTCAAGACTGTCCTTTAGGGCTGGCAAGATGGCTCAGTGATGAAAGGTACTTGCCACCAAGCCTGATGGATGAGCTGAGTTCCATTCCTGGGACCCACATGGTGGAAGGAGAGAACTGACTCCCGAGAGTTGTCCTCTGCCCTCAACATGCACTCAGTGGGAAGCATGCACCCACACACATACACAAAATAAAAATAAAAATAATTTCCTTCAAAGCCTATTAAGATTCATTTTTATTCATGCCACAATTTTTTAAAAAAATTTAATTTTTCATTTAACTTGTGTGCTTGTATGTGTATAAGCACATGCATGTGGCAGTCAGAAGACAACTGTAGGAGCTGGTTCATTCCCTCCACCATGGGGTCCTGGAGCTCGAACTCAAGCCATCAGGCTTGGCAGCAAGCCCACTTACTCACTGAGCCATGCTGTCAGCTCACTCCACACTTACTAAGCACTGTGCTATACAATCATGTGACATCTGCAAACAACCTCCAGAGTTCAGAGATCTGGAAGTCCACCCTTCTCAGCCGGGAACTCTGAAGCCACCCTCTCCCAGCAACTTCTTCTCTGGGATGCTAGAGGTGGTGGGCTGCTGCCGCCGCTGCCGCATTAACTCACCAGTAGGTACTGCAGGAGAGAAGGCATCTGAGGCACCTTCAGGTACAGTCCCCCTGTGATGTCACAAGCCTGCAAGACAGAGCGGTCACTACCGAAGCAGAACCTCGGCATTCCCAGGGGAGGGGTTCATGGGGGACTCCACAGTTGATAAGGTCAGCTGGTGTGAGGTCCGTGTACTCGTTACTGTCCACGCTACAGACACCACACAGCTCTGCTCCAGATTCCCAGGCTACAGGACAGATTGTGTCTCTTTCTCACGAGCTGAGCTCCTAGAGAAGGTGACAGATACGATAGGCCCCTGAAGGCATGACTCTGCCCTCTGCGCCATGCAGCGTATGCTGAGCTTCCCAATGCTTTGCTTTAAATACAGTTTTCTTGCTAGTTTTAAGGGGGAAAAGAAGAGCACACGGGGCTGGTGGGCACAATACTGACGTTACAGTTAACAGTTTCCATGACAATCAAGCGGGGTGCTAGGGAAGGAAAGCAAGACCTGAGGGAAGGCAAGGGCCAAGCCGAGGCAGTGAGGGGACAGCAACTGCCAAGGCACCAGGCCACAGCAGCCCGGGTTAACTGTGGTTTCAGGCAATACCCCTTAACAGGAGGCCCAGAAGGAAGAGAAGACATGGGGTGACCAGAAGGTCACAACAAGGACTTGGGTATTAGCCAACGTGTGCTAGGACGATAGGGGTGGGGAGTGCAGGGTAGGATGGGGAGCATGGGGGGAGTTGAGCAAGTGAGTAACATGGCCTCTTATGCCATAGGCTTCTTTCTGACTCCCAAGAAGACAGACTAGCTGGTGGAGTAGGTGTGCTAAGAGAGACCAGAGTCTGCAGGCCCCTCAGATGGGGCAGCTAGGAAAGAAGATGGGAGGCAGGGTTCAGGATCTGTGCTGAGGACAGATTCAACAAGATCACAGCAATGGGGAAGGAGAGGAACAGAAAGGGGAAAAGCCAGGCTGACTGCCCAGTGAACCACGCTGTGCTCAGAGATAGGACTCAGAGTTTGGGAGCATCCACTGCATGGAAAAGCCGGAGCTCTGTTCTGACACAGTGACTCGAGGTGTCCAAGAGGTGATGGCATGTGTACTGCAGAATACGCCTGCCTGGATTCGAGGCATCACGGTGAGGGACAGGGTACCAGAGCCAGCTTTCAATCAGAGTCGAGATCTCCGAGTTAATGGACACTTTAGAGCTGAAATTGGCAGCTACAAAGCAATCACCTCCTTGAAAGCCCACTCGTGACAGGCAATGGGACTAACAGTGTGGTAAAGGAGCAAAGAGAAGGCAGCACAGCTACCCGCATCTGAACACGACATGTGACACAACCCCTGAATGCCACATGGCATCCACAGACAGGACCAATGCCTACATTGTGTCTCGTCCTCATTGGGTGGGAGCCTAGATTTTAAATACATAAAAATGTAGCCAGGCGGTGGTGGCGCACGCCTTTAATCCCAGCACTCGGGAGGCAGAACCAGGCAGATCTCTGTGAGTTCTAGGCCAGCCTGGTCTACAGAGTGAGATCCAAGACAAGCTCCAAAACTACACAGGGGGAACCCTGTCTCGGAAAAACAAAACAAAACAAAACAAAAAGTAATTAATTCTTAGGTATTTCTAAACAATTCCTTAAAATGCATTATGCAATGAATAGGCCAAGTGGTGGTGGTGGAGGTGGTGCATGCCTTTTATCTCAGCATTTGAAGGCAGAGTCAGGTGGATCTCTGAGTTTGAGGCCAGCCTGGTCTACAGAGTGAGTTCCAGGACAGCCAGGGCTACACAGAGAAACCCTGTCTTGAAAAATAAAAAACAAAACAAAAAATCCCACATGCCTACTGTCAAGTTAAGCCTAAGCAACAGAAAAGCCCAGCCCTCTCAGACCTATGCATTCTCCCGTTCCCTCAGCCCAAGCACCAGTCTAGACTCAAGGCTGTTCTCCACCCCTTTTAGCTGACTGACTCATCTTCAAGGATCTAATCTTTTAAGGAAATGTTGAATGGGGAAGGGATGTTAACAATTTTCTATACATTTATTATTTGTGTGTGTGTGTGTGTGTGTGTGTGTGTGTGTGTGTGTGTGTGTGCATATGCATGCCACGCACACAAATGGAGACCAGAGGAAATCTTGAGGGAGTTGGTGCTCTCCTTCCAGCATATGGGTCCCAGGAATAGAACTTTAGTCATCAGCTTTGGGGACAGGCACTCTTAGCCACTGAGCAACCTCACTGGCCCAGAAATATTTCTTGTGAGCAAAAGGCAGTCATCCACAGCTTGCTGATTATTTCGGTTGTGGGTACCTTTACCCTCCTCACCCTTCTGGTAAAATTCAAAGATGCAGTTTCAAACTTCTGCTCCAAGAGCAACATCTAAAGCAGGAAAACTGCTGTGAACTTGAAAGCAGCCCGGGCTAGAGTAAGCTCTTACCACCCCTCCCACCCCAGAGCACCATCTGGTTGCGGGGCGTATCTGTACACTGTGTGAGGATGCATTCCTGTGATGGGTGTAATAAGAAGCTGCACAGCCCACAGCTACGCAGGAGAGTATAGAGGGCACTTCCTGGAAGAGAGAGAACTCTGGGAAGAAGAAAGGCGGAGTCACCAGCCTGATGTGGAGGAAGCAGGTTGGGCAGTACGAAGATGAGGTAATAGCACATGGCAGAAAATAGATTAATAAAAATGGGCTAATTTAAGTTATAAGAGCTAGTTGGGGACAAGCCTAAACTAATGCTGATCTTTTATAATTAATAATAAGTCTCCATGTTATTATTTGCAAGCTAGAGGTCCTGACGAGAAAACTGGACTACAACTTCCTTTGTAGCTTTGTGCCTCTCCTGGGAACTCACTTGGTAGCCCAGGCTGGCCTCGAACTCACAGAGATCCGCCTGGCTCTGCCTCCCGAGTGCTGGGATTAAAGGCGTGCGCCACCACCGCCCGGCTTACCACTTCTAACAGTAATTCCCAAGACATATATGATGCAATGTATAGAATTTATATTTTCCTTGAAAATTAAATTATTTCGTAGAAAATTTAAAAGATGGTGCCACACACTTTTTTAATCTCCACACTAGGGAGGCAGAAGCAGGGAGACCTCTGTGAGTTCCAGGCCTAGCTACAGCCACACAGTGAGACTGTGTCTCAAGACAAACAGCCAGAAACAGATAAAAAACCATTTTAATTATACATTAAACTCACTATAACAAAAATACTCATTCGGTCTCTGCAGGTTTACCCTGTAGCCCAGGCTATCCTCAAATCTCATGAATCTCCTGCCTCAACTTCCTGACTGCTGGGATTACCGGAGTTTGCCACCAAGACTGGCAAAGGTATTACCATCCCCACAAGTACTCGATACACACGCTGTTCCTGTATGAAAGCCTGGTCACGGCCACACTCCGTGGAAACCTACCTGCTGGAGGAGCCCTGAATCCGAGTCTAGGACGCAGGCATCAATGAGAATATTCTGAAAGGAACATTTCAAAACATTATAGCAACGGTTATGGCTGTCTCAGACATGCTAGACTCTTCTCTTGTATCTTTTTTTGGAGACTGGCTCTCAACTCTGTAGTCTAGACTGGCATGGAACTTGTGCTAATCCTCCTGCCTCTGCCTCCCTAGAGTTGGTACAGATGTGCCCCATTTTGTCCAGCCAGACTCTATTCCTAAAATGGGTCCTGTAACATGTGGAGTGAAGCTGTAAGGTGGACACTGAGGTACATTTGGCATCTGAAGCATCCAGTACCGGTCCTAACGCCCGTCTCCAAAGCCTGACCCCTTTTCACCACCACATTCTCCATGCTAAGATGACACAAGGCTCTAGTGGTGCTCTATGTTTGACCTGAGCCTTAGAGAAGGGGGCTGGAGAGATGGTGCAGGGTCAGGAGCACTAGCTGCTCTTCCAGACGACCCTGATTCATCTTACAACCATCTGTAACTCTACTTCCACAGAATCTGACACCCTCTCCTGGCTTCTAGGGGACCAGAAATGCACATGTTGCACATATAGCTACATGAGGGCAAAAAGACGTAGACACATTTACAAAAAAACAAAACAAAACAAACAAAAAAACCCACAAACAAAACCCAGAGAACGATGATGATGCACCAGGTTATGTGAACATCTCAGTTATTTGCAAAGTCATACCACACTACGATAAAAAGAGAGACACTGTGAGGCAGCCTGGTGTACACCTGTTATCCTAGTTACCCAGCAGACTGACGAAGTGCTTCTCAAGTTCCAGGTCTGTGGGGGCTACAGGGAGCTCACACCAGCCTGGGCAAGTTAGCAAGAGCCTGCCTCAATGCAAAAGAGGAGACTGGGGACACTCAGGCCTTGCCACACACGTGAATGCCTTGGGTTAAATAACACTGCCAAAAATTAAAAGAAAAAGAAAGAAAAAAGAAAAAAAGGTGGAGAAGCTGGGGGCTCCTGTACCTGTCAACCCAGGGATTCTTAGCCATGTGTGGACTAACAGGATGAGTGCCATGACACCTGATGCAAAATCAAGCTCGAGTGCATAGTTCTGAAAACACTGCCAGTCACAAGGACTCAGGACCCCAAACAGACAAATGACGGGTACCCAGTGTGGATTCTGAATCCACACTCCACTAACAGGGCTCTTCAGCCAGAACACCACTCTGCAAGAATGACAGTGATTACATTTTGGGTTTTTTTGTATGTTTGTTTGTTTAAGACAGAATCTCTCTATGTAGCCCTGAGGCTGTCCTGGAACTCTCTATATAGACCAGGGTGGACTCAAATTCAAAACAGTGTGCACCACTGCACTCGGCCTCTGATCATTTCGTTTGGAAATTCGGAAGGCTTGGCCTCACCTGCTTCTGAGCAGCAAAGATGACATTCATGAAGTTCATGTACTGCAGCGCGCTGTCCTCTGCAGCCTTGATCACCTGCGAACACAGCCCTTAGAGCTCAAGTGCCTCCCAGGGCTCACGGTGACATGACCTACTGCACACCCACCCTTAGACCTCAAGTGCCTCCCAGGGCTCACAGTAACATGACCTACTGCACACACACCCTTAGATCTCAAGTGCCTCCCAGGACTCACGGGGACATGACCTACTGCAATCCACAGACAGTACCACTTCTCCAGTCCCTCTTCCTACTTAGTACTAAACCCTTGAAGTATAAGGTGACACCAGATCTTTCCTGGTCCTTGTTAAACTGATGGGCTTCTGTTCAGAGTACCCAGCATGCACTGGGAGGCCAGGAAAGAACTACTGGGAGTTAGTTCTTTCCTTACATCTGGGTCCTGGGGACTGAAGTCAAGTCATCAGGCTTGGCACCAGGCACCTTTACTGTCTGAGCCTTCTCCCTGGGCCAAGAGCTCTTGACTATACAAATACTAATCTTCTGTAAAAGTAGCAATGTTGAAAATGCTTTTCCAGATGCCTTTGTGAGACAGGGTGTTACTATGTAGCCCTGGCTGGCCTGGAACTTCCTATGTAGACGACATTGTCCTTCAACTCACGGAGCACAGCCTGTGTCTCCCTCTCCCGGTGCTGGTATTAAATGTATGTGATAGTCCCATGTTTCCCAGTCCCATGTTTCCCAGCTGTCTGCGGTTATATGTGAGTTGTGTATAATCTTACCAATATCCTTGATTTCATCTCCTGATTATCTATAAAGAGATCAAAACAGATTATAATCTAACAAACAAGATAGCTTAAAAAGCATGTGGCTTTCTAAGCAATTTTTATTTTATATTATTTTGAGATAGGGTCTCATTATGCAGCCCTGACTGGTCTGGAACTTGCTATGTATACCAGGCTGGCCTTGAACTCAGAGATGTACTGCCTCTGGCCCCTGAGTGCTCAGCAATTCTTAAATACCCCACCAAGCATGCAACACTAAAAGCAAAGGGTGAGAGGTACAAAAGAGTCAGCTCCTACCTTTGACTGCCTTGTTCACTCTGTGAATGTCTGGGTGCATTAGCATTAAGGAATAGAACGATTCTGTTTCACAAACATCTGCACTAACAGGAAAACAGACCTTCAGATTGTAAACCAGCCCTCCCATCTTCCGTCATGACAGCCATGTGGGTGGGCTTGGGTTCTGTTACCCATTCTGTACTCACCAAGAGCTCTGCACGTGAAGACCACAGTTCTGACAGCTGACTACCCACCATCTTGGATACCAATACTAGGGCCACACCCAAACCAGTCAGCCCATTCAGTGAGATAATGAATTTGAAAGCCATACAAGAGGATCAGGACAACTGGATAAAAACTCCAGGATGTAAAGGGCACTCAGTACTGTTCAAGGACATTTCACAAAAGCAAAGCTGCCCATGATACTTGAAACCAGGTGCTGGGAAATCTGGTTGCCCTGTGCTTTAGGCCAGGTCACCTGCTCATCGACATCATACCACTCACTAATTAAGAGGTCAGGAAGCAGCTTTTAAAGTCAGTCCTGGAGATGTCAAGCCAAGGAATAAGATCAAAGCAAGCACCAGGCTATCAGAGTAAGAAGCAAGAAGCTGGAGAGACGGCTCAGCAGGTCACAGCATTGGTTGCTCTTGCAGAGGACCCAGGCTCGGTTCCTAGCAGCTACATGGTGGTTCAAAACCACCTGTAACTCCAGTGTTACAGGATTTAATGCCCTCTTTTGACTTCCCAGGTACCAGACACCCACCCTGTACACAGAGATATACACAGGCGAAACATTCATTCTTAAACTAAGATAAACCAAATGAGACAAAAGAAACAAAGCAACACCTCACCTGGAAGCAGCGCCAGGCTTTTCAGGTGGCCGTGGGAACATCCCACAGGGCCAAAGGGGCTACTGCACATGAGTGTTGTAGAAGAAGGTCTAGGAGAAGCTACCAGTTAAACACCCTCGCTACAAAAGACTGCCTTGAGACACACCAGCACAAGGATACAGCAAAGGGCTTTGGCGAGGGATCCTGCTAGTAGTGTCTCTGTGTGCTGGCCCTTTATGTCACCTGCAAATTTTAAGAGCACAAAAGGGGAACATTCTAAGTTTTTTTTCAAATGAAGTCATTTTGAAACTCTAGTATTCATGAATGAATCATAAGATGACATGTTCAAAGTGGATTTCAAAACACAGAGACCAGCAATCAGTAAACCCAAGTGAGCTACTCCACGCCTCTTTTCAGAGTCTAAGTGTATATTTAGGGGAAGGAGAGGCAGAGGTGGGAGGTGGTATTTAAAGGACAAGGAGGGACTGGAGAGGTGACTCAGTGCTGAAGAGCTCTGGATGCTCTTCCAAGACCTGGGTTCAAAGCCCAGCATCCATACGATGGCTCACAACCATCTATAACACCAGTTCCAGGGGATTGGATATCTTCTGGCCTCCACAAAAACAGGCACACACGGTGCATAGACACACATGCTGGCAGATTTATCTATACACATAAAGTAAAATAAACCAATCCAAAAAGCAAAAATATAAGCCAGGCGGTGGTGGCGCAAGCCTTTAATCCCAGCCCTCGGGAGGCAGAGGCAGGCGGATCTCTATGACTTTGAGCCCAGCCTGGTCTACAGAGGAGTTCCAGGACAGTCAGGGCTACACAGAGAAACCCTGTCTCGGGGGGGAAAAAAACAAAGACGGGGGCAGGAGGACCCCAAGTGCAAGGTCAGCCTGGGCTACTTCGGAAGGCCCTGTCTAGACACACACAAAACCCAAACAAGACTAAGAAAGAATAGCTGAAACACAAGAGAAGAAAAGCTGGTTAGCAGTGTGTCTTCCTGGAAAGCCACAGTATTCTAGAGCCAAGGAGGATTAGCAGGGCCAATGCCGGAAGGTCAGATAAATATCACAGCAGCAGGGGGTGGGAATGACCTTAAGAAGGAAAAGAGGCACATGGCCAATATCAGCAGCCTCAAATCTTTGAGCTTAAAGGCTCCATTACGTGCCAAATCAGTGTCATTTCTAAGGGAAAGGAGTCTACATGTAACCAGCCCCTATGGCTCAGGGACCATTGTGGAAACGGCAGGGCAGCAAAACTGTAAGAGTCAAGGGTTCAGGAGGACCTGGCCAAACAGTGTTCGGACAGGACAAGAAGCTGCACTCTGAAACACAGCAGCTGTGGCTGCCTTCATAAGCCCTACACAGATCAGGCAGTCAACACTGCAGCTTGGAGAGGGAGGGGCTCACGAGCCTCCTCTAGCTGAGGAGGACCCAATAACAGCTGATGGGCTGGTGGGGTGAGCTTGCCTCCAGGAAATTGCCCCATACCTATGAGGACATGGGCAGCACACGTGGGTTCTTTTAGTTTTGTTTTGTTTGTTTGTTTGTTTGTTTGTTTGAGACAAACTCTCTCTACATAGCCCTGGTTGTCCTGGAACTCACAAGAGATCTGCCTGCCTCTGCCTCCTGAGTGCTGAGATCAAAGGCATTTGCAACCCTGGCCAGTATATGTATGTATGTGTGTGTGTGTGTGTGTGTGTGTGTGTGTGTGTGTGTGTACATATATATATGTATATGTATATATGTGTGTGTGTATATATATGTATATATATATATACATATATATACATATATATATAAAAGACACACAGTTGGGAGGGGTGAGGAGATAGGAGGACTGAGGAAGAAGAATGGGGTTGGCGAATATCACCAAAATACATGGTACGCTTGTATGAAATCCTCAGAGAACTGATACAAATCTTACATTTAAGAGCATACAACAACCACCACTATGGGGAGGTGACAGTGACAACAGCCAGGCTCTTACTCTTGGTCATCAGGTCTTTGATCTCCTCGGCGATCACCTCATTTGCGGCTGTCAGCAGCTCGTACTTCCCATCTTTACTCCCCGAGGGATTATAGTCAGGAATGGGGTTGCCAGGGTCCCCAAAGAAGTCTCCGAGTCTGCCGTTCTTCCCCGGGTATAAGAACCGACTGCCAGGGTAGAGTAACCAGAATGTACTACACACATGGAGGGAACTGTCAGAGAACTAGAGAGCAGCCCCCAGCAGCAGAGCTCCCCAGAAGCAGAGCACTGGCCCCTACCTCTCCTGAATGTGACTGGCTATCACAGCCAGCTGGTTGGAGCGGTTCATGAACAGGTGGGAATTGGCCAGCACCATCACAGCATCCATGCACTTGGATAAAGTAAACTGACAAACAGGAGAAAAACAAGTCAGCTCCTGATGAAGACGTCACTGAAAAACCGAATATTTATTACTTAGTTTTATGTACTCATATGCTGTGGTGTATTTAAGAGAGGGTCTTCCGCTGGGCAGCCTGATGCTGAGTAGCAACAAATGCCCAACAGTTCACCTGTCTACCTCCCAACGTCATGACATGTGGCACTAGGTGCTGACAGTCACTGACATCTGACATGATTCAACACTAAAAATTTGCTCATCCTCGCCTCTCCTAAAACCTGGAGCATGGCACTTGAGAGGCCTTCCTGCCTTTAATGACACGAGTCATTTATAGATTAGAACATTATTTCCCAAATAATGGCGTGGTGGGGCCACATGTGCAAACTTGCAAGCCTTGAACTTAGGAGACAGAGGCAGCTGGGACAGAAGTTCAAGGTCATCCTCAGGCTGTACAACATGTTCAAGGCCAGCCTGGGATACCTGAGTTCCTATATTGAAAAAAACTTTAAAAAGCACAATCTTGTTTGTTTTGTTTTAATAAATAAACTGTGTTTCATCAAAATGTAAAACTTGGGTCAATGAGATGGCTCAGAAACTGTAGGGACTTTGATGCCTGGGGCCCACTTGGCGAAAGGCGTGAACTAACTCCAGACCTCTACAAATAGGCAAACATCCACAGACATACACAAACAAAATTGTTTGGAAAAAAAAAAAAAAGGATGTCCCTATCTTAAAACTCCAAAGACGAGGTCTGGCGGGATAGCCCAATGGTTAAAGGTGCCTTCCACCAAGCCTCATGACCTGAGCTCAATCCCCAGAGCCCACACGATTGAAGCAAAGAACCCGAAAGGTGTTCACTGACCTCCACATACATGCTGTGGCACACCATACCCCACCCCCAAGTCAATCTGTAACAAGAAATGCCTACTCACACAACAGATATACGGAATGTTTAGAAGAGCAAAATAGAGGAGGGGGCAATCAACAGGTCAGCAGGTCTGAGGGCTTCATGTGTGTTCCAAGGAGGAGGCGTGGGGCCAGTTACACAACTTCCCCGCTCTAAGAACTCCCTGGTCTGCACGGTATAACTGGCAGCTGTTGTAAACTCACAGCTTTCCTTTTCTGACAGGGTCTCAAGTAGCCCAGACTGGCCGGGAGGAGCTTGACCTCTGGTGAGCCGCCTGCCTCCACCTGAGTGCTAAGATTGGACGAGGGCCACCACACCCAGCCTGTGAAGTCTCAATACTGCTTGCAGGGTAGTGGATGGCACGCAGACATACCGAAGTTGAAGAGAATCACTGGAAGGCTCAAGCCATCTTACCTGAGATCCCTTTAATGCTTGCTTGCCCCACCAAATCGGGTTGGTGTCAACTACGATAACCAGAAGATTCACCTCATCTTCTGCAAAGAGGAACAAGAGCAACATTTAAGAATGTCAGCCTCATGAAACTGAAATACAGAGAACATTCTTGATGGTCCATTAACAAACTAGAGGCCTTCAAATGGTTATCATCCTCTGATGGATCATGAGCTCACCAAAAGGGCCAAGTTCCCTTAAAGATCAAGGGACTGAAGAGACAGCTAAATGTCTTGCCTAGTATTGGGGAAGCCCATGTTTGGTAGCCGGTATCTCATTTTAAAACAGAAAACAAGGGTCAGAGATGGCTTATAAGGTAAAAATATCTACAGCCATGCCTGATGAACTAGGTTCAATTCCTGGGACACACTGCTTAGGTGAGACCTGACTCAACAAAGGTGCCCACTAACACACACACACACACACACACCAAGAAAAAAATGTTAAGAAAAAAAATTTTAATTTTAAAGGCTGGGAATGATGGTGTATTGTCTTTAATCCCAACACTTGGAAGGCAGAGGCAGATGGATCTCTGTGAGTTCAAAACCAGTATAGTATAGCAAGTTCCAGGTCAACTAGGGCTGAGGAGGTGGGCAAAGGCTGTGGGTGGAGCACTAACCCTCTGCTCCTGGCACGTGAATGTTCAACAATATATACTGACTTAACCCAAAGGTACTCACATTTTAAAAGCCTGGTCTTGGGCTCACTAAGTGACCAGTAGGAATCCCCAGTGATAGGACTTCAAGCAGATTAGGGACCCCTGAGCACCTGGGCTAGCCTATGAGCAGTCAGGATGACCCACCATAGACCAGCCAAGCCAGTTGTGAGTAAGAATCTTTATTTACTTTTTATTTGTACAGTGCAGGCTGGCCTCCAACGCCTTGTGTAGTGAAGGGTGACGTCAAAGCTCTAACCCTCCTGTCACTACCTCCCAAGTGCTAGCTTATACCACGCCATCTGCTGCTAAGCAGTGCTGGGGACCAGAGAGTGCTCTGTGAACGTCAGGCAAGGACTCTACTCTAATGCTACATTCCCAGTCCAAGAACCAACTTTTAAAAAGAGTCAAAAAGGGGGAACTAATTCTTATGTGAACCAAGTTTTGACCAAGTGAAGGCATCACATGACCACACTGACAGACACAACTGAACAGGCCAAGGGAACACAAGCACTCAACAAACACCCACACTAAGAACGGGAGACGGCTGATAGAAGTCCTGGCTCCCCGTCCTCAAAGAATCTACACTTCATTTAGTTCGGTGCTGGAAACGAACATAGGAACTTTTACATGCTAATACACGGTTCTGCCATCCTCAGCATTTTCTTTTTTTTTTTTTTTTTGTTTTTGTTTTTGTTTTTCGAGACAGGGTTTCTGTGTAGCTTTGCGCCTTTCCTGGAACTCACTTGGTAGCCCAGGCTGGCCTCGAACTCACAGAGATCCGCCTGGCTCTGCCTCCCGAGTGCTGGGATTAAAGGCGTGCGCCACCACCTAAGCTAACATTTTCTTATTAAAAAAAAATTAGATTTATTCTATAGACATGAGTGCTTTGACTGCAGCTACAAATGTATATTACATTCGTGCAGTGCCCTCGGAGATTGGAAAATGGCACCATATCCCCTCGATGGCTCTGCCACTGTGTGGATGCTGGACTGAACCAGAGTCCTCTGCCAGTGCTCTTAACCACGGAGTCATCTCTCTAGGAACCATGACTTGCCCAGGATGGCCTTGAACTTGGAAACCTCCTACCTCTTGAGTATCTGGGATTACAGGCATCTGTCACCACACCCAGCCAAGAGCCTACACTTTGAAGGGACAGAGCAATCCTGCCTGTGCCTGCTGTCATGAAATGCCTGGATGCTCATGAAACAGCCCAAGGCAGTGCCCAATTGACTACCTCCTACCTTCCTTCATCAGGACCACCTCCCACTTCTGGTTTCTGCGGAACCGAATCCTACTTACTTTTTCTTCCTTTATAGTACCAAGAAGAAAACAATGTGCTGCCTGTCTGAACCGTGCACATGCAATGTCCTGGCCAACTTCCTCCAGCCCCTGCCTCACTGGTTGACAAACCGTGCCAGGCCTGCCTGCTGTTCTCACAGAGGTGTGAGGAGCGGCTCTGACTGCTGAACGCACCTCTCTAACTACTCTTGCTCCCCATAATCTATTTTTCACACAGTAGCCAAAGTGATGCTTCTCATGTGGTCATTCTAAATAATTCTGGTCCAGTGAGAGGGCTCAGCTGGTGAAGGCGATTGCTGACAAGCCCCCTGACCTGAGTTCAATCCCTGAGACCTAAACAATCAGTAAGAAAACCAATTCCCACAAGTTGTCTTCTGACTTCCACAAGCACTTATGAGCGTACACACACACACACACACTAAACAAACAAATAAATAAATAAATGCAAGAATCTTCGGGAGGAAACGCAATGACAGTCCTCTTGAACTTAGTTGCCACACATCTGTCTTCACAGCCCTGGTCCCCTCTTGGAATTAATTTCACTTGCCAACTGCCTCTCTCGACCATAAGACACCACCCGCTCAAAACTTCCTTGTGTTGAGTTCTGTGCTGTACTCCTCAGTTTAGAAAATAATGTCCAGTACCCAGGGGGCAATCCCAATATTGACTGAAATGACACACTGGGCGTTCTAATGCAGGCCTGTAATCCCAGAACTCGGAAGGCGAAGGCAGGAGAGAGGGCCCACATAAAAAAATAATAATAATAATTAGGGCTGGGGATGTGCCTCAACTGGTAGAACGCCTACTGAGAATGCACAAAGACCTGAGTACCACATAAAATCGAGCTGGATCGGGCACGCCTGCAATTCCCGGCACTCTAGAGACCGGAGGACCGAGCGTTCAAAGCCATCCTTGACACCACAGCGAGTGTCTACGTGAGACCCTGTCCCAACAGCTGCTGTGTGAATGAACGAACACACGGGCTGCTCGTCTACAGACCAAACGTGTCCCGCCCGGCCCTGCTCCGCGGTCTGGCCCGCGCCACCCTCACCGTCCGCGGCCATGGCGCCCCTAACGCCTCGGTGAAGAGCCGCCCACGGCGCGCCAACTTCCGGCGCCGGCGAGTGACGTACGCCGAAAGCCTCGAGGCGACGGAAGTGACGCCAGAAGCGCGCGACGCGCTGTCAGCCTGTGGCTTGCTGCCGGCGCGGTTGCGGGGCTCGGGAGGGAGCGATGGAGGACCATGGTGAGTGGGGTGGCCGCCGCGGCGGGGACACACGGGCAGCCCGGGCTCGAGCCGCGTCCTGCTGTCCCTCACTGCTCTTGGGCCGTGGTCTGGGCCTCTCGGACGCTCGCCAGCCGACTTCAGCACGCGCTGTCCGCGGGGCCTCTGCCCCCGCCCCAAAGCTGGCTCTCAGAGGAGACAGTGTGCAGGCCACCGCAGACCCGGGTGTCCTCTGGGCGCAGCAGAAAGACGCGTTGCCCCTGCTGGAAGGACGGAGGCATCTTTGGGTTTGCTTGTCCATCATGGTTGACAGAAGGTGTTTGTGAAATGAAAAAAAAAAAACCAGACTAAAATACTGATTTAAATTAAAAAGTGAACTGGGTAGAAGTGCATGCATTCTTACATTTGTATTTGTGCACATGCGTCGACTTGATTGTAGACTTGCTCAAAAGGTAGCAGGAGAAATTAATAAAGTGAATGAGAGGATTCCCTAGGCTACTAGCCCCTGGGCTTGGCCCCTAAATTCTCTGCCTTGTGCACCAATGAGGTGTGCCCCTGCCCACAGTACAGAGGTGTCTTCTCCATCCCCATCAACATTTGTTGTGCCCTGTAACTTCCAAAGCTTCTTTCTTTGAAAAAAAAAAATTTTGCTTCTCATTCTTAAGGCCAGCAGTTGTCACCAAGCTCTCTGGCCTCATCTTCCTAAGTTCTGTGATGACCCATTTTTTTCCCCTCTCTTCCTAGAGTTAATCGAATACTTTAAATCTCAGATGAAAGGCGATCCTAACATGGCCTCAGGAGTGGCTGCCATCCGGACTTTGCTGGAGTTCTTGAAGAGAGACAAAGGTACAAAGAGCCAGCCTCAAATAGTTTGGGCCTCAGGAAAGTCTTCAGATGACTTTTAGAAATGTGGACAGGGAGACATGCCGGTCTGTCTAAAGTCTCAAGCTCAGCTTCTGTCCCCATCCATGTCCGTCCTTTCAGCCTGCAGGGATCCCTCAGGCTATCACCTTAAAGAGTCTCATCTACCTACAAATACGCTTGGAATCAAGAGTCATTACTACAGCCTCAGCCAGAAGGCTTAAATTATAGCAATAATTTAGCTTTATAGATGAGTACCAAGCTGCTAGCTTGTCCTAGATTCTGTGCACATGCTATAGAGAATGTCCCAGAATAAATTCTGGTATTGCCAGGTGGTAGTGGTGCATACCTTTGATCCTGGCACTTGGGAGGCAGAGGCAGGCAGATCTTGTGAGTTCAAGGTCACATTGTACCCAGAATCTTAAGACTTACAATGCTTGTTTAGTAGATCCCAATGAATATTGATACCAGAATTTTTTGTTTGTTTTTGTTTTTGGAGACAGGGTTTCTCTGTGTAGAGTTGGCTGTCCTGGAACTCACTCTGTAGACCAGGCTGGCCTTGAACTCACAGAGATCTGTCTCCCAAGTGATGGATTTAAAGGCATGCACCACCACCACTCAGCCTCCAGGTCCTTTCTTATTCAATTCTCGGTTGAAATGGCCTGTAATCCTAGAGGCCAGCCCTGTAAAGTAGCTCAGCTGACCTTGTTCATCATCCAACCTTTTCCCATCCTCGTTACGGTTTGTAACTTGTCTGTTTCTTTCTGTGCTTGTTTATTGCTCCATGAGAACAGAGCCCTCTCTGGCGCAGCATCTCCCAGTGGCTGGCACAGAGATGCATCCAGTATTCTTTGAAAGAGCGGATGAACTGCAGACCAGCAACAGCCATGGTCATAAATGAACATCACATTTCCTTACTTCATCATTGCAGGAGAGACACTTCAAGGCCTGAGAGCGAATCTCACACATGCCATAGAAATCCTGTGTGGTGTGGACTCCTCGGTGGCCGTGTCCTCTGGCGGAGAGCTCTTCCTTCGCTTCATCAGCCTCACCTCCCTGGAGTACTCTGTAAGCCCCGCCCTCCCTCAGGAGTCCCTTCTTCTTCTCTGTTTGCCTACAGAGACTGTCAGCTTTCCTGGGATCACCTCCCTTCATTTTGCTCTTTCCTCTCCAGGATTACTCCAAATGTAAGAAAATCATGATTGAGAGAGGAGAGATTTTCCTCAGGAGAATATCCCTGTCAAGAAATAAAATTGCGGACCTGTGCCATACTTTCATCAAAGACGGGGCGGTGAGTAGATGGCTTCCCTGTGCTGCTAGAATCAAGAGCTTTGGAGTCAGGCTGCTGGGCCTGAAATCCTGGCTCTGCCACCTACTGCTGGGACCATGGACAAGTCACTTCTCTGTCCTGCAGTTTTCTCATCTGTTTATAAGGACAGCAGCAGCTGGCTGACTGGGTAAGGTGGAGATGAGATGAGAAAAAAATTTTCACTTTTTTCTTTTTTGTGGAGCTGGGGATGAAAGCAAGGGCCTCAAACATGCCTTACATACTCTACCACTGAACTACACCCATAGCCTCTTAATAAGCTATCTTTCTAAGAAGTATTTGTAGTTCCAGTTATTTCTTTATTATGTGTTTGTGTGGGTATACACGGGTGCCACAGTGGGTGTGTGGAGGTCAGAGGAATTGGCTCTTTCCACTGTGTAGGATCTGGGGATCAAACTTGGGTCACTAGGGTTAGTGACAAGCACCTCTACCCACTGAGCCATTTCACCTGCTCTGAAGAAGTATTTTTATGGTTGGCTTTGCAGTTAGTCCTCTAATTTGAAATGGTCTGCCCAGACCAGCTGTTACCATGGTCACTGGCATGCATTTGAGCCAGCATCAGCACTGGGTGGAGCTGTCTTCTTTATAGCTGTGACCTGTCCCTGGTTAAGTGAGGAATGGCAGGTTCAGCCAGTCTCCAGCTTGTCCACTCCAGCAGGTGGTGAAGCCTTCATGTTTTCTGAACCATCAGCACAGCCTCCCACCACCTCAGCCTCCACAGACCATGCCTGTATTGACTTGCATCGTGGCTCTTAGATGTTGTCCTTGGCTTCACTGTACTCCCTACCTTTGAAGCATGCTATTAAATATGTAACTTACTGGGAGGTGGGCATGGGGCTGTGTTAATGGCAGTGCCAGACAGACCTGGGTCAAGTGGACGCATGACACTCCTCAGCTCACAGTGTGTGCCTGTGCTGTGGGTTTCTTGCCCGCACCACCCACAACTCTTAACCTGGGTTAACAGCTGGGTTAAAAACGCAGCGCTGCTGACTCTTGAACCTGCAGGCAAATCACCCTCGGACTTGTTAAATGAAGACTCCTCAGGTTTGAGATGAGGCCTGAGCACCTGCAATTCTAATGAGCCATGTCCTCCACCTTGCCTTGTGTAGTCCTCTGCATTCTTAGAGCATAGGCTATTTGTGAGTCCACAGGTCATTATCTGCACCACAGACAGCTGTATTTACCCCACAGTGCTCGTCGGTGTTGGAAAATGTCTTAGCTTAACTTGTATATAGTTATTAGATGTTTATTAGACTTTGACCCTTCTAGAAAAATCAGGTGGGTCTGCCACAGCGGGACCATGTGACAAAAGAGGCACCTATGGCCCGGTTTCCCTTGGCTTTCCACTGCCAGTAGCCTCATCAGGCCACTGTATTACCTACCCTTCCTGGCACCTGTAAGAAGTATGTAAACTCTGTCTTATTGGCAGGGAAGCCAACCCATGACGTCTCCTGGGCCTTCAGATGTACTGGCTTCTATACCTTTGGGGTCTGCTGGGGAAATTTGTGTCTTACCCCTTGGGCAGAAGTGTTGAACTGATCAGTGGGCTTGAACTTCAATGGACTGTCAGAGTCACCCTAGATGATTTATAGCACAGGTGCCAGCAGGTGTCATATGATGGTGCGGGCAGTGCGGGGCAATGGCTGGCAGCTTGCCCCTCTGATGGAGGTTTCTTGCTCCATAGAGAATTTTGACTCACGCCTACTCCAGAGTCGTCCTGAGGGTCCTAGAAGAAGCCGTGGCAGCCAAGAAGCGGTTCAGTGTGTATATCACAGAGTCTCAGCCTGATCTGTCCGGGTAAGTGTCTTGCCACCGGCCAGTGCGTCAACATTGTCCTGGACCCGTTCGTGACTGTTCTGAGCCTGGAGGGAAAGTCTGGGTTTGCAGGGGCATGGTGCAGGCTGTAGACTTTTTGTTTCTTTCTCCATTTTTAGGGTTTTGTTTTAAGGGTTTTTTTTTTAGGTAGTTATATCAGAAGAACAGCAGGAGACTGTAGGAAAAGCTTTTTTTTTTTTTTTTTGTTTTTGGTTTTTCGAGACAGGGTTTCTCTGTGTAGCTTTGCGCCTTTCCTGGAACTCACTTGGTAGCCCAGGCTGGCCTCAAACTCACAGAGATCCGCCTGGCTCTGCCTCCCGAGTGCTGGGATTAAAGGCGTGCGCCACCACCGCCCGGCAGGAAAAGCTTTTATCAGTTGGTGATCGACAAAACCATCTCCAGAAAACACGTAAAGCAAACTTTGTTCTCAGTTGACTTCATCACCCAGGCTGCTTTAAGGGTATAGTTTCTGGGGGTTTTTGTAGTACTGAGGGGTGAATCCAAGTCCTGCATATGCTAGTCAGGCACCCTGGAGCTAGACCTCCAACTCTGTAGCTTAAGAAACCAGTGAGTGATAAGCCAGGCCTGGTGATACACGCCTCAAGTCCCAGAACTCGAGAGGCAAAGGCAGGCGGATCTCTGGTTCAAGGACAGCCTGGTCTATAGAGCGAGTTCCAGAGCAGCCTGGCCTACACAGAGAAACCCTGTCTCAAAAAAAACGAAAGGAAGAAACCAGTGATGGCTCGGCAGTTAAGAGCACTTACTGCGCTTTCAGAGGACCTGGGTTCAATTCCTAGTACCCAAGTGGTGGTTCACTATCATCTGTAACTCCATTTCTCGGCATCCATGCCCTTTTCTGTCTTCTCAGACACCAGGCATGCATGTGGTGTGTTTGATACATGCAGGCAAAGCACCTGTTCTTATTGTCTTGGTTAGGGTTTCTATTGCCGTGAAGAGACACCATGACCACAACAACTCTTATGAAGGAAAACATTTAATCGTGGTGCTGCTTACATTCCAGAGGTTCAGTCCATTATCATCATGGTGGGAAACATGGCAGCAGCGGGCAGACACAGTGCTGGCTACTTATTGGTCAGAAGGCAACAGGAAGTGGACCGTGGCACACTTCCTCCAACAAGGCCATACCTACTCCAACAAAGCCACACTTCCTATAGTACCACTCCCTATGAGATTATGGGGGCCAATTACATTCAAACTACCACACACATAAAATAAAAACAACTAGATCTTAAAAAAATAAAAATGAATAATTAAAGAACTTTGGTTCTTGTTTCCCTGGTCCAGTCAGGATCTGCCCCTTAAGCCACTGAGGTCACAGGACATCTCTGTCTAAATCAAGTTCATCATGCATCACTGTGGGACTTTCTTGGACTTTATCTAATGTCCTCATGTCACCTTCAGGAAGAAAATGGCCAAAGCCCTCTGTCACCTCAATGTCCCTGTCACTGTGGTGCTGGATGCTGCTGTTGGGTAAGTGTGACTCTCCGTGTGTGTGCATGCTGGCTCTAAGCAGGGCTTTCAAATTGGATTGGAGTTGGAATCCTGTCCATAAAATCTGCCTGGGTGTCATCTCTCCCTTATCAGACAGGCAGCCACTCTGCAGCAGTAGGGTTATCACGAGGTCATGAGAGTGCAGGAGACGGACTGCATGCCCAGCATTGGACCTGTGTTCGTGCATGTTCGTTGCTGCGGTCTTGTTTCTGAGACATGCTCCTGTAGCCCAGACTGGCCTGGAACTCAGTCCTTTCTCAGCTTCCTGAGTGCTGGGATTGCTGGCATCGTCGTAATGCTCAGCTGCTCATGTTTTCAGAGTCCAAGGCAAAGGTCAGGCTATGGTCAGCAGTTAGGTGATCAGTGCACTCTGTGTCCTCAGACATGGCTGCTCAGTGGCTCACTGGGAGTTTGTCCCACCCACAAGGTCCCAGCTGGGTCGTCAGTGTCTATCACTAAAGAACAGTAGTCCCTTGGGAAGAAAGCTCATTATTAAGGAGGTTAGGAGTGTGCTCCATAAGCATCTTCAGCAGGTCTTACTGTCTTAAAAAGTAAACTGTGATACACCGATTATCCCAGCACAGGAAGGCAAAGGCAGGCCGACCTCTGAGTTCCAGGCCAACCAAGGCTATATACTGAGACCTCGTCTCAAAAGTTGTAATGCCCATGGGAAGGTAACTGGTAACAGTGCCAGGGCAGCTGTCTGGCAGCTGTGGAAGGCACTTACATCACCAGACATTAACTAGAGCCAAGCAGAGTATGGAAAGCTCTTCCTTGTGTCCATCTCCTCAGCTACATCATGGAGAAAGCAGATCTTGTCATAGTTGGTGCTGAAGGTGTGGTTGAGAACGGAGGAATTATTAACAAGGTAGGTACTGTCACCCTGCCTGTCCCTGTACACCCCTGTAGCTCGGCAAGACCGTGGTCAGATTTCCTCTTTGGAGGATGACCTTTGTGACATCTGTCAGTTTACACATGTACACACAATAGGTGCTTCTGTTTGCATCTGTGTTCTGCACAGGGACCTGTATAGCTCAGACTAGCCTCAAACTATGTAGCTGAGGCTGACCTGATCCTCCTGTCTGACTCCCAAGTGCTGAGATTACAGGCACACACTACCACACCCAAGCAAAATAGACCCAGCTTGGCGTTGAGTGGCTCCGGCTTTGCCTCTATTTGATTGACGACATTCGTCCTCAGGGTTTGTTACATTTTCTCCGTCCCTTGCATAGGAAACTGTCTGTAACAAAACATCTTAGTCATGTTACATGATGCATGCACCTTCTTAAGTCTTTGGTTCAGTGGCTTTCAGCCATTCACACCATGCTATCACCAGTGTGTTTATAAAACTTTTCTGTTTGTCCCAGATGGCCTTTTCCCATGTCCCTGGGTCACCTCTGTTCTTTGTCCTGACTTTTCCAGTACTAGGGACTCACATAATGCTCATGGTTCTGATCTTGACGTACTTCACTGACCACGCTGCCCCAATTTGCCCAGACCATAGCATGTGTCAGAGCTGCATCCGTTCCATCCTGACACTGACCGTGGGGTCACATTCACTTACAGTGGACACTTGGGCTTTCCCACCGTTGGCTGTGGGTGGGGCAGGGAAGTGTGAAGTGGGGGCTTGTCCTGGGCTGCACTTACTGCACCTAGCTGGTGGTCCTGGGCATCCTCTCCGGGGTTGGGGACCACTTACTTGGAAGAAAAAAATGTTACCTTTTTTTTGGCTTTTTGGTGGTTTGGTTTTTGAAGACATGGCTTCTCTGTGCAGCCCTGGCTGTCCTGGAATTCACTCTGTAGCCCAGGCTGGCCTCAAACTCAAAGATCCACCTGCCTCTGTCTCTTGAGTGCCAGGATTAAAGGTGTGCACCACCACCACCTGGCCTGTTGTTCTTCCTTCCTTTTTTTTAAAGATATTTCTTACTGGCCTTGACTCAGTATATAGCTAAGCTGTCTTTGAATTTCTAATCCTCCTGCCTCACCTTCCTGTGATCCCTGCTGGGATTACATGTGTCCCACCAGGGCCTGGTTTATGCAGTGCTGGGGCTTGAACCCAGTTTCATCATGCTACACAGGCATTCGACCAGCTGAGCTAAATCCTAGCCCTCAAAGAGGACCTTTCAGGAAAGAAAACAAGCCACTCTCAAAATAACAGAAGGAGGGGTTGCGGATTTAGCTCAGTGGTAGAGCGCTTGCCTAGCAAGCTCAAGGCCCTGGGTTCGGTCCTCAGCTCCAGAAAAAAAAAAAAGAAAAACCAGAAGGAAACACAAAGCCTCCTGATCGCATGCCAGACTGACCCTCCCTCTGTGCTTCCGCTTGCACCCAAGCTGTTCCAGCTCACCTTGCGTGTCTTCCATTTTCCCCGACTTCTCAGATCGGAACCAACCAGATGGCCGTGTGTGCCAAAGCCCAAAACAAGCCCTTCTACGTGGTTGCAGAAAGTTTCAAATTTGTACGGCTCTTCCCGCTCAACCAGCAAGACGTCCCAGACAAGTTTAAGGTGAGTTTTACATATTTGACAGGGTCTTCGACTCGGTAATGTTCCAGAAAGTTCCTCCCTTCCCATTGCCCTTTCCTCCAGTGCTCTTCCAGTGTCAGGGCACAAGGCACTCACTGGTGGTGGGACCTGGGCATTTGTGGGCAGAATCTCCGTCTTGTTCATTCACATAGCACACTCTGTGTGCAGAGAAGCTGTGTGGCTGGTGAGCAGAACCCCAGCCTAGGAATCACCCCTTGTCTTCACTCCCATCTCTGCTTTTACAAAATGTGACCTTGGCCAGGCCCTTCCATTGTGGCCTCTTATTTGTGTATCTGGGATGGGATGGTATCCTGTGACATGCTGTCCCTCCCAGCCTGCCACACAGCCAGTCTCCTGACGCAGGACAGTCCTGGCAAGAGCTCACATACTGCTCAAGCTCTGGCCGCAGAAGTACAGAATCTGGATACACGGCCAACCCTACTAACGCCAGTTCTCTCCTCAGTACAAGGCAGACACTCTGAAGTCTGTGCAGACGGGGCAGGACCTCAAAGAGGAACACCCATGGGTGGACTACACGTCCCCGTCTTTGATTACCCTGCTGTTCACGGACCTGGGTGTGCTGACACCATCTGCTGTGAGCGATGAACTCATCAAGCTGTACCTATGAGCAGAGTCCCCTCCTGCCCACTTGAGGGAGCATGTGTGCATGGCTGCACAGGACGGCAGCCTCTCCACTCTGGAGCCAGGGGCCAGAACTGAATCAGACTTTCAGATTTGTATGCAGAGGGTTCACATCAGAAGTCCTGGAGGTTCCTTTCAACTCAGCTCTGTCATAGCTGAAACACGTTCCCAGTTCTAGAACCAAGCTGAAGCATCCTTCCGGTTTTCAGAAACTCACCGTCTCAGGAAGTACAAGTCAGATGGCTGGCTGCAACCCGGGGACGGACAGACAGCACACAAGTGGGGACTCTTCTCATCCCACTGCAGGCTGGTTCGCATCCGTGAAAGTGACGCAGGCCCCTCTGCAGTAACAACCACTGAGGACAGACACATCATGGAGTGCCTTACACAAAGACTGCTTCTGGCTTCAGGGCTCCGTCTCCTCAGCAGGATCAAGCCAGACAGAAAACCCAATGCAGGAGCCACATTCACATGACACTGCTTATAGAACATCTGGAACTTCTGTCTATAAAACAACCTGAGTTTACTTTACACGTTTAGGTCCCAAACAGCTTTTGTAAATTAAACATGGGAACAAATCAGGATCTTTACAAATAAATGATATGAAAGATTTGGATATGGTATTGTATCAGTACAAGGAGACCCAGGCCAGAAACAGTTGGGCAGAACACCAGAAACAGCCCACAGCACTTTCCAGGATAGGATCCCCTTCCTGGTTTTCAGATATTTGCCAATAAAATAGCACCAGAGTCAGTTCTAAAATGTTCTCACCCCAGTCTGGGTGTGGTGGCACCAGCCTGTGACCCTAGCACACGGGAGGCTGAGGCAGGAGGATCAGGATTCTTTGCCCCTATTGCAAAGAAAAGCAGAGGAAAGAACCCCTGCAGATAGCCACTTCTGCCTCTGCAGGTACTCCGGGGAGGGCTGCAAAGGACTTGCAACGTTTGGGTGAGGGGAGGTCATGCGAATAAATACCTAGAAATTTTACATGGCCTAAAATCAAGTGTACTTGATTATCTATTTTAAAAAGGTAAGTAATAATTTAAAATAAGTATATACATATATACTTTATTGTACAAAACCCACTCCAGAAAAAGAATACAATTAATCAAAATAAATACTGACATCTGTTATTTACACTCAAATAACGAAGGCCTCTGAGAGACTCTGGCAGGATGGTAGTACTTGGGAGTGTGCAGTCCTGTGGCTTCTCCCAATCTTCCCAGACCGCTTTCCAGAACAGTCTTCCGGGAAGGACAGGGGGGTGGGGCCAGCTCTGTAATGACCTTCACCTGAGGCTCTGAGGTCAGCTGTCCTCTCCTGAGTCTGAGACCCCCAAGTCTGTCAGCTGGACTGTCCTTTGGGTGCTGGTCAACAGCCCCTTCTCAAATTCTTCTTCTGTGATTTTTCCTTTCTTAAACTTTTTCAAGAGCCTTGTATCATTAAGGAGTTCCTCCATGTCCTCGTCATCGATATCAGAACCCTGAGTACAGAAGAACATGACTGTCAGCTGTGGCTCTAAGGGAGCAGCTGATCCTGTTGGGCCTAAAAGCTCCAGGGTCAGCTAACACCACAGGCCCCAAAAAACAAAGGGGAGAGTGAGGTGTCCACATAGCCCAGGCTGGCCCAGGAGGGTGAGAGTGCTAAGACAAGGCATCCACATAGCCCAGGCTGGCCTTGGACCCAGGGTCCTGTTCTCAAAACACATCAGCTTTCTTTCAATGCAATGACAGAATTCTAAGATGGAGTTTAAGGAAGAAGACCATCACACTTTACCTCATCCTTTTTCCTCTTGGCATTCATCTTCTTCTTCCTCTCCTTTTTGGCCTTCTGCTTCGACCAAGCTTTGTTTTTAATGAACTTTCTTCTCCCTTCATTTTCTGTTCTCTCTTTTCTTTTTTGCTCCAACAGTTTCTGCCTCTGTTTTTCTCTAATTTTATCTTTAAATGGAATCGTGTCAGTGTCGATGTCCGTGGGCACAAAGTCTGGGAACTGCTTCCCCCTCAGTTCTGGCATCCTGGGCATCCTCAGCAGGGCAAAGCCTCGAGCAAGGCTGGCAAAGTCAAGGTCTAAAAGATAAGAGCTTAGAGTCAGCACAGGAGTTCTTCATTAGGTTTCTTAATTAAATGGTATAATAAATTCACTTTAATTTGAATTTTTTTTTTTTCTTTTCCGAGACAGGGTTTCTGTGTTAGCTTTGCGCCTTTCCTGGAACTCGCTTTGGAGACCAGGCTGGCCTTGAACTCACAGAGATCCGCCTGACTCTGCCTCCCAAGTGCTGGGATTAAAGGCGTGCGCCACCAATGCCTGGCTTAATTTGAATTTTTAAGAAACATTTTTTTCCAGAAAGAAATGGCAGATTATTTTGCGTCTACTCAGAGCCCTATATAGGACTTTCCTTTTCATTTATATTTTTTTAGGATTCTCTTTGAAAGGTTTAAAGAACACTAATCCTAACATGCCACATATTTCATTAAGACAAAGCAACCATTGTCACCCAGAGATTCGGAGAATTAAGAAGAAATATGAAGCTGGGCAGTGGTGGCGCATGCCTTTAATCCCAGCACTCAGGAGGCAGAGGCAGGTGAATCTCTGTGAGTTCGAGGCCAGCCTGGTCTACAGAGTAAGATCCAGGACAGGCTTCAAAGCTACAAAGAGAAACCCTGTCTCAAAAAACCAAAAAAAAAAAAAGGAAAGAAACATGATTATGCCAAACATGGTGGCAATCAGCTTTAACCATACCCAGCTTTAATCCCAGTACTTGACAGGCACAGGTAAGAACTCTGAGTTTGAGGCCAGCCTGGTCTACATAGCAGGAACCATGTCAGAGAAGGCGAGGCACCGGCTTACCCTTCAGCCTGAAGATGAGGCTGCACTCATGCTTTGCGTAAGCCTGGACAAAGGACACGAAGGCTTTCATGCCCTTCTCGAACACTGCCCTGTCGGCCATGGCCATGGCCCGGAGCTTCGGCAGAAGGTCTACGGTGTTCCTCTGGAGGCTCATCTCCTGCAGAGGGCACTACACAGAGACCACCATCTCAGCTTCCCTGCAGGCCCTCCAACCCAGGACCTCCCAGAGCTAGTAAGCCCAGGACAGCACAGCCCACCGAGAGCAGGGGCCAAATCCAGCCCAAGCACGTTTGAGAATGACATTGCACATCACAGTCCTGACTGTAAGACAGCGGGCAATAGGCGGTGTTCCCAAGTCACGACGCTGGCCAGTGCCTCCCCAACCCAGCCCGGGCGAGTCTGCAGCCCCTCCCCTCAGCGGCTGACCACCAGCTGCCAGGCCAGTGTGCCACTTACCTTCTGGTTGATGGCCAGGAAGTTGATGTATGCCTCCTCCATCGGTAGCAGGAACACCAGAGCACTGCCACCGTGGCCGATGCGGGCTGTGCGTCCACAGCGATGCACGAAGGCACTAGGGGGACAGGGAGGGGCAGTACCCATGGTGGCAGTGAGCAGTCAGGCTCCAGCCACATGTCATTGCACTACACAGTGCTGTATACAGCCACCTGGCCCCACAGCTCAGGGCTGACTTGACCACCAGCCAGCGAGCATAGAAGAGCTGCAAAGAATCAGACGCTGCGTACAGGACCGGGAGGGACGATATACTGGCTCTGAGGACACCTGACCAAAGCTGGGCTTCCTCAGGTCACACAGCAGGGTCACAGAGGGAAACTGAGAAGCAATGAAAAGCAGAAAGAGCAAGTGCCCCGGCATGACAGATGTCAGAAAAAGCACCACTTGGGATCGGAATGCAACTTTGCAATTACAAGTGTGTTAGGAAATCCGAGTGTGGTGGCTCTTGCCTTTAATCCTAGCACTCCTGAGGCAGAAGCAGGCTGATCTACACAGGGAAGCAACCTGGTCTGTATAGGGAGGTCCAGGACAGCCAGGGCTACACAGAGAAACCCTGTCTTGAAATATCAATAATAAATAAGAAGTGTGTGAGGAACGTCTGCTCACTTTCGGAGAGATACACAGTTTATTTTAGAGTATCTGTTGCTCTTCTCAATATTCTGTAATTTGCACTTCTGCATGGACTTTTAGTAGTGGAATTTTCTTTTCCTTATTTATCTCTACACACACACACCCTTTTGCAGACAGTGTCTTAACTCAGCTAATGAACTCTTGACTACTGTCCTAAGCTCAGCCTCCTGAATACCAGGATTACAAACAGGAGCTACCACACCTAACTCTCTGAACACGATTGCTAGAACAACACACCAGTATTAGCACATCAAAAGCTATTTGACCACTGGCCTACTTCTGCAATTTAATGTTTCAGGAGCTGGGCAAAAATCCAGTTGGTAGAGTCTTGGTATTTCAAAACTTTAAGCCAGACGTGGTAGCGCATGCCTATAACCCCAGCACTCAAGATGTAAAGTCAGGACAATCAGAAGTCAAAGGTCATCTCTGGGGGCTGGAGAGATGGGTCAGAGGCTAAGTGCACTGGCTGCTCTTCCAGACAGTCCAGAGTTCAATTCCCAGCACCCACATGGTGGCTCACAACCATCCATAATGAGATCTGGTGCCCTCTTCTGGCCTGCAGGCATACATGCAGGCAGAACACTGTATACATAATAACTAAATAAATCTTTAAAAAAAAAAATGTTAAAATATTTAAAATTTCACTGCACGTCCACCAGCTCAGCCCTAGACAGAGGACCAATCCCTTGCATACCTGGCATTGCTGGGAGGGTCGTACTGTAAAACCCAGTTGACTTCAGGAATATCAATTCCCCGGGCCATCACGTCAGTGCACACCAAGATCCCACTAGGAACGAGAAAGCAGCACGTGAGCGAGGCCACCCCTCCCCTCCCCTGCAGTGACCAACCCCAGTGACACAGTACAGGGCGCTGGAGTCTCTCACACAAACAGCTTTTTCCTAATGAATACTTGGATTGCTTTTTCTTCCTCTCACAACCTCCCCAGACTTTATAAACTGCCAACAGAAGTGGGGAGCTACAGAGATGGTTCAGCATCCATGGCAGGGGGCTCAGAACCACTGGTCAGCTCCAGTGCTGGGGGAGCTGATGACCTCTTCTGGGATCCAGGGGCACCTGCACTCACATGCAGAAACCTACACACATATATGCATAATCAAAATAAAACTAGCCATGCATGCCATGGACAGGAGCGTATGCTTGTTCTCGTGTGTGTGTGTGTGCGCGCACACACACACACGGAGGAGTGGTAGAGAGAGCACAAAGATTCTTTCTAGCCAGTACTAGGGCTGGAGCCCAGGGCCTCTGCATGCTAAGGAGTGTGCTACCGAACAGCCAAACCCAGACTGTTTTGTTGTTGCTGTTTTGCTTTTGAGACAAGATCCTCTGGCATCAGTCTGAAGTCCAGGGTAGCC
This sequence comes from Peromyscus californicus insignis, assembly GCF_007827085.1. Taxonomy (NCBI): domain Eukaryota; kingdom Metazoa; phylum Chordata; class Mammalia; order Rodentia; family Cricetidae; genus Peromyscus; species Peromyscus californicus. The sequence continues at coordinate 15,007,358 of NW_026294540.1, read as the reverse complement.
TTGAACTTCATACCTGACTCAATCTCCCAAGTGCTGGGGTTACAGACATGCACTGCCACATCTGGCTTTTTTTTTTTTTTTTTTTAATTTTTATTATATGTGCATTGGTGTTTTGCCTCCATGTATGTCTGTGTAAGGGTATTGGATCCTGGAGTTACAGACAGTTGTGAGCTGCCATGTGGGTGCTGGGAATTGAACACAGGTCCTTTGGAAAAGCAGTCAGTGCTCTTAAGCACTGAGCCAACTCTCTAGCCACTGGTTTAAATGTTTTTTTTTTGTTTTTTGTTTTATTTATTTATTTATTTATTTATTTATTTATTCATTTATTTATTTATTTATTTATTTATTTATTTATTATGTATACAGTGTTCTGCCTACATGCCAGAAGAGGGCACCAGATCCCATTAAAGATGGTTGTGAGCCACCATGTGGTTGCTGGGAATTGAACTCAGGACCTCTGGAAGAACAGACAGTGCACTTAACCAGTGCTTTCAACCGCTGAGCCATCTCTCCAGCCCCGGTTTAAATGTTTTTAATTCATGTATTTCCACTTGAGAAATAAAAGTGTGGCGGGCCAGCCCTCAGCAGCCAGTAGAAGACAAGCGCCATCTCTGCCCTGTCACTGGGACAACAGCAGGGTGCCACCGTGCCCTCGCAGCTGCTTGAATGGAGGAGCCCTGCAATGCTTAGGAAAAACAGAAACGGCTATGCTCATCAGGACACCCCAAGTTCCCTCTGTGAGGCCAGCACCCTACAGCCTATGCAGGATCTGTCCCAACAAGGCCAAGGGGCTGTGCTTGCTCTTGTTTACCCGGGGGCAAGGACTTCCCGAAACCTCCACTGTGCCAAGCCCTGGGAGATACAGCAGGGGACACACTGAGCTTCCTGACTACACCGGCCTGTGATGGTGCAGGGAAACCCAGTAACTCAGCAAGTGACCCCGGCTCGGTGTATGGGGGAGGGTCCAAACCAAGCTCTGGGTGCCCTCAAAGATGGAGTAACTGGGTATGAGGCACAGAGGCTCCAGGAGGGCAGAGGGAGAAGGGGCAGACGCAGGCGCAGGCGCAGGCCCTGAGGAGCCTGGGGACTGGTGATCTACCTCCGGCCCCCAGAGGACAACCACCCCACTCACCTCTGCAGCTTGCGGAACTCCAGGAAGATCTTATTGCGCTTGTACTTCATCTTCCCATGGATGCACAGGATTTTCACTCTCTTCAGCAGCGCCTCCAGAGCCTTTCCATAGTATTCCACACACGCACACGTGCTGTGCAGGAGAGAGAAAGCACTCAGTCACCGGGCACCTGGGTCCCGAAGCTGGGGAGGATGCAGAGGGAAGGATGCAGATCAGGGACCCTGTCGGGACGGCAGGTGGAGACCTGCCGGAGCAGCCTCTCGCTCCTCCTCTCCATCCATGCAACCCCTGAAACCTGGGCAAACCCTGACACGGGTCCTGCTGTCTAACAATGGCCCCACAAGCAAGGTCTGCTTCCCCAGCCGCCGTCAGAACAAGGATGACAGCTCAGACAGAAAGCAGTCTGAGATGGCACTGCACTGTTCCTGCGGAGGACTGCACTCTGCACCGGCTCAGATCAGCACCGTTCCCAAAGGCTCAGCCAGTCACGCCTAGACTGAGCAGATCCTCTCCCAGGGACCTGGGGCTTGGAACCGGGTTAGCAAGAGACAAGAGCAGGCTGTAGGAGGGTCACCCAAAGAGAGACACGTCCCCTGCGGACAGCCCATGAACCACTGCCAGGACCTGTTCCCTTCTCTGAAGCTAGTCACTCAACTCCATCAATCTTTAACCTAGTCACAGCAACCTTCTCAAAGTTCACCCCAAATACCCACCCCCACTTTTTGACATATCTTCTAACTACATAGCTCAGGCTGGACTTGAACTTTATAGTCCAGGCTAGCCTCAGACGATTCAGCCTCCTGCCTCAGCCTCTTGAGTGCTGGGATTGCAGGCATGAGCCGCCACACTCACTTTTGTCCTAAGATGGCTCACTATCCTTTTGCAGCACAAGCAAGTGGCACACCCAGAAAAAGGCCTGGCACACACCCCCACTGGCCACCCAACCTCCTCCCAGGACACCAGGCTGCACATTTCCTGTCAAGCCTAAGGCTCTTTCAGCTCCTCCATCTGGGCTGAGGCCATTAGCAGGTTCTTCGCTGTCACCATAAGTCACAAGAGGACACAGTGAAGTGGTGTTTTACACACTGACGGGTTCTGACGTCAATGGAGTGGTCTCAGGCAGCAGCCGAGCAAGCCAAGCACACATCCATCCACCCTACAAGGACGGCACTTTGCAAAGCCTTCACTGTTTGTTTGTCTGTCCTGTACACATTTTATCTTTTGAGAGAGAAGGTTGCTATGTAGCCCAGATGGGATTTGAACTTCCTATCTTTCTGCTTAGCCTCCTGAGTGCAGCAGAAAGGGTTACAGCAGAGACCAAGCCTGGCACCCACTCTTAAGCATTTCATTGTGCACAAAACTTTTTGTACAAAAGTCGAAACAGACTAGTTGGAAGGAGAAAGAAAAAAGCCAAGCCATGCTGGACATGTTAGTGTAGACCTTTCATCCCAGCACTGGGGAGGCAGAAACAAGTGGATCTCTGAGTTCGAGACCAGCCTGGTCTACATAGCTAGTTCCAGGCTAGCCAGTGAATCCCTGCCTAAAATAAAACAAACAAAAAAACTCAAGCCCACCCACAAAAGGCACATGTTCCTGTCTTGCCCTGTGATAACAGGACTCTGCGGCTGAGCAAGCTGCTTCCAACCATCTCTTTGACCCTGCTTCTCAGGGCAGCAGGCAGCTCAGGCAGAGCAGTCTGACGGAAGGGGTGGAGGCAGGAGCATTGCCTTCTGCCCCTTTCTTACTCTCTCGGCCTCAGTGAAGACGTGACAGGACTGTACACACAGTGGTCATCTGGAAGCTCCAAGATGACTCTCGGGATGAAAGGCAAGGTGGAGACAGGTGTGGAAACATCAGCCTTGGCATTGCTGAGCCCACACAGCAGAGGCAGGAGCTGCTGCCTCTGGACATCAGTGCAGAAGCCAGGGAAGCTGGGTTCCAGTCACCAGCCGCACACAGCCCCAGAGCCTCCCCTGCACTGTGCTCCCCACCTTCCCAGACACGGCCCTGAAGGAGACTACCTGAAGAAGACCAGGTGCTTCTCCTGCTGATGGTTCCGAAGGAAATAGACCAGCTGATTGAATTTCTCATCTGCCTTACAGATCTACAGGAGGGAAAGAAAAACAAACTCACATATTTGCAAAAATAAAGTAATCCCCACAACTGTTTTCAGCTCCAGCCTTTTCTTCCTTTCTTCCTTTCTTTTTTTTTTTTTTTTTTTTTTTTTTTTTTTGTGGGGACAAGGTCTCACACAGCCCAAACTGGCCTCAAACTCTTGTAGCAAAGGTTGGCCTTGAACTCCTGCCTCCACCTCCTGCGGACTAGGATTCCAAGTGTGCACCACCCCACCCAGCACAGCCTTCACTTATTAATTTTATTTTATTTTATTTTTTTTTTTTTTTTTTGGTTTTTCGAGACAGGGTTTCTCTGTGTAGCTTTGCGCCTTTCCTGGAACTCACTTTGGAGACCAGGCTGGCCTCGAACTCACAGAGATCCGCCTGGCTCTGCCTCCCGAGTGCTAGGATTAAAGGCGTGCGCCACCACCGCCCGGCTCACTTATTAATTTTAATATGCTGACTTAGTGGGGGGGCACACGTGCACAAAGGTTGGAGGGGAGCTGCCAGGGGTCGGATTTCCATCTGCCATGTTGTACCCACATTGAAATCAGATTGTCAAGTCAAAGTCCTTCACCACCGAGCCAATGTCAGCCTGCCCGGCTCAGAGAGAACAAGACAGACATCCATCAGCCTGCCTGACTCACAGATCAAGACAGACATCCAGCCTGCCTGACTCACAGATCAAGACAGATATCCATCAGCTTGCCTAACTCACAGATCAAGGCAGACATCCATCAGCCTGCCTGACTCACAGAGTTCAAGACAGACATCCATCAGCCTGCCTGACTCACACATGACAGACATCCGTCAGCCTGGCTGGCTCAGTGCTGCTGCCAGTGTTCAGTTTAAGTCACAAAACTGTGTCACTGGCAGCAGCACTGCCACAGAAGGCAGCTGTTCCCAAGACCTTGCAGACAGCCAGGCTGGGCCAGTGGCAGCAGCATTAGCTCCTCTAGCCCAGACATCAGCAGGTCCAAGTCAAACTGAGAACACTCATTACCGCCAAGCTTGAATCTGGGGCCACGCTCAGAAACTGCCACACTAAGGCAAGAACAGCTCTCCAGAAATGAGTGTGTGTGATAACCTGAAGCGTTGCCATGGAGACAGACTCCGTCCCCTTCCCAGTCAAGTCCCCCATCCAGGCCTCAACCAGAAGCATTCAATCCCAGTGAATGTGGTTTCCGGGATTTTAGCAAAACTGACAGACATTGCAGGTCCCAAGATTCTCTCATGGGGCGCAGGAGCTCAGGTCTGTAATCCCAGGACTTTCAGGGAGACAGAGGATATTCTCAGATACATAGTGAGGTTCAGAAGCCAGCCTATCTCAAAAAAATAAAATAAAAGCCGGGCAGTGGTGGCACACACCTTTAATCCCAGCACTCGGGAGGCAGAGGCAGGTGGATCTCCATGAGTTCGAGGCCAGCCTAGTCTACAGAGAGTTCTAGGACAGCCAGGACTGTTATATAGAAAGACCTTGTCTCAGGAAACCAAAAACAATACATAAATAAATAAAAAAAAATAAATTTTAAAATTAAAAAAAAAAAGAGCGAGATTTTAGCCTTGGACTCTCTATGTAGCCCTGGCTGGCCTGAAACTTACTACATAAACAAAGATGGCCTCCAACTCCGAGATTGGCCTGCCTTTGCCTCTTGAGTTCTGTGAATGAAGGCATGAACCACCATGCCCGGATAATAAATCAACTTTTTTTGTGTGGTTTTATTTTATTTAAATAATATTTTTTTCATTTATTTTACATACCAACCACAGTTTCTCCTTAAACTAACTTTTAAAGGGTTGCTTAGCAACCCAACAGTCCCCTGATCTTTTCCCAAAGAAAGCTTACTGGTCTGTTTACTATAAAACCTGCCTGAGAAAAATAAAATGTTGCAGCTTGATCAGAAAAAAAAACAAAAAACTAACAGTGGTGGCGGCAGTGGTGGCGCACACCTTTAATCCCAGCACTGGGGAGGCAGAGGCAGGCGGATCTCTGTGAGTTCGAGGCCAGTCTGGTCTACAGAGTGAGTTCCAGGAAAGGTGCAAAGCTACACAGAGAAACCCTGTCTCAAAAAAAAAAAAAAAAAAAAAAAAAAAAAAAAAATTAACTTTTTGAAAGATTTTATGGGCTGGAAAGATGGCCTAGTAGCTAAAAGCACTGGCTGTTCTTCCCCAGGACCCAGGTTCAATTCCCACATGAAAGTTCAGTCACCTGTAACTGCAGGTTCCAGGGGATCTAATGCCATTGTCTGGTCTCTGTAGACACCAGCCATGCACAAGGTACATACACATATACATAGACAACCCAGCTAAACAAACACATAAAATATTTTTAAGTTAAAAAAAACAGTTATTAGCTATGCAGTGCTGGCGCACGCCTTTAATCCCAGCACTTGGGAGGCAGAGGCAGGAGGATCTGTGTGAGTTCAAGGCCAGCCTGGTCTACAGAGCAAGTTCCAGAACAGCCAGGGCAGTTACACAGAAAAACAAAACAAGTTCTTATGCTGAGACAGTTCTAATCAGTCATCTGAATGACTGAAACGGTGGCCATTGTGGTGTCCATTGTCTCCTGGCTTCTCACATCCGAACAGCTATGTGGGTTAATTCACTATCCGACAGCCCTATGCCATGGGTCTATGAGGGACAAAGCCGAGACCCACCTCAGAGTCCTGCTCTGGCTCCTGCTCTGTACCAAGTGCTAAGTCCTGCCACTCCTGGAAGACAAGCCTCCTCCCTTCCCCAGCCACCCTAAGACCAAGCTAGCCCCTATTTCCTGGAAGCCTGTCGACACCCATGAAGAGCTCATCCACTGACAGTCTGCACAATGCGACCCTCTGGTCGCGAACCAGCCCCCTCTCTGTGAATAATGGAGGCACAGCAGGACAAGGCAGCAGGCCCCGCGCTCACCATGTAATGGTTCTCTAGGCGGGAGGGTGTCTTCTGTGTGCTGCTGGCTGCCACGCCCTTCTCCTTCACGGAGATTCGGACAGGGTTCCGGAGGCCCGCCCGCACCAAGTTCTCCACTTCCTGTGTCTGTGTGGCTGAGAAAAGGCCTGTTCTCCTCTGCTTTGGCAAAAACTCCAGGATTGTGTTTATGCTGGAAACAGAATGTACACACACATGCACACACGAATTAAAAAGAGCAGAGGAGCTGGGTCCAGAGGGAGGGAGACTTTATCTCAAACTTTAACACAATACACAGACTCATTTTTTAAAAATAGAAGACCTGGGATTAAGCTCTGTGACGGAACCTAAAGGGTCGAGCTACCTGAGGTTTGAAACGCTGTGAAATGGTAACAGAATCCTTAGCTATTGGGCAATGCACAAGTCCACTGCACTCTCCTGCCAGGTTCACCCACATTCTAGTACCTTGCTTCAAAGCCCATGTCAAGAAGTCTGTCTGCCTCATCCAGCACCAAGACATCCAAGCTCCTCACACAGCTGGCCAGGTCCAGACCCTCAGCCTTCCTCCGGAACATGTCCTCCAGGCGGCCTGGGGTTGCCACAACGATGTTCCCACTTTGGAAAGAAAGTTCCCATTTTCCGTGTGCTCTGGATCTCAGAAAGAGTTAGCAAAACACCACGTCCCCACCCTGCAAGTCCATCTACACCCCAGGGAGAAGGATGGCTACGTGGTAGACACAGCAAGGGCTAGGGGAGAGAAGGAGCTGGTTACAGGCCAGGATTCTGCCCACTGGCCACACCGGCCACCTGCATCTGTAAGCCTGTTGCTGGTGCACAGCCATACTCTTTATTTCTACTGTATACTACCTCTGCCATCTCTCTCTACAGCAGTAGAGAATCTACAACACCACGCCCCACCGCCCCCACAGCGCCCCACGGCCCCCACAGCACAGGCTAACCTCTGACCTAAAGCAACAGAAAACATAAATGTAGGAGGAAAACAGACTGGGCAAGGGCAGCTCAGTGGACAGGACTTGTCTGTATGCATGAAGCCCCGGGTTCAAATCCCAGCTACAAGAAATAGGAAAGAAGGGAAAGGGAGAGACAGAGGGGAGAGGGGAGAAAAGAGAGAAAGGGAGGGCAGGGGAAGGGAAGGGGGAGGAGGGGAAAGAAGAAGGGAAGGGAGGGGAGAGAGCTAGACCAACAGGCTGAGAGCCAGATGTGGCCGTGCAAACTGGCTGCCTGTAACATGTTTTTGCACAGTGGAGACCATAAGCAACTGTTTAAAAAATCTGAAGACACACTCATCTGGAATTCGACCCTCTAAAATCTCCACAAGCTGGCAGCAAAGAGTCCGATCTTGCCAGGCAATGCTCAGCAACAGATGAGTACTAGGGGCACCAGGTGTTTACACCCAGGTGGTTTACACACCTGCCCTGACTCCCAAGACAAGCAGAGCCTATGAAGTGTTCACAGGGTCAAAGGTGGGCAGGGAGAAAATACCCTCTGGGGGACCCCAAGGCACTTCCTATGAGCCTAGGGTCCTACCAGACACTCTCAGTTAAGTGCCAAGAGCACATAGACAGGAGCAGGCTCACACACAGACAGGAGCAGGAGCTCACACACAGACAGGAGCAGGCTCACACACACACAGGAGCAGGCTCACACACACACAGGAGCAGGCTCACACACAGACAGGAGCAGGCTCACACACACACAGACAGGAGCAGGCTCACACACACACAGACAGGAGCAGGCTCACACACACACAGACAGGAGCAGGCTCACACACAGACAGGAGCAGGCTCACACATACACAGGAGCAGGCTCACACACAGACAGGAGCAGGCTCACACACAGACAGGAGCAGGTTCACACACAGACAGACAGGAGCAGGCTCACACACAGACAGGAGCAGGCTCACACATACACAGGAGCAGGCTCACACACAGACAGGAGCAGGCTCACACACAGACAGACAGGAGCAGGTTCACACACAGACAGACAGGAGCAGGCTCACACACAGACAGGAGCAGGCTCACACACAGACAGGAGCAGGAGCTCACACACAGACAGGAGCAGGCTCACGCACACACAGACAGGAGCAGGCTCACACACACACAGACAGGAGCAGGCTCACACACACACAGACAGGAGCAGGCTCACACACACACAGACAGGAGCAGGCTCACACACACACAGGAGCAGGCTCACACACACACAGGAGCAGGCTCACACACACACAGGAGCAGGCTCACACACACACAGACAGGAGCAGGCTCACACACACACAGGAGCAGGCTCACACACAGACAGACAGGAGCAGGCTCACACACAGACAGGAGCAGGCTCACACACAGACAGGAGCAGGCTCACACACAGACAGGAGCAGGAGCTCACACACAGACAGGAGCAGGCTCACACACAGACAGACAGGAGCAGGCTCACACACAGACAGACAGGAGCAGGACTTGCAGGCTCACCCATGTTGCTTGAACCTCTCCACATCTTCTCCAGGGTTCCGGCCTCCGATCCACAAAATCTGGCTGAAGCAAGAAATGGGACTTGGAGCAAGTCAGGCAAAATAACAACCCAGGCAAGCAGGGGTTCCCCACACCCATGATCTCAAGGGCCATCTCAAGGCCCTGCACCCCATCACCTGAACTGCGGGAAGTGCTTCGTGAAGTGGGACAGGACCTCATCGATCTGAATGGCCAGCTCCCGAGTGGGGGTAATGATGATGGCTCCTACCTGCCCACACGGAGGGGGGAACCACAGCGTCAGCAGTACACAGGTTCAGGTTGGAGCACATTAGTCCTGCACCTTCCATCCTCAGACAGTTTCTAGAACTTTTCAGCACTCTCAGGGCATATCATGTATCACCACATCAAGGGCTTAAAGGGTAGCTCAGTGGTGGAGTGCTTGGCTACCATGACCAAGGCCCAGCATCACAAAATAAAAAAAAAAAAAAATCAACATAGGGCTGGAGAGATTGTTCATCTGTTAAGGGCACTGGCCACTCTTTCAAAGGACCCAGGTTCAATTCCCACCACCCACATGGCAGTCACAACCATCTATTGCTCCAGTTCCAGAGTACCGACAGCCTCTGCAAGCACCAGGCACACATGTGGTACACACAAATACACAAAGGCAAAACACCCACACACATAATAAATTAATTAAACTAAAATTTTTTTTGCAGGGCAGTGGTGACACATGCCTTTAATCCCAGCACTCAGAAGGCAGAGGCAGGCAGATCTCTGTGAGTTCGAAGCCAGCCTGATCTACAGAGAAAATTCTAGGACAGACAAAAAATAAATAAATAAAAAAAAATCAGGCTTTCTGTTTGTTTGTTTGTTTTGTTTTTTTGGTTTTTTTTTTTTTTTTTGAAGATTTTATTTATGTGCAAGAGTGTTTTGTCTACAAGCATGGGCATACACCCTGTGCATCCCAGGCCAGAAGAGGGTGCCAGATCCCTTATAACTAGAGGTTGTAAACCTCCATGTAGATCCTGGAAACCAAACCCTGGTCTTCTGCAAGAGCAACAAGTACTCTTGTCCACTGAGCCATCTCTTCAGCCCCCACTGAGGGTATGTGAAATACCAAAATCACCAACAAGGGCCACAAAAATGAGGGGTTAGGGATTTAGCTCAATGGTAGAACACTTGCCTAGTAAACACAAAGTCCTGGGTTGGGTCTTCAGCTAAGACAGGGTTAAAAACACAAAAACAAACAAACAAAACACTAAACAGCTTACTCATGAGGATCCCTGCTTACACTATGAAAGCTAAAATGGCTTTTCTACCCATATCCACAGATGACCAAGAAAGTACCCCAGTGTCGAGAGAGCAAGCAGTATTGTGAGAGAGCAAGCCAGCATCGACTTTGGTTTAACAAGCAGGCAAATTCAAAGCCAGACTCCTTAGATACCAAACAGGGCTCCACTTAGGTTTGCCCAGCTTCTTCCTCAGACCCGAAGCCTCCTGCCTCCATGACAATCAGCCAGCCCTCCTCACCTGGCTCTTCTTTAACTTCTCCTCCCTTCTCAGAAGAATCTCCACAATGGGGATGACAAAAGCCAGGGTTTTTCCACTACCTGTCACCTGCAAAGGGACAAAGCTTTTGACTCGCTTTCCGCTTGACTAAGAGAACAAGGAGCAGACTGTATTGCATGAGGTACTCACAGCTTCTGCAGCAACATCTTTGTTTTTCATGAACAGAGGGATGGTGGCAGACTGCAGGGAGAGATTACAAAGGACTATTATTATTAAATAATAATTATTAAATAATACCACAACCAAATAACAGAGACCCAAGTCCTAAGAACACAGGGGGTGACTGAGGTCAAAATGCACCCCACCCCACGGGGATCCTGAGTAAACAGTCACCACAAAAGCTTGAACTAAATGTGACATGTTGTAGCCAGGTGTAGCAGCACATGCCTTTAATCCCAGTACTCAGGACAGAGGGGTAGACAGATCTCTGTGAGTTCAAGATCAGCCAGGGCAATGTAGTGAAACTCTGTCTCAAAACCAACCAACCAACAAACAAAAACATTGTGAGCTATCTATAAGGACATTAGTGGCAGGAGTCCTGGATTCAAGTCCTGACACTCCCATTGTTCCTTATTGGACTAGAAAAGAGTGAACATTTTAAAATTTACTTTTATTTATGTGTATATTATGTGTATATGCCTCTTTGTCTGTATGTACACTACATGCACGAAGGTATGCAGGAAGGCAAGAAAAGAGTGTTGGATCTCCTGGAACTGGAGTTATATGCAGTGGTGAGCCTACCCAATGTTGGTGTTGGGAACTCAATGCTGGTCCTCTGCAAGAGCAGCAAGTACTCCCAACCACTAAACTTTCACTCCAGCCACTGGAAGCATTGAATTTACCACCAGCCCCAGGGCATTTGCACCGGTATTTCTGTGTGGCAATTAGCTTCCAGCAGTCACCTCAAAGCCAGCCCCTCCCAGATTATTCAGGTCTCAGAATAATGACAACTCCCTCTGAGGCCTGCTCCCTCACTGTCCACCACACGAATCTATTTCAGTTCCTTCATAACACTCAGCACGAGATAAACTACCTCGTTCCTATAGTTCTTCCTCTAACACCCGCTCTAGAAAATAAGGCCCACGGGTAGGTACCAAGAGGCCCAGTTGCCAGAGCCTAGATGAGGCCCAGATACATACCAGGTCCTTAATAAATGCTTTGCGGTTTTTGTTGGCTTGCTTGCTTGTTTCTGATAAATTAGGCCACGGAGATCCTCTTTCCCTACACAGTAACTACAGGTAACAGACACTGGGCGCCCACCTGCACTTATTTAATCCCCATAATGCTATGAAGAAAGTGATTGTCATCACTTCTCAGACGGAAAGGACATAGATTGAGCCGCTGTCCGAAGTCGCTAGAGCAGGCAGGACAGGCACGAAGCTCTGAGACCCGGAGTGGGCATCGTGAACACGCGTGGCACTGTCCCAGTAGGGCACTCCCTGATCCCCGAGGCTGCATCCGAGCGGCTGACCGCTCAGCCTCGCTTCCCCGCTGCCCGATACCTGCACCGGCGTCATGTGCGGAAAGCCCAACTCGCGCAGCGCGCCCAGCACCCGAGGATGCAGCGGCACCTGCAGCGTCTCCCATGAACCCTCCGTCACGTGTTCCATGGCGCGTCCCCTGGCTTCCACTATTGCGGCCGCGGGGAACGCCAAGAAGGGACCACCAGAGAGCACTTCCGCTTCCGGCTGGTCCATCGCCCGACGGAAAACCGCACCCCAGCGACAACGTTCCGGAGGGCGGACCCGAGACGCTGGGAAGCAGTGCACCGCGGCCGAGGGGGCAAGGGCGGCGGGTCGATGGGAGTGACAGGGAGGAGGAGGAGCCCCGTGTGGGTCCCCAACAGATACGCATAAAGGATGCTGGGGACCCTCCGCCGGTGCGCATATAAGGTGCATGACTCTCAGGACTTCGCGGTTAAGCGAGGGCGCCAGACAAGCACAGCCTCCCCAGTCATTCGGCCAGCTGAGAGGGGCTCACCTGCGGACCTGCCGCCAGCTGTTCACGGATGTCTTCCAGACGTCCTTCAGCCTCCCAATAAGTCACCTTCTCGGTGACCACTTCCTGGACAGCAGAACGCCTGTTTGCACCTACACGGACTTTTAGCGTGTGCAAATGCTGGTAGATTCACATCCCCTCCCCAAAAGCAAACCAACGGTGGGCCTTTTGTCATCCTCCTGACTAAATGCTGCATACAGATGCCAAACTTGTGGCAGGAATGAACAAAAAGTCCTCACCGCATCCTCCAAAGGCCCCTGTGACTACCATAGGGTGCGATCCGAGGACAGGCAGCCTGTTGACGGCAGCAGGCGATCACGTGGCTATTTGCTTTTTGCGCTCTATTTACTACTTTGCTGAGCTGAAAAGTCTTTTCCAAGTCTGCTTATTTAATAATTGTACAAAAGGTAATGGTGGCTATGAGACATCAATACGACAGACCATTTACAGAGAGCTTGACAGCAGGTCGGCCTTTACAGGCACAATACTTGATGACTGGCCACTAGCAACTCTGTAAGATTCTCTGCAGGAAAGCTGGCTCTGTCTCCACCCTCCTTTCTCTACAGCCATGGGCAACTCACTTCATCTCCCTCCAGCTCATTTCCCTACATCCATAACTAGTGGTTAAATAAAAAAAGATCAAACGTGACTTCCTCCACCTAAGATATTTAACACTGACCCAAAGAAACCACAAAGACTAAAATGGTAACTTTTTAAGGTTTTGATGGAGGTTTGTTTGTTTGTTTTGTTTTGTTTTGTTTTGTCTTTTGATACAGGATCTCTCTATGTAACACTGGCTGTCCTGGAACTATGTAGACCAGGCTGGCCTCAAACTGAGATCCACCTGCCTCAGCCTCCCCAGTGCTGGGATTAAAGGCATGGGCCACCACCACACCTGGCTTAAAATGGCATTTTGGCTTCTCGAGACAGTGTTTCTCTGTGTAGCTTTGGATCCTGTCCTGAAACTCACTCTGTAGCCCAGGCTGGCCTCAAACTCACAGAGACCTGTCTGCCTCGGCCTCCCCCAAGTGCTAGGATTAAAGGCGTGCGCCACTGCCACCACCACCTGGCTTAAAATGGTATTCTTGTTCACTAACTTTCTTTACAGAAATAAAAATGATAAAACATAGCTGTTTGTAAACATAGGCATATCTCAGTTGAAGAAAAAGAAAATTTGTATTTATCAAAAATTTTAAGTTAACCAGCATTAATATAAAACCACAGAATACTGACTGTTTTTAAAAAGAATTGTTTATTTACTGAACCTGGGGCATATTAGATACACAACCAATTTTAAATTTACATCTTTTAATTCAATTCTGAAGTGTTTTCACACACACACACACAAAAAAAAAATTGGCATGCAACAGCTGCCCTACGGTGAAAGAGTCACCTTACCAACAGACTGTTGCAAGGATAGTCATCCAGGGTTGAAAAATTATTTGTCCTGAACATGAAAACCTATAACAAATTTAAATTAATTTTACAAAACTTGTTACTTGTAGTTTTCCCCTTGCAAGATCCAAAAAAGAAAATAAAATATCCAGGTAGCTATCAGACATCAGTCACCACATAATCCTGGATCGCCCACACCCAAAGCAGAGCGACTTTCATTAAACCCATCATCAGAGAGAGAGTCTCTTCATTTTCTATAAACAAAACTGACATGTGCCAAAAAAAGAAAGACACCAGAGGACAAACAGAACCCTAGTGCTGACACTGAAGACCAGGACTCCAAGGCCACTGATTACAAGGACGACAGTGGCTGCCTATCACTGCAAGCAATCCAAGAGGCTGAACCCTTTGGCTTGAGAAATGCAGGCTTCCACTTGAGCAAATCCGCTCTTCCTAAGTGCAGTACAGAAGGGAGAGCAGTCTGTTCCAACACCCAGAACACTGGCTTCAACAGACTCGTAAGTTGTCAGCTGCTTGTGTCCAGTCGAATAGAGGTGATGCTGTTCTAAGGTTCAATATAAAACTTTGGGGGGGAAGTGTTGGGATGAGTCTAGTTTAAAGCAAAACTCAAGAAAGTCTGAGTGCCCACACGGCAACATACCCCAGTCAGGTCGCTCTGCCCTGAGGCTGGTCAGAAGGGTCAAGATTCAGTCTACTGTTGCTGTAAGGACTCAACAAAATGAACCTCTGGTAATAAACACAGATGAGGGACTCCCGAGAATGCAGTCAGGCTGTGGGCTACTTCCTGATCAAACTGCATTTTATTATGAAAACTGAAGGTGAAAACATAATAAAGACCATAGTCCCATACAGCATTAACAGCCTCTGAACTCTTGGAAGGACCTGTATAATGGGGCAGCATTCAAGTAAGGCCAATCAATGTCAAATTTTCACTCTAACTTTCCTAAACAGGTTTTCCCCAACACCCATTAATCACAAAGAAACATAAGTCATGAACGTTCAGAAAATAAAAATGTATAAACTAATGACATTATTATGACCAAGGTGTTTGGTAAACAAGTGAATTGTGAATTTGGGATCAACAGGAAAAGGCCTTTTAAACAACCCTCCGGACTTCAAAAAATCTCTTCAGGTAGTAGATCTGTCCCAATGTCATGGCAACTAGAACAAGAGCTTCGAAGAAGGACCAAAGGACCACTCTGCTGTTTGTGTTGTCGTTGACTGTGGAGGCAAACAAACAGACTTTAACAGCAACCCACAAAGCGGCACAGGACCTCCATCATCTCTACGTAGGGCCACTCACAGCTGACAATCACTCCGCCCACCCAGACCACAGACTGGTAACTTTCAAAATAACCCTAAAAACAAGCATGCTGACCCATCCTGTAATTCCTGCACTCTGGAAGCTACAGTGGAGGATCAGCCAGCCATGGTCCCTCAGTAATAACTGAGTTCAAGGCCAATTTAGGACGCATAAGACTGTCTCAAAAAAATTAAATATATGTATCTGAGGAAATATTATCTGCCACAAAGTCTCTTTCACTTGTGTGAAAACAAATTTTCATTATTTTGTTTTATTTGAGACATTCTCTATATGTAGCCCAGAATAACCACAAACCAGTTTTATAGCTGAAAACACCTTTAAAACTCCTGCTCTTCCCACTTCCACTTTCCAGGCGATGGGATTACAGGCATGCGCCACGATGACCAGCATCTCCTCTCACTTATTTTAAAGAGCATCTTTGTGGGGGCTGAAGAGATGGCTAGACAATTAGGAGCATTTGCTGCTCTTCCAGAGGAACCAAGTTAGGTTCCCAGCATCCACATCAGGTGGATCACAGCCACTTGTAACTCCAGCTCCAAGGTATCTCATGACCTCACCTAGCCTGAAGACACTTGCATGCACGCATGTGGCAACACATACAGGTAAGTGCATATATACATAATTTTAAAAGTAAGAGACCTTTAAAAACGCATCTTTGGATGACAGATGAATCCAGCCACCCAAGAAACTGTGCATACAGAACACTGTCTTCACTGGAATCCAGTCGACACATTACCTGACCTAGCGGGACAGTAACAACCCAGCATTATTACTACGAGTAAACCAAAGGCCTCCTGCTCACTGCTTTTGTTTGCTGTTTATTTTCATGTTAGACAGAGTCTCACTATGCAGCCCTATCTGGCCTGAAACTCAAGAGATCTGTCTGCTCCTGCCTCCCAAGCACACAATGTGTGCTACCAAGCCCCATTTACTCATTTCTGAGGAGCAGGAAGTACAAGATAATGAACAGCAACACTAGAGGAAGCATCCGATTTACAAAACTAAGTGTGTAAAAACCTCATTCTGTAATAGCTACAGGATATAAGCATGGTGAACAGGAATATCTACTACCAGAAATGTCCTGGAAAAAAAAAAAAAGAAAGAAAGAAAATCCCAACGTTTTGTAAGAACTATTCCATCTTTGTATGTACTGTGTCTGTACATGTCAGTGTACCTTGGATGTGTGATCACTCTTGGTGACAAGCGCTTTGCACACTGAACCACTCCCCAGCCTTCCACTCTGGGCTAGACCTTCCTCTGCACATGGCACTTGAGTGTGGATACGAAGGTTTCTGGTATGTTACTTAAAAGTAATTTAACCTTCCTGGGCGGTGGTGGCGCACGCCTTTAACCCCAGCACTTGGGAGGCAGAGGCAGGTGGATTTTTGAGTTTGAGGCCAGCCTCGTCTACAGAGTGAGTTCCAGGACAGCCAGGACTATACAGAGAAACCTTGTCTCAAAACAAACAAACAAACAAACCACACAAAACGAAAAAAGTAATTTAACTTTCATCTTACAGCATTTTCTGGTTTTAAAAACCTTTAGTTGATCATAAGAAAATTTTTTTTTAAACCTAATGATCTATTTTGAGTGTGTGCATGTATGCGGGAGTCAGAGGAGAGGACAAACAGCAGGAATCCATTCTCCTCTTCTATCATGTGGGTCCCAACTCAAGTCATCAGACTTGGTAGAAAGAACCTTCACCCACAGCGCAGTATCTTGCCAACCCTAATCACAAACTTAAAAAGAAAAAAACAAACAAAAAAACCACTCTTGGGCTGGAGAAATGACTTATCAGTTAAAAACATTTGCAGCTCTTTCAGAGGATTGGGTTCGGTTCCCTACTCACAACCACAGGTCACTCCAGTTCCAGGACCCTGTGAGTACTGCACATATATGCTGCACTGACATCACAAGCATACACTCACGGGAATACAGTAAAAATAAATCTTTTTTCTTTTTTTTCCTGAGACAGGGTTTCTCTGGACAGCCTTGGATGTCCTGTAGAACACAGGCTGACCTCTCGAGTGTTGGACTAAAGGCATGTACCACCACCACATGGCTTAAATAAATCTTAAAAAGAAAAAAAGAAAAAAAAAAAAAACCCAGAAAAAACCAGAGGCAGGATACCACAGAGACCCAGAGACCTAGGTATTCTGCTATAGTCATAGATTGGTGCCTAGCCCAACTGTCGTCAGAGAGGCTTTACCCCAGCAACTGATGGAAACAGATGCACAGACCCACAGCCAAACATTAGATGGAGCTCGGGGAATCCTTTGGAAGAGGGGGAGGAAGGATTTAAGGACCCTGTGGTGTCAGGGGCACCATAAGAAAACCCATAGAAGCAACTAACCTGGGCTCACAGGGGTTCACAGAGACTGAACCAACAACCAGGGAGCCTGCATGGGACTGACTAGGCCCTCTTGCGTATGTGCTACAGTTGTGTAACTTGGTTTTTGTGTGAGACTACTAACAGTAAGAGCACGGAATGTCTCTGACTGTGTTGCCTGCTTTTGGGACCCATTCCTCCTACCACATAGCCTCATCCAGCCTTAATAAAAGAGAAGATACCTAGTCTCACTTCAATTTGATATACCATGGATGGCTGAATGGCTGATATCCATGGGATGCCAACTGATATCTGAAGAGAAAACAGTGGAGGAGTGGATGAGGGTAGGGATGGGGGACCTGGGGAAATGGGAGGGAGGGGAAACTCTGGTTGGGATATTTAAAAAAATAAAATAAAAAAAACCCTCGCCAGGCACAGTAATGCACACCTTTAATCCTAACACATAGGAAACAGAGGCAGGTGGCTTGAGTTTGAGGCCAGCTTGATTTATATAGTGAGTTCCAGGACAGCCAGGGTTACCTTGTCTCAATAACCAAAGAGCAAACAAACAAACAAAAACACCACACACACAAACATTTCTGGTATAGAGTGTTGTCTCAGCAACACCCCAGCTTAATACAAGGCACAATAACCATGTCTCACAGACATGTAGAACTCTAGAGTCAAAGTCTTGCTATGGAATATTTGTACATCTATAAGCAGGGACACCACTACCAGGAAACACTGTCACGAGCTGGGTCCATAACTCACTGGCTCTGTGTATTCTCTCCCGGACTTCCATGTACTCCTGCTCGTGCTTCACAGCCGTCATGGCCACTGCCAGCTCGTTAATCATTTCTTCCAGCTTGTTCTGATGAGCTGCGGAGACCAGGAGACAGAGCAGCACACACTTAGTGATCTTTGTGAGAAATACTTGTTAGATAAAATCCTCTCAGAGAGGGCACACAGAGAGCTAGGTGTAGAAAGAGCTCAAGCAACTACCTGAACCACTGACGACAATTCAACCCTCAAGACCTACTCCTTTTGTCTTGCTGTTTTTGAGACAATGTCTCACGCAGCCCAGCCTGGCTCCAAGCTCCCAAGATAGCCAAGGCCAGTCTTCCACTCCTGACCTTACATCTTCCACCCCTCAAGTGGCCATCAAAGGCATGCACCTCCACACCTGGCTTTCAGAGCTTTTTTTGTTGCTTTGGTTTTGAGACAGGGCCTCACTGGGCTGTCCTGCAACTCACTATACAAACCGGGCTGGCCTTGCACTCAAAAACGTCTGCCTGCCTCTGCCGCTCCCTCCTGAGTGCTGGAGTTCAAGGTGTGTGACACTAGCTTTTCAGAGCATTTTTAAAAGTCCATTCCCAGCAGACAATCCACTCTATTTCCAACTAGGGAACAGACTATACAATGCTTACTAACTAGAGAACAATTCCCCTGAGGAATTCCTCCCAGTTCACTCTACTAATGAGAAACAAACAACACAGAGCAAATAAACATAAAACAAACAAACGAACAACAAAAAGCCTACGCATAAGCCAGGCATGGTGGCACACACCTTAATCCCAACACTCAGCAGGCAGAGGCAGGTGGATCTCTGTGAGTTCCAGTCTGGTCTACAGAGTAAGAGCCAGGACAGGCACCAAAACTACACAGAGAAACACTGTCTCAAGAAAAGAAAGAGTCGGGCGGTGGTGGCGCACGCCTTTAATCCCAGCACTCGGGAGGCAGAGGCAGGTGGATCTCTGTGAGTTCAACGCCAGCCTGGTCTCCAAAGCGAGTTCCAGGCGCAAAGCTACACAGAGAAACCCTGTCTTGAAAAACCAAAAAAAAAAAAAAAAAAAAAAAAGAAAGAAAGAAAGAATCATGTAACTTGGCCAGTCGGAGATGGTGGCATATGCCTTAAAAAAAAAACAAAAACACGTAACTTGGTGGCAAATGCCTTTAATCCAAGCACTCAGAAGGCAAAGGCAAGCAGATATCTGTGAGTTCAAGGCCAGCCTGGTCTACACATTGAGTTCCAGGACAGCCAGGGCTACAGAGATCCTGTCTTGGACAAAAAAAAAAAAAAAGAGAGAGAGAGAGAAATCACCTAACTACGATGTTAGTTAATTTAGCACCAAACAGGTTTTGAACTTAGTAGAGCAAAAAACTTAACACTCAGGAAAAAACTAACCAGCCACATGCTGTTCCCCGAGTGTCTGAACTACAAAGCACAGCAGCATGCCTAAGTGAAGACAAGCCTGAGTGGTTTGGGTTCTCACCCAGAGACATATTTATTTCAGTGCATATATGGGGCTTTGGAGGGAGCATTCGGAGGTCAGAGGGCAACCTTCAGGAGTTATCTCCACCACGAGTTCCAAGATCAAGTTCAGGTCCTCACACTTGACCCAGAAACATCTCGACCACCCAGGTATCCTCTCTATTTCGACCACCCAGATATCCTCTCTAATCAAGTTGTTCTGTTATTTAAAAGGAGTTGCCTACCAGCTGCCCAGGATCCAGCCTCAGATGAGATTTCAGTTTACTCAGGGTAACCCTCAGGTTTTCACGCCCCTGGCCTCTACACTGAAGGGCTGGACCAGAACGTCCAATCACCCCTCAGCAGCCTCTGGAGCCCACACACTATGTCAAATCTTTTAAGTAGGGTTTCTTAAGAGAGGTACCTTGACCTTAGAATAAGAAAGGTCTCCAGACATTACCAAACATCTCAAAAGGAAAGAAAACTGACCCACTTGGAAGCCACTGCTTTAAAGAAGGCTCAACCTAACAGCTGCCATCGACAAGCAAAAGCAAGACCCTGAGGCAGTTAAAGGATTAACCAGAAGCTCACTATCCACATTCAAAGGCCATTACTTTCTTTGTTTATTTTTCATTTATTTAATTTTATATGCACTGGTGTGAAGGTGTCAGATCCCCTGGAAGTGGAGTTACAGACAAGTGTAAGCTGCCATGTGGTTGCTGGGAATTGAACCCAGGTCCTCTGGAAGAGTAGCCACTGCTTTTAGCTGCTGAGCCATCTCTCCAGCCGGGCCATTACTTTCTAGCCATGTAAAGAGGACCAATTTTCAGACTGTGAAGAAATACCAACTCCTTCAAAACCATGAATTTTCTCTCACTAAGAATTGGGCAAGCTCAGCACTGTAAATGGCCCTGAAAAATAAGCACAGAGATTAAACAAAATTCTCAGTTTTACAGAGTTCAAAACCATCTGAAACTTCACCTTCACTGCGTGGGTGCTCTATCTAGATGTGTATGCCAGAAGCAGATACTGTGGGATGTGGTAAACAACTGCCTTTTCTACCATGTGCGTGCTGTGACAATGGAGGAAAAAAAAAAGTCTGCTGGCTGCTGGGAAGCAGCAAAGCAGTTTCTCCAGAACCAACTGGAGGGCAGACCCAGGGGTACAGACAGACCTGCGGTTCCAGCTGCTCCAGAACCTGAGGCAAAAAGATCACAACTTAAGCGCAGCATGGGCAACTTTGTGAAGTCTTATCTCAAAATTAAAATATAGAGAAAAGGCTGGGACGCAGCTCAATGGTGGTGTGCTCACCGGCCATGCACAAAGTCCCATGTTCAATTCCCAACACCACCAAAAATAAAGCAGAAAAAATCCTAACAAAGCAAAAGCAAACAATAATGAGTGTGTGTGAACAGTCAGCCAAAGCAAACTTCTCATCAGCTCTGAAAAAACTCTCTCACAGTACTTTAAACCTAACCAAACTTCACATTAGAAACCTTAGCAGTAAAGAAGCCTAGACTCAAGCCGGGCGGTGGTGGAGCACGCCTTTAATCCCAGCACTCGGGAGGCAGAGCCAGGCGGATCTCTGTGAGTTCGAGGCCAGCCTGGGCTACCAAGTGAGTTCCAGGAAAAGGCGCAAAGCTACACAGAGAAACCCTGTCTCGAAAAACCAAAAAAAAAAAGAAGCCTAGACTCAGTTTCTCTAAAGTGTCTACTAACACCGTCCTGTGCATTTAGTTGAGCCTTTGCACCCTTCAGCATCCATTTTAGGCAAAGTCACATAAAAACATCAGTCAGGTGTTGCCATACCTATCAAGCTGAAGTCATCCGACTTGTACCTGTCAACCAAAGTCTCAAATATACAAAAATAACGTTAATTAGTTGCAGGGGATTTTAAAAAGGGAAAAACCACTCTCATGCCAGCAAATTAAGTTAGAGAAAAGGAATCAGGAATTAGGTATCGGGATGCAAAACCAAAAAACGGGATGCTGTCAAAAACCAAACCAGCCAATCACGTACCATCCCAGGAGTCTCCACCACCTAGAGGAAAGTGTGAGATTAGCTGGGCGAGCACAGCGGTCTGCAAATGTACACAGAGGGAGGGGTGGGCCCAGGATTAGCTAATTAACAGAATCCAGACACATGGAGCCTAGAGGATGACAAGGGCACAGGGAGGGACTCCATGGGGGCCAGAAGGGACAATCAAAACCACTGAAAACAAACAGTAACTTTCAGAAACTGGCTAATTACAGGTTTACATCCACTTCAACAGTAATTTTATTTTTAAGGACAGTGACTCAATCTGGAAAGAGAAATTTTTAAAAAATCACATACACACTGTACTCAGATAGGTGAGGGTAATGAATTGAAGTGCTCTTCGTCAAAAGTGATATCTCACCTTCTGTCTCCATGTCTTGTCCTTTGGGAGCCTCCCCAATGTCAATGGTGAACATGACTATCTTTGGAGTCATGGTAGACATCCTATTACTAAAGCAGAACTTGTATGTCCCATCCATGTGGGCTGCAAATGTGTACTTCCCGCTGGATTCTCGGTCTCCTTTATAGATGCCTTTGTTATCTGGTCCTGTGATCTGAGGCAGGAGAGAGACAGAAGTTCACTAAATATTTAGGATCCTAAGTAGCATCCTTCAGCAGGAAACCCACTAGGCTGGACCTTGATTAGGTCCCCTGCAGTGAGCCATAGTCAACCCTGTGGGCACTAATTCTCCCATCTAATCAGCAAGAGCAGACTCAATGGCTCCCTAAAGCACCTCTCCACTGACTGCCTTTAGGTATTATCTGTCCAAGGGAAACGTAAACCTGTCAGAAACAGAAACCAGACAACTCAAGGTTCGGTCTCGGACTGTCCTAACTCCTTCAGCAAACACTGAAAACAGAAAGCTTTCCAAAATAAGAAATTTTTATTTTTGTTTTGAGATAGGGTCTCATTACTAGTCCAAGCTGCCTGTCGACAGTGCTAGTGAAGTAAATAAAGATGTGCCCCACTCCTGCAGAAGACCACAGCTCTACGGACTGAGGCCCCACCCCAATAACCGCAGAACGCCCTCCTGCCACAGGCCATCAAGCACACCCGGTGCACTGATCCTGATGTCACTGGCCACTACCGTGTGCGGTGCACAGGTGCTGTGCACCATGCCCTTCCTGAACACCCTGGAGGAAGTCACACAGCTGTTTCTCGGCCCACGGCTGGTTGTTGGTTTTGGATTTGTGCTGACTATTGATACTTCTTTGCTGTATAAATACAATTTAAAGTAAAGGTGCGCCCCATCACACCCTATCAAAATGAGTAATTTTGCAAAACATGTTTCAAGGTTTTTTGTGATCACTGCCAAACAACACAGGATGTGACTGATTTGACATGCTTGTCAAGGTTTAGGGAAGAGCAGCAGGTTGGAAACGAGGAGGGTGTGTGTACACATACAAGCAGGTGCCCAAAGAGGGTATCAGGTGCCCTGGAGCTGGAGTCACGGCTTGTGTTGAACCCCTACACTGAACTTTGAAAGATCAGCAAGTATTCACACCCGCCAAGCCATCTCTTTGGCCCAAGCTGCCTCTTTAAGGGCCAGTCACCTGCAAAACTTGGGGAACTGGAAGAGCTCATCTTCATCTAGATAGGTTCCTGGCTAAGCCAAGCGGCTTCCCAACTTTGAGGTCCCAGCTGTGCTTGAGTTCTGCTCAGCTCTATTAGCATTCACTAACAATTGAACAATCTTTCCACCCAGTCAGTAAGACTAACAAGTAAATTAAGTCAGGTACTGTTACTTTTTTCCCCCCCTTAATGCAGCAAATTGTCGGGGCATGGCAGTGAACGCCCTTACTCCCATCCCTCAGAAGGCAGAGGCAAGTGAGCTCGAAGCCTGCACGAGCCCTAACCCTGTTTCCAAAAAAAATTCGGCAAGTCACTTTTATTCTCCAAATAAGTGAGCTTTCTACACACTTCGCTGAGATCCTCGCTCCTAAAAAAAAAACGAGCGATCCCAGCGCCATCTCTCGTGGGACCGATCTGGCCGCTGGCGTAAGAAAGCGGGGCCGAGGAAGTCAGGCTGGTTTCTGCCGAGGCCAGGAACGGCACCGCCGCCGTGGCGCGACTCCGCGCTCTCCGATCCTACTACTTTTCCCGAAGTTTGTCTCCGCGCCAGGCCGCACGCGCGCGCGCGCGAGCCCTTGAGGACGGAGGGGGCACGACGCTGAGCCGCTCCCGCCCGAGCCGGCCGACACGCGGCCGCCGCGGGACAAAGCCAAGGGAGAGGCCGAGCCCGCCGCGCCCAAGTGCCGAACGGAACCCGAAGCCGCTCGGAAAGACGAGCGCTTCCCGGGCCGCGCGGGCAGGGCCCGTCGGGGGGCTGCGCGACGGGCGGCGGGCGGCGGCGGCGAGGCCCCTCCCCGGCCCCCCGCGCCCTGGCGAACGCTGCCCCGCTCGGGCCCCCGCGGCACTACCCGGGTCGCTCCAACCCCCGAGCGGCCGAGCGGCCGAGCGGCGCCGCCCCGACGGCGGGCAGCGCGCCCGCACCTCCACGTCGATGTCCAGGAAGCCGCCCTCCGCCACCTCGAAGATGAGGCCCATCTTGGTGCCCGAGGTGACCCGCTCGAAGAAGCACTCCTCGGCGTGCGCGTCGATGCTGACAAAGTAGCCCGAGGCCGTGGCCAGCAGCGCGGCCAGCAGCACCAACAGCTCTGCGAGCGTCACCATGGTGCGGCACGGGCCGGAGCCGGGACGCGGACTGCGGCCTCCAGAGCCGCCGCCACCGCTGCCGCCTCAGCCGCCGCCGCCGCCTCAGCTCCGCCCCTTCCGGCGGCGCCTCCCGAGGGGGCTGATGCGGGCGCCGCTGATTGGCCGGCGCCGACAGCTGCCACGTAACGGACGCACGGCGGCCGCCGAGGGACAAGGGGGAGATCCTGGGGCGGGACGGCGGCCCCCGAGAGCCAAAAATCCATCGGCTCCAGCCCTTCGACGTTCAAACTAAGGATCACGTGGACCAGGGCGGGAGAAAAGGCGCTGCGCTGTTGCAACGGTTGGTTGCTTTTGCTGAGAACCCGAATTCGAGTCCTAGTGCTGACAGGGGGGCTCACAACCGTCTGTACTCCAATTCTGGCCGTCTTCTGGCCTCCACGGGCACCGCACACACATGGGATACAGACACACATGCAGACAAAACACCCCAAACACATAAAATTTAAAGCATAATAGCAATAAGTAAGGATCACATGGACTTATTCAGAAAGTCATAGTACATAGGGGTTTCCCCTGCCTATTACAACGCAGTTTTAGGATTATCCAGGGAGATGACTATAGAGAGTCAGAGGTAGTATCAAAACTGGAGGATCTCTCTGCACTCTCCCTCTACGTGATCTCTGTATCTGTCTCTGTGTCTCTCTCCTCTTAATAAAGCTCTAAAAGGTTAAAAAAAAAATGGAGGCTATGGGAGGGAGATGGGTGCTAAAAATGAGAACTCCAATTTTTGTGTTTCTTTTGTTTGCTCCCCCATTACCCTGCTTATCTAGGTTGGGGAGTGCTCAAGGTCCTTAACCCCCACACCATCCTTCGGAGAACCCC
This sequence comes from Peromyscus californicus insignis, assembly GCF_007827085.1. NCBI lineage: Eukaryota > Metazoa > Chordata > Mammalia > Rodentia > Cricetidae > Peromyscus > Peromyscus californicus. Next base: position 14,982,263 of record NW_026294540.1, on the reverse strand, counting down.
TGAGGATGCTGGGAGTGCTATGTCCTCTGAGGGCCACCGCACTTACATGCACGTGCTCATCCCCATGCACATACACATAGTTAAAAGAATAAAAAAAAGAACCTTCTTAGAAAGATCTATGTACATGATATTGTGAAACAAAATTTCACCTTGTTCAGATTTCCCGCAGGATTGCTGCCTGCCCTAACATACTTGGGACTGTCGAAGTGCCTGCTGACAATCTGCTCATCCCTCAAACTCAATTTAAATGTCACCAAAAATTCATTACTGGATTTTAAAATATGATTCACTTATTTATGAGCGTTGGTGCCATGCCTGCATGTATGTCTGTGTGAGAGTATCAGATCCCATGGAACCGGACTACAGACAGTTGTGAACTGTCATGCAGGTGCTGGGAATTGAACCCAGGTCTTCTGGAAGAGCAGCCAGTGCTCTTAACGGCTGAGGCATCTCTCCAGCCCCGGTTACTGGATATTGGTCATTCACCAGCCCCTCTGTGTTCGCAGTACACGTTTGTTCTCACTGAAAATACAAGTGCTTGCTTGTCTTGAGAAGACCGAGCTTTATGTAGGCTGTGCTGTCTATGGCCACCTAAGACCAAAGGACTTTCCCTTGTCACATGCTGGGTGAATTCATTGGACCACCTTGGGGATCACGGAGTCTGGCTTGCAGCTCCACTTGTGTGCATAGCTCTGTGACTGTGACTAGGTTCCACCAGAGCTCTAAGCCCTCGTTTCTTGGTCTGTAAAATGAGAGCACAGCAAACCTTACAAAACTCATGGAATTTTTTTTTTTTTTTTTTGAGAGAGACCTGTAGGCAATAGGGGGCAGCAGTTTCCCACTTTAGGTGACAAGAGAGAGGTAGAGCTGTGGTGACAGTGTCTTACAGAGATGAAGTCCCTCAACCTTGGCCAGTGTTCCTCCACCTTCCAGCCCCACACAGCACACACACACCCCGTTCCCCAGCAGGTCAGCTCTTTAGAAAAGCGCCCAAGGACAAATTTGTTTTCATGTAGAAACTCAACATTAATTTTTAATTTGGAAGAGATTAAATGCTATTCTAACATCACCCAGCCACCCAGCCAGGATTTCAAATAGGAAAATTTAACATCTGGGGAAAACACAAAAAGCTGTAGGTTGTAGGTTTATTGTATGAGCCAGGTGTCCAAATACAAAGGCCTTCAGAAATCAGGCAATTTGGTTTAGGTAATGAGAAGAGCTGCGGCAGCCCAGGCTGGCTTCAAACTTGAAGCAACCCTCCTGTTTCAGCTTCCCAAGGGCTAGAAATGTAGACATGAGCCCACCACTCTCAGCTCTCAATTCCTGGTGGTTGTTGGATTGTCTGAAACTCACTGCTGTAGATCGGGCTGACCTCAAACTCACAGAGATAGTCTTGCCCCTGCCTCCTGAGTGCCAGATTAAAGCCGTGCGCCATCATGCTCAGCCTCTCCTTTGTGTTTACTGAATGAACTTCTCAACATCGTGCTTGTGAAAGTCACCATACCATTGCATAACGGAAATCCTTTTTCACTGCTGCGTAGTACTTCACTGGATGAATTTATCAATCCCTTCTGCCGACCATAGAAATTCCACTTATGCCCAGCTTTGCACCATTTTGAGTAAGGCTGCTGGTGGCGTTCTTCTCTCACTCCCATTAAGGTTAAGCTGCAACCTAAGAGTTGAATTTCTTGGTCCCAGAGCAAAAGAGTATTTAGACTGGCCAGCTTTGCCTATTGCGCTCCAGGCAGCAGGGAGTGAAGCTCTGACCTTGGCGTTCTGGAACTGACAACTCAATCTTGGGTCTGAAATGGGAGGATGTGAGAGATGAAGGAGGCTGAAGACGGAGGGAGAGCCCAGAACCTTCCCTGCAGCCCCTGGAGAGTGACAGGAAGCCCGGAGGAGATTTGTCAGACACCACGGCGATGAAGTTGTTGGAATTTCTGCCCTTGCAGCCGGAGGAAGAGGGAGGAAGAAGAGGAGGAACATCAGTAGACGTGGGAGGGAAGAGGAGGAGGAGGGCGAGGCAGGTAGCAGAAGACATGGAGGAGGTAGAGAAGAGGGAAGAGGGAGGCGCGGGAAGGAGGGGGAGGACAGGGCAGGAAAGAGAAGGGCTGCGGGGCTGCAGCAGCTGCCATGGGCTGTGAGGAGGGCGTCGTGAGTGGGAGTGGGAGATTATTTCAGCTCGAGCCTATTCCTGGTCTCCCTCTGCTGCTGCTGCTGCTGCTGGTGGAGCACCGTCCACGCTGGAAAAGCGCCGCGGCTGCAGCCCGCCCGCCACCGTCAGGCCCCACAGTCGCCTTGCCAACCCTTCTCAGACCCCTTCCGCGGAATCACTGCTCCCCTTGGGCTTGCCTGCTCGCAGGCGATCTTGTGGTGTGACACCGGCCTGTGGCTCTTTCCCCTACATAGCCATGCCATGGGGGCAGGGGGTCCCACACCGGCCTGGAGTTTTCTCCCCACGCCCTCTGGGGAGTTTTCGTCTGTGCGATCCCATTCCTGCCGCTGGCACAAGTATTTCTTCTTCTCCCCCACAGCGGAATCGACGTTGGTCAAGAGTCCGTGGATGCTGTCATTCTTTGAAATCCTGGTCTTTATTTAAAAGGCCAAAAAACCAAAGAAGAAAGCCTTTGCAGGGAGGCGTTTTTAATTTATCTGTTTATTCATTTGGCAGGGAGGGATATGTCACCAAGTGTACGACAAGCAGTAGATAATGCTTGGGAGTTGGCTCTCTCCTTTTACCAGGTAAGACCTGGTACTAGAACTCAGGTCCTCAGGCTTGGTGGCAAGCACCTCTCCCCTTGAGCCATATAACAACCCAAAGCCTTTTTGAATCAGGGTCTTGTTATGTATCCTTGGCTTGTTTTGGGGATAATCTTTTTGGACACTGTGGGAAGTAGTGCCTCTGTCCTTCCTCACCTGCCTCATCAGATTGGTTTAATAAAGAGCTGAACAGCCAATAGCTAGGCAGGAGAGGATAGGCGGGACTTCCTGGAGAGATAGGAACTCTGGGAAAGAATCTGAGATTCACCAGCTAGACTCAGAGGAAGTTGAATATATAGTACTGAGGAGAGGTAACGAGCCACGTGACAGAATGTAGATTAATATAAACAGATTAATTTAAGTTTTAGGAGCTAGTTGGGAATGAGCCTAAGCTAAGGCCAAGCTTTCATAATTAATAAGAAGTCTCCATGTCATTATTCTGCAGTTGACAGTCCAAAGAGAGACCCATTACGCTGGCTAGCCTGGAACTCACTATGTAGAACTCAGACATATGGAGATCCACCTGCCTCTGCCTCCTGAGTGCTGGGGTTAAAGGTGTGTGCCACCATGCCAGGTCTAAAGAAATAAATAGTTTTGAGACAGAATCTCATAACACAGGACCTTTTGAGACAGGATTTCTCTGTGTAGCCCTGTAAGCCCTGAAAGACCAGGCTCTGTAGACCAGGCTGGCCCTGAACTCAGAGACCTGCCTGCGTCTGCCTCCCAAGTGCTGAGATTAAAGGTGTGTGCCACCACTGCCCAGCTTTTCTTTTTTAATATCTGATTTGTGTAAGCACACACGCCTGTGTGGAGGTCAGAGGACAACTTCCAGGAGTGGGTCGCGGGGATAAAATTCAGGTTATCAGCAGATGCCTTTACTGAGCTATCCCTCCAGCTCCAGCTTTGAACCCTTGAACCTCCTGTCTTTATCCCCCAAGTGTGAGGATTACAAACACAAGCCACCAAGACTAGCAAAAGCCATACAGTTGACCGGTGAAGTTTTATTTTTAAATAAGATGATTTTTTTTTTGAGACAGAGTTTCTCTATGTAGTTTTGGTGCCTGTCCTGGATCTCACTCTGTAGTCCAGGCTGGCCTTGAACTCACAGAGATCTGCCTGGCTCTACCTCCTGAGTACTGGGATTAAGGCGTGCGCCACCCCCGCCGGCTGACTGCCTGTGTCTTAACAATTTATTTTTATGTGTGTATGTGTGTGTGTGTGTGTGTGTGTGTGTGTGTGTGTGTGTGTGTGTGTGTGCAGGCTGGAGTCTGTGGAGCCCAGAAGAAAGCTGTGCCCACCCCCAGGAGCTGGAATTTCAGAGTAGCCTCAGAGGCTCTCTCCACCCACTGTGCCTATTTCAATGAGGTTCAGTTCCGTTTGGAATGGATGGGTCCTCCAGCAGGCTGGCCTCTTTTCTTTGCTTTCTTCCTATTTATTTACTTACTTATTTTATTTTTTTGAGAAGGGGCAGTGTTTCACTGTGTAGTCCAGGCTGGCTTTGAACTCCTGACCCTCAGGCTCCTAAGCACTGGGATGTAAGCCTCTCTGCTGTTTCTATTATCTCACACTCCATCACCAGCCCACACTTGCCCGCCACGCCCCACTCAGCATTCATTCAGTCCTATTCTCCACTCAAGACCAGAGCTTCCTTTTAGGCTGGGTGGACCATCATTGTGAGTCTCAGTGAAGCAGCATTCTTGGGTTCTTCTGTGGAAGCTGGGATGTTGTGATCCTGGTTTACCATATCCGTCCCACCTTGGCAGAGACTTGAGATCCCAGCTCAGCCCCTTGGAGGCCTCAGGAGGGATGGGATTTTAGAATACGTGCGAGCAGATTCACAGGTTCACGTAGGGAAGCCGGGATGATGTCTAGAGAGGGGGAGAGAGATTCAGAGGAGCAAGAGAAATAGAGGCAGGCCACATCTTGAGAATCCTTGTTTGAAACCCTGCAATGTGACCCACACCTGTCATCCCATCACCCAGCAAGTGGAGGCAGGAGGATCACCAGGAGTTCAGAGCCAGCCTGACCTGCACACGACAACCTTAGCTCAAACAACAAACAAAACAGGGCTGGAGAGATGGGTCACTGGTTAGAAGAACTGGCTGGTCTTGCAGAGGACCCATGTTCAGTTCCCAGCACCCACAGGGCAGCTCACAACTTATAACTCCAGCTCCAGGGGATCTGACGCCCTCTTCTGGCCTCTTTAAGCACCCAGCCCCTACCCACCGCACAGGCATAAATAAATAAAAGATTTTTTTTTAAGAAATGAAGGGTTGCATTAATGGAGATGATTGTATAAAAAATAAATCTAGGTCTCGAGAGATGGCTCAGCGGTTAAGAGCACTGGCTGTTCTTCCAGAGGTCCTGAGTTCAATTCCCAGCAACCACATGGTGGCTCACAACCATCTACAATGAGATCTGGCGCCCTCTTCTGGCCTGCAGGGATACATGCAAGCAGAACACTGTATACATAATAAATAAATAAATCTTTAAAAAAAAAATAGATCTAGCCAGGCGGTGGTGGCGCACGCCTTTAATCCCAGCACTCGGGAGGCAGAGGCAGGCGGATCTCTGTGAGTTCGAGGTCAGCCTGGTCTCCAAAGCGAGTACCAGGAAAGGCGCAAAGCTACACAGAGAAACCCTGTCTCGAGAAAAAAAAAAAAAAAAAATAGATCTAAAAGACACCAACAGCCTTTCTGGGGACTTCACATGCTTTAAACACTCCTCATCAAAAACCACAAGGGACAAAAATCTCTATGATAGAAACTGTTTCCTATTTCACAAATGAAAATAATCCAGATAAAAAGGCAGTGATTTTCCTGAAGCCATACTGTGGTTCTACAACAGCAATGTGAACTTGGCTCCACAGTCAATTTCTTTTTTCTTTTTTCTTTTTCTTTTCTTTTCTTTCTTTCTTTCTTTTTTTTTGTTTGTTTTTCAAGACAGGGTTTCTCTGTGTAGTTCTTTTTTTCTTTTATTTACTTATGTATGTATATGTATTTATTCATTTATTTTGTTTGTTTGTTTTTTGTTTGTTTGTTTGTTTTTCGAGACAGGGTTTCTCTGTGTTGTTTTGATGCCTGTCCTAGATCTTGCTCTGTAGACCAGGCTGGCCTTGAAATCACAGAGATCTGCCTGACTCTGCCTCCCAAGTGCTGGGATTAAAGGTGTGTGCCACCACAGCCTGGCTTGTTTTGTTTTTCAAGACAGGGTTTCTCTGTGTAGCTCCGGCTGTCAAGGAACTCACTCTGTAGACCAGGCTGGCCTCGAACTCAGACATTTGCTGTTTCTGCCTCCTCAGTGCTGGGATTAAATGTGTACATCACCACCACCTGGTGAGCTGGTGTCCTACTTTTTAGTCCTTGCTGGCCTGAAACTCACACAGAGATCTGCCTGCCTCTGACTTCTGAGTGCAGGACCTCACCCAGATTTCAAATTGTTAATTTTTGCGTGTAGGCACACATGTGGCCACCCACATCCTAGCACACTCAGAGTCAGAGGACACTTTGCAGAGTCCATTCTGTCCTTGGACTGTGAGTCCTGGGGATGGAACCCCAGTCACAAGACTTGGTGACAATTACCCTCTGAGCTTGCTACATCACTCATCAAGTCCTTGATCTGCTCCCCCCCACACACTTCATGGTCCCCCTGCCTCCACATCCAGCATGCTGGCGTTGCAGGTGTGTGCCGCCAGACCCCCAGCTCACACTGCTTGATGAATGGCTTATAGTCTGTTGGTTACCATGGTAACTATCTTACCCCCTCTGAGGGTTTCCCTCTGTTGCCAGCCTGCCCTGGCTCCAACTAAGCCGGCTGATGAACACACAGCAGAGCCTTTGCACAAATGTCACAGGTGTTTTGTGACCTTTGCCTTTTATTCTGCACCGGAGGCCCTCCTCCTCCAGGAAGCCTTCTCTGATCTCCCCACCCAGCTAAGTGTAAAACTGGGTATGCGGCTGATGCCATGTTGGGTCACTGTTGATATATCCCTCCTCAACTCTGGGAGAATATATTTACCTTTCTGAACAGGTGCACGGTTTACTTTAATAAAATTCTAAAGATGGAGCTGAGCACCACAGTACACACCTGCAATCCCAGCACTCTGGAGAACAGACAGGAAGATCTTTACGTGTTCAAGGCCAGCCTGGTCTTGGTCTATATAGTGAGTTCCAGGCCAACCAACCCTACACAGTGAGATCTTGTTTCAAAACTGATTGATAAACCAGGCGATGGTGGCATACGCCTTTTATCCCAGCACTCGGGAGGCAGAGGCAGGTGGATCTCTGTGAGTTCAAGGCCAGCCTGGGCTACAGAGTGAGTTCCAGGACAGCCAAGGTTACATAGAGAAATCCATTGGTTGGTTAATTAATTAAATAAATTAAATAGGGTCAACAAGATGGCTCAGTTTATAAATAAAATAAGGGTATTCCTCTCTTGGACCGCTTCCTTCTCTTGAGAGTTCGTCCTTGGATATCTTTAGTAGGTCTATATTCACTCTGCTTTAAAAACGTGTATATACACAGCTGGGTGGTGGTGGTGCACACCTTTATCACTCTGAGAAACAGAAGCAGACAGATCTCTGAGTTCGAGGCCAACTTGGCCTATACAGCAAGTTCCAGGACAGCCAGGGCTTCACAGAGAAACCTTGCCCCGCCCCCAACACACACACACACACACACACACACACACACACACACACACACACACACACTCGAGACAGTTTTGGAGTGATACAGTCGCCCCAGGGTTTACAGACACATTAAATAATTAAATAAGCTAAAATGCACAGTGCGCTTGGAACAGAGCGGGAGAGAGTTCTCCCGGTGCTGAGCTGGGCTGTGTTGGTCAGCTACCTGCCAGATGTTCAGCAGATTCCACAGGAAAGTGCAGCCTCCAGTGCAACAGTTTTCCTCCTGTGAAGTAGCTCCCAGTGCTACTGATCTCAGTACAGCCACCCCATTCAGTGTAGCAGCCTCCAGTGCAGCAGCCTGGGGGTCAGACAAAAACCCAGCTACAGTATATATATTGTCTGTTTGTTTTGTTGAAACAAAGTTTCTCCATGTAGCTATGTCTGTCCTGGAACTCACTCTGTAGACCAGGTTGGCCTGGAACTCAGTGATTCCCCTGCCTCTGTTTCCCCAGTGATGGGACTAAAGGCATGTTCCACTACTGCCCAGTTTCTTTATACATTTCTCTGTGATAAAGTTTAATTCATAAATTAGGCACAGTTCAAGAGTTAGGATTTTTGTTTGGTTGGTTTTGTTTTTTGAGACAGGGTTTCTCTGTGTAGTTCTGGCTGTCCTGGAACTCACTCTGTAGACCAGGCTGTCCTGGAACTCACAGAGATCCGCCTGCCTCTGCCTCCTGAGTGCTGGGATTAAAGGCGTGCGCCAACACTGCCCGGCTCAAGAGTAAGGCTTTTTAACAATAAAGTAGGATTACTCTAATAATATACTGTATTTAAAGTTATTTAAAATTTATAAATTGTTTCTTTCTGGAAAGATCGAATGTTTCCAGACAGTGGTTGGGGGTTTGTAACTGAGACCGCACATACACACACACAGAGAGAGAGAGAGGGGGGGGGGGGGGGACGATGACAAAAAAACCCAGAGATTGAGGTGGGGGCTACTGCAACCTCTAGGCTTTCTCAATTTTTTTATGTAAATGAGATAAAATGTGCTTTAATCCTAGCACTCAGGAGGCAGAGGCAAGAGGATCTCTATGAGTTTGAAAACCAACCTGGTCTTCATAGCGAGTTGCAGGTAGCCACTCAAAACAAACAAAACCAACAAAATTTCTGTCCTGAAGAGCCAGGGACCTCTCAGTCAGACAAGTGGAGGCCTCCTCAAGCAGAACCTAATGCTATGTATGTAGTAGGCAGTTCACGATGGTGGGAATTCACGGGGTTCCTCCTCCACGCGTGGGAACAGAATAGTTGGGGCTGGGGGCAGATTCAGGATAGTCTCTCTTGGTGTGGAATGGAGTCTGATGGACAAGTGGATTTGGCGAAGCCAAAGGACGAAAGGAGCTCAGGACCAGTCTTGGGACTGAGACCCAAATCCCCAGCCAGTCTTCTTCCACCGACAAGTGACGTTTTGGCTGTAAGCAGCTATGAGTTAGTGGCGGGGCAAGCGGGGCAGCCAGCGGCTTCGGAGACCGAGGACACTTTGCGTTGTTGGCTGAAGTCGCCTGAGATTCTGCTGGAGCACAGGGTGGTGTGCCACCGAGTTGGGGTAGACAGCGGAGCCGAGGGGAGAGTAGACCTGAGGGGGTCAGAGGTTCCCCAGGATGAGCTGAAGTCGGGGTAGTGCACTGGGTGGCTCTGGGGACCGAGGACCCCTATGCGCTGTGGGCTGCTGTCCCCGAGGCGCCTGCTGAAGTGCAGGGTGGGGAGCCGTGGAGTCGAGGTGAGAAACGGAGGAGCTGAGAGCCTCTAGCTGCCGGGGTCCTGCACGAGCTGGATCGCAGCAGGGTGAGCCCACCCCATGACCCTATCCCTCCGCAGACAGACTCCGCCCCCTCCTGCAGCCGCCAATGGCCGTGCGCGGTGGCCTCCCCGCTGCCCGGGAGGCGGAGCGCGGCTGGAGGAGGCGGAGCAGGGCTGGGGTCGCGGGGACCGGAGCCCGGGAGGCGGGACCGGAGCCAGGGGCGGAGCTTCGGGACCAGCGGGGGCTGCCGCACCGGGACCCCCGGGGGACGGAGACGCGCGCCCCTCTCCCAGCCCACGTCGCCTCGCAGCGTCCCCGCGGGGAGGAGCCGGCCACCCGGAGTCACTAGGCGTTTCCAAAGTTTGGATTCACCTCCCCGGGAGGAGTCTCCGGGCCGCGGTCCCTCCGGGCACCGGGCGCCACCCGCCTCCCAGGCCGGGACCCGCGTCGACCATCGCTCGGTGTCGGAGCCGCAAGTCGGGAGGCGCCGCGGGCCTGCGCACGCGCCGCCGCCCTCGCCATCCTCCCCGCGGTGCTCCAGCTCTCCCCCCCGCCACCCACACCCAACTCCCGCCCCCCAAGTTCACGAGTTACGCGAGTGGACGGAGGGCGCGGGGCCCGCGCGGGGCCATGGAGGAGCCGCTGGGGTCGCCGCCCGCCGCCCTGTCGGCGCTGGAGAAGAACGTGGCGGAGCTGACCGTCATGGACGTGTACGACATCGCGTCGCTCGTGGGCCACGAGTTCGAGAGGGTCATCGACCAACACGGCTGCGAGGCCATCGCGCGTCTCATGCCCAAGGTCGTGAGGGTCCTGGAGATCCTCGAGGTGCTGGTTAGCCGGCACCATGTCGCGCCCGAGCTGGACGAGCTGCGCCTGGAGCTGGACCGGCTGCGCGTGGAGAGGATGGACCGCATCGAGAAGGAGCGCAAGCATCAGAAGGTGGGCGGAGGCCTCAGTCTGCCGGTCCGGGCAAGGGGCTCCGACTCCTTGGGTGCCATTCGGTTCTGGGCAGCCGCTAGTTTCCTTGTGGATGAGTGTACACAGTGCCTAGAGTACAAGAGAATGTTCAAGGGGTGTTGGGAGGGAGGGGGGAGGGAGGCCCTGGTCGTCTTGGCCCGGCTTGGAGCACTGAGTCGCTGTGTGACCTTGGGTAACTTGCTGAGGCTCTCTGAGCTTTGTTTCCTGGTCTGTCCGACGGTGATTACAGTAGAACCCACCTACAAGGATCAAATGGGATGCAGTGGGCACAGTACTTAGTATTATTTTATTCCAGGAAGGAAGTCAGTCCCCGCCCACCCTTCTTTGTGACCAAGGTGTGACACTAGATGTCCAGCCCTTCCTTTTCATCCTATCTGAAGTCCCTCAGAGCCCTCAGAGTGAGCGCCAGTCCTGAGCCCCCATCCCGGGCTTCGTGGTAGCAACTTTCTTCCCAGGGTCCCCCCAGTTTATTCGCCTGCACCCCGAGGTGCCTTCCCGGCCTTGGGCTTGCCTTTGATTCTTTTAAAACTATAAAGTGAGGATATTCTTCACTTTACGGATGAGGAAGCAGAGGGTCCGGATGCAAAAGGGATTCACCCCAGGTTACCGACGGGAGTCCCTGCCCTCGGGAGATACTTCCGGGGTCTCTTCCCCAGTCTGGTTGAATCAGGGCACCGAATAGCTCCAAGTGGCTTTCAGGCCCACCCTCTGCCCCAAGAGCTGTCATCTGCCTTTGGGAGACCAGACCAGACCAGACTAGGTGCCCGGGGTAGGGAAGTGGGAGACATGTGGTTTCCTGCCCAAACCTCAGCCTGGGCCGCTAGCTTTTGACGGACCTCTTCCGACTGGGGATGGGAGGAAACTCCTTTTCTCTGGATGCTGGAACCTGTTCTGGCTTGCTGTGTGGCCTCAGGAAGTTTGGTTGGCCTCTCTGAAACTCCCTGGCAGGCCATCCTCTATTGTGTACTGTTGGGATGGACCTTAAGTTTTCTGAGACAACGGTCAAAACTAGGTGTTCGGCCTCACCCGGAGGACAGGCCATGGGTGTGTGTGTGTGTGTGTGTGTGTGTGTGTGTGTGTGTGTGTGTGTGTGTGAGCATTATGGTCAGGCCTGGCTGTGTTTATCCCCCCCACCCCACCCCTTGTCCTGTGCCCTGGGGTCAGGAAGGAAACTGTGCTCCTCAAAGCCAGCTGCATTTCCAGGGTCACACTTGGAGCCGGAAAGTGCCTCCCTCGGTCCTGTAATTAATTTCCAGAATCTCAGGATCGCTGGGACGCTGGAGCCAGACAGCCTGGTTTTAAACCCCACAAGTTGGCAGGCCATGGGCTCTGGGACAGATCGCTATCCTGTCTGTGTCACGGTGCCCTCTGCTATCCCGAGACAATCTCAGTCCCCACCCTGGAGGACAGTGATGAGCCTTGGGTTGGGGGCAGCCAGTGGACACAAAGGGCATAGGCCAGAACCTGGGGCGGGCAAGATGATCCATTGGGTAAAGGTGTTTGTCACTAGAGGCCCAAGGCTCAGAGGTTTTCTGGGGAGACACACTGAGATGCCCCCAGGGGTTATTGATGCCCCCACCTAGGCATTTCTACTTCCCCCTTCCCCCCAGATATTCCACCTCTCCTGGAGGGCCTCCGGGAGGGAGGTCCTTGCCGTCCAGCTGAATCCTGACTATGGGCTCAGGCCGGGTGTCTGCTGGAGGTCCTGCTGGCACTTTTTCGTGTCCCCTCCCAATGCTTGCTTTCTGCTGTGCCTGGGCTGGGCCATCACAGGTCACCAGAGTCAGCTGGAATTCTCAGCTGCACTTGTTGCTTCAGAATATCACCAGCTGCAGCCAGGAAGCTGGCACCAGGGCTTGTTTGTAAACAGCTAGAGTGGAACCCCTCCTCCCCAGCCCGGGCCTCTTTGTGTGGCTTCTCCGTAGGGTCAGAACAGGCCCCTTCGTCCTCGGGTCTCTTCTACAACCAGAGACAGCTTCGAGCTATTTTTTTTTTTTCCCCTCCCACAAAAACCTCAGCAGCCCTTGATCTGGCTCCCGGCTCCCCCTACCCTCCCACCCTTCCCTCTCTCTCTGTAAACATAGCTTCAGAATGGCTGCGTCCTACCCTTCCACAGACACATAGACTTACCCCATTGGGCTCATGGCTCAACCCCAGGCCACGGACTCCTGGTTCTGCCTGATTAGGCAGTGCACAACCCTATGGGCATGCCATGCTGCTCAAAGTGCTCTCCCGGGCGATGTGGGCAGTACCAAGCAGAGGGAAGCCGAGTCGGGTCCTCAAGTCAGGCAGCAGGTGGGTGACAGAATACGGAGAGTGGGGGGCTGCGTGGGTATGCCTGCACGGAGCACACCGTGTGTGTTGTTCACTCAGCAATCACATGGATAGAGTTGTAAAGCTGGGATTCATGCTCAGCAAGCCCTCTACACTCCACACCCCCAAACCCCAGATGTACTTCCCGTGTTCCCGGCACCCTTCTGGGGACTTGGGGATGCAAGTGAAGGTCTGGCCCCTGTGGGCCTGCAGTACTAGGGCCATGCCATTCCATAGCAACAGGAAGTACATGCTAGGAGGAAACATGTGAAGTTTATTTTCACACAGAGAATGGAAACCATGTATATCCATGACACTTTCGTTCTCGCACGGATTCAGCATAAAAATTGCTGTGTTCTAGTTTCTCTGTGGTGCTGCAGGTGAAATCCAGGGCCTCAAGCGTGCTAGGCAGGTGCTCCTCCACCGCCCCCTGGTATAAGAATTGTTGAGTACTTATTATTTAATTTTGGTTTTTATATATAAGTGTTTTGCCTGCATGTATGTCTGTGGGCCACATGCTTCATGCTCACAACGGCCAGAAGAAGATGACTGGAGTTATAGATGGTTGTGAGCCCCCATGTGGGTGCTGGGAATTGAACCCGGGTCCTCTGGAAGAGCAGCCAGTGCTCTTGACTGCTGAGCCATCTCTCAGGATCCAATACTTTTTTAAAAAATATTTTTTAACCTTTTTTTTTTTTTTTTTTTTTGCTTGAAACAAGGTTTCTCTGGAATCCTCTCTGTAGACTAGGCTGGACTTGAACTCAACAGAGAGCCACCTGCTTCTGCCTCCCTAGGATTAAAGGCATGCATCGCCATGCCTAGCCTGCATACAGTTTTCATTTATTTATTTTCTATTTTTGAGGCAGGGTCTGATGTATCCTAGGCTGGCCTAGAACTTGTTATACATCAGAGGATGACCTTGACCCTCCGATCCTCCTGCCTCTTACCTCCCTGGTGCTGGAAATATGGGTGTGAGCCACTGGGCCTGGGAATGGTACCAAGGCTTTGTGCATGCCGGGCAAGCACCCTACATACTGAGCCACAGCCCCGGGCTCCATCCCCTTTTTTTTTTTTTTTAAGTTAAAACATTTTATTACATTTATTTATTTATTTATTTTATTTATGGCCAGGAGCTACACACGTGGAAGTCAGAGGACAAGCCACAGGAGTCACTGTGTCCTTCTACCATACGGGTCCCTGGTCAAGTCAGGCCTGATGAGAATGGGCCCCCATTCTTCTCGTAACCTCCCGTTTGGAATCCAGCATGTATTTCACCTGTCCTAGCGTGAGTGCATACATTTAAAAATAAACAGGGATGTCCGCTTATGATTAAGTGCCGTGAAGGAAGTAAAACAGGGAGCCATGATGGAGGTTGTCTAGGAGGGAGGGAGACTGTCGGGGAAGTTCCTGATGCGGCATTGTCTGCCTTGAGGACTGGGTGAAGTGAGGAGCCAGCCACGGAGAGGTCTTGGGGGAGGCCCATACCCACAAGCAGACACACACACCTACATATGATTAAAAATAAATCTTTGAGGTTGGGGATTTAGCTCAGTGGTAGAGCGCTTGCCTAGCAAGCGCAAGGCCCTGGGTTCGGTCCTCAGCTCTGAAAAAAAAAAAAAATCTTAAAAAAAAAAAAGGAAAAAGAGAAAAGGACTGGGCTGTAGCCCAGCTGGTAAAGTGCTTACCTAGCTTGCATGAGGACCTGGGTTCGAATCCCAGCACCGTAGAAACCAGACATGGTAAGCATGCCTGTAATCCTAACACTTGAAAGTGGAGAAGGTGAGGATGTCAAGTTCAGCCTCGTCTACGTAGGGAGTTTGAGGCCAACCTGGGCTACATGAGAGGAAAAAAAAAACCCCAACTGTGGCTAAAATCTATATTCATCTCCTGTGGCCGATATAACATTACAGCACTAAAGGTTCAAAGGAGAAATGTGTTGTAATTCGTGCAGTGGGTCACTGAAGTACAGTGGACAGGACTGGGTAACCATTCTGGAAGCCAGGAGTCAGAAATGGGTGACGCTCAACAGCTGGACCTGGTGGTGCATTTGGCAGGCTGAGGCAGGAGGGTGGCAAGTTTTAGGCCAATCTGGGCAACTTAATGATGCTCTGTCTCAAACAATACACAAAGGGCTGAGGGAGGGTGCTTGAGGTGTGCAAGGCCCTGGGCACTGTCCCCAGCACCAAAAACTATAACATTAAAAAAAACACAAAACACCCCAGGGTGTCAGGGAGGCTCCATTGATTTAGGATGCTCTAGGGGAAATCTTTGCATTTTTCGGCTTCTGTGGTCTGCATCCCCCGGTTTATGGCCCCTTCCTTCACCCTCAGAGCCAGTGTGTAACATCTTCTAGGTGCTAGCCTATGCCTCGCCCTCCCACTCTGACCCCTGCTGACCTTTGACAAGAACTCTATGGTCACATCGACCCACCAGATCTTCTGGAGGCCAAAGTCCCTTTTGCTGTAGAAGGTGACATACTGTTAGGTTCTGGGGACTAGCACATGGGTGTCTTTGTGGGGGCCACGGTTCCATCTGCTTAGCTGGTTACTCCTGATAGTCACTCAGGCCTCTCTGTGTTCAGCCTGTCCCAGCCGGGGTCAGAGGAAGGGTCTGGCCCCGTTTCCAGGCCACCCCTGTGTGCAGGACGGTCCCTGACCATTACTCCATCTCTTCTCTGCCTAACGTGACACTTCACTCGGCTTGTGACCTTGAACCAGCTGTCGGTGTACATAGTCACGGGCCAGTTTCCGGGCAGAGAAGAAGGGATGGGGGAACGTCTCTAGGAGATGAGGGAGGGTGGTGCTGGATGTCTGGCCACCTAGCCAGCCTGTGACAGACTGTAGGAGGGGAAGGGTGGCCACATCCTGACTGTGATGGCACCTTCTGTGTCCCCAGTGCCATTTTAAACCCTTCCCATCCAGCTGACTATCTCCTCTTCCCAGCAGTCCTCAAAGGGACATACTGTTGTCATTTCTCGGACATCCACGGTTTAAAGAACTTGCCCAAGATCAGCTGTTTGTAGTAGGAACAGAGTTCAAGCCTGGGTTGGCATATCCAGGCCTGGTGGTACAAGCCTGTAATCCTAGCTACTGGGGAGGTTGAAGCAGGAAAATCAAAACAAGGTCTGCCTATGCTACAGAGTGAGTTCAAGATCAGTTTGGACAACTTAGTGAGACCATGTCTGAAAAGAGGTCAGCAGATGTGGCTCATTGGTAGAGCCCCTGCCTAGAATCCCCCATTGAGGGGCTGGAGTGTGGCTCAGTAGTAGAGTAACTGCCTAGAATCCCCCAATGAGGGGTTGGGAGTGTGGCTCAGTGGTAGAGCTCCTGCCTAGAATCCCCCAGTGAGGGACTGGGGTGTGACTCAGTGGTAGAGCCCCTGCCTAGAGTCCCCCAGTGAGGGGCTGGGGTGTGGCTCAGTGGTAGAGCCCCTGACTAGAATCCCCCAGTGAGGGTTGGGGTGTGGCTCAGTGGTAGAGCCCCTGCCTAGAATCACCCAATTGAGGGGCTATGGCTGCCGTTCAGCTGGAGGATACTTGTGAGGCCCTGGGTTCCATTCCCAGCACCTTAAACAAGCAAGCTTGTGTTGACAGGATGCAAGTTGCTGTCCCTCAGCTTGGCTTGTAGCCGAGGCCACCGCCATGGTGCGCCCCAGCCTCCTTCAGGCCTCCGAGTGGTTGCTTCCGTGTTCACAGTTGAACGACTGAGAATGTTTGCATTGCCTCTGAAGAGGAACCTGTGCGCACTAACCATCACTCCCAGTGCCTCTCAGAGCTCTGGCCAGAAGCCCCAGGTTACCTCTGCCACTGTGGATGTGCCCGTTGGGACATTTCATAGAAATGGCATTGCGGACTGTGTGACTTTTTTTTTTTTTTTTTTAACCTTTTAACCTGGCTTCTCTTCTTAGCTGGGGATCATGTTAGCAACATTTCATTCCTTTTTATGTCCAGATGATAGCCCGTTGTTGGGAGAGGTCGGTTTGATTTATGCCTCCTGGGCTGGTGGACGCTGGCTGGCTTTTTCCTGCTGTGAGCAACATTTCCAGCAGTTCTCAACCTGTGGGTCATGACCCCTTCAGGGGGAATCAAAAGACCCTTTCACAGGGGTTGCCTGAGACCATCAGAAAACACAGATATTTACATTACGATTCATAACAGTAGCAAAATTACAGATATAAAGTAGCTATGAAAATGTTATGGTTGGGGGCAGGGGTCACCACATCATAAAGGACTATATTAAAAGATCTTGCCGGGCGGTGATGGCGCACGCCTTTAATCCCAGCACTCGGGAGGCAGAGCCAGGTGGATCTCTGTGAGTTCGAGGCCAGCCTGGTCTCCAAAGCGAGTTCCAGGAAAGGCGCAAAGCTACACAGAGAAACCCTGTCTCGAAAAACCAAAAAAAAAAAAAAAAAAAAAAAAAAAAGATCTCAGTGTTAGGAAGGTTGAGAACCATTGTTCCAGACCTCTGAATGTATACATGATCATGTAGGTGTGGGCCTGTCTTTTCTTTCCTGGGTCTTCTTTATTTTTTGGTGGGGGAGGAGTGGCCCAGGCTAGCCTCTGACTCACCCCAAGTCTCAGCTTCTTCTTCCTTTTTTTCTTTTTCCCAAGACAGGGTTTCTCTGTGTAGTCCTAGTTATCTTGGAACTTGCGGTGTAGATCAGGCTGGCCTCGAACTCAGAGATCTGCCTCTCGAGTGCTGGGATTAAAGGCGTGCGCCACCACTGCTCAGCTCCTGTTTTTAATCCTTTTTAATAATGTGTGGGTTTGTGTGTCTGTGTATGGGTGTGAACATGTGACTGAAGGTATTGGGAACGAAACTCACATCCTCTGTTAGAGCAGTTCACTCTCTTAACCTCTGGGCCACTACCCCCGTCCTTTTTGAAATTGCATAGATTTTTTTTCTCTGAGATGTTCTTATAGTCTAGGTTAACCTCTTAACTTGAAGACATCCTCCTGCCTCAGCCTCAGCCTCCACAAACAGCTGGTAATGGAATAATCTCACTAATTTTCTTCCATGTCTTTCAAACCTGAAAGTTTTTGGTTCCCTCACTGAGGGAAACTGAGGCTCTGAGTGGTTATTGCAAGCTGCTCAGGCTGCCTTGAGTAGATGTCTTTCCCAGAGAGCAGAGGAACCCTGGCACTATGGCCCTGTCACAGGACCTCTGCAGCCTCTTTGTGCCTTGAAGAGGTGACTGGGGAATGTCGGGACTCTGTAGCCAGGGATGGCTTATCCACACAGCTGGAGAACACAGGTGTGGCCTGGACATGGACCATGTCACTTTGGTGCACACACCAGCAGAAGAGGCCCTGTGTGGCTCTGTGTGCCACCTGCTGGAGACCCGCTTCTATTGGGTGAAGGGGGTGACTCCAAGTCACACAAACAGAGCAGTTCTTGGATGGACAGGTGAGATCCTAGATGGCTCTGATCCTGCTCTGACCCTTGCTGTCCTCCCTACAGGAGCTGGAGCTGGTGGAGGATGTGTGGCGGGGCGAGGCGCAGGACCTCCTGTCCCAGATCGCCCAGCTGCAGGAGGAGAATAAGCAACTGATGACCAACCTCAACCACAAAGACGTGGGCTTCTCTGAGGAGGAGTTCCAGAAGCAGGAAGGTGAGGCACCCCGTCCCAGTGATCCCCATGACCACTCAGGCGGCTGCCTCAGTTCTGGAGCCTTTAGCCTCCGTGGGCAGATGGGAATCACATGTTGACTCTCGGATTACAGATGTGGATGTGGATGTCCAGATTACAGATGTGGATATGAACTCAATTAGCTGTCACGGTTTTCTGCCCTCCTACATGGTTCCTCTGGGCCCTGGGACACATTGGACAAGCCAGACCCTGGCCACTGGAAACTTTGTTTGAGCATAGCGGGGATAGGCAGCAAGTATGTGAACACTACATAGATGTCTTGTTTTGATGTATGCCAGCTGACACTTTGTGAGAGCTGAGATGGGGGCATAGGGTAGCAACTTGCAGTTGCTTTAGGTCATCCAGTCATTGGGATGGTCACAGTTCAGCCCTAATGAAGTGGTACATGGAGTCACCTTAGTGCCATGTACAGGTGGTACATGCCAAGGCCCTGGGGTAGGAGTGTTTGAGGGAAACCTAGAAGGCTAGGGTAAGAGAAGATGGTCGCAGCTGAGGGTGGCTGGAGATACGATCAGAGGGGTCCACGGTTGGGATTGTTCTCTGTGTTTAGAGATTGTAGGTTGTGGTCACAGGACAGGGTGACTACGATGGGGACAGCAATTCTGATTTGATTGGCACTGGAGGCCATCAATTGCCACCTGTCCCATAAACTTACCTGGGACCTTCATGCCTGACTCTCTCCTGGGGTGCTACCACTGCCCGGCTTGTTTTGTTTTTGAGACAAGGTCTCATTGTGTAGCTCTGGCTTTCCTGGAACGTGCTTTGTAGACCAGGCTAGCCTCCAATTTACAGAGCTCTGCCTCCTGAGTGCTGGGATTAAAGGAGTACACTATCACACCTGGCTGCTGGCTCTTCAGCCTGAGAAACCCCTGGCTGTCCACATAAAGCCACACCCTCTGGTTTGATGGACAGGATGAGGGCCCTGTAGAATCTGTGGTTACAACATTGAAAGGATAAAGTATGGGGCTGGGGTTGTGGCTCAGTCAATAGAGTCCTTGCCTAGCATGCATGAGGTGCTGGGTTGGATCCCAGGCATTGCACACACCAGCTGTGGTGGCGCACGCCTGTAATCCCAGCAGTCAGGAGGCAGCGGCAGGTGGATCTCTGTGAGTTCAAGGCCAGCCTGGTCTACACAGCATGTTCCAGGATAGCCAGGGCTGTAACACAGAGAAATCTTATCTCAAAAAAAAAAAAAAAAAAAAAAAGGAAAGTAATAAAACAATTAAAACAAACAAACAAAACATACAAGGGCCAGCGAGATGGTTCAGTGGGCACAGTGCTTCTGGCTAAGCCTGACCACATGGGTTTAACCCCCAGGTCCCACACGGTAAAGGGAGAGAATGGACTCTTGTGCATTGTCCTCTGACCTCCTCACAAGTGAGTGTGACATGCACATGTACACACGCACACAGCACATACATGTACACATACACAGAGACACACACACGTACACATGCATACCCATACACACAGACACACAGACACAGACACATGCATACACATACACACACATACATATACACATACACAGACACACACACACAGACACATGCATACCCATACACACAGATACACACAAATAAACGTAATAAAATTCAAAACAAATGAAATAAGGTACCGATAAGGACTGAAGGAAAAACAAAACATAGACAGTGGAATCCTGGTCTGGAATTCTCTTCTCATGGGTGTTCTTTTTGTGGAGAAGTGTTTGGTGGATTAGACATCGGAGTGTTACTGTCTGGAGCCAGGCCACACAGCTGTGACTCTGGACCCCAGCACTGACTTGCCACGTCATCTGACGGACTCACAAGACCTTTGTGTGCCTCTGTTGCCCAGGCTGAAAGGGACGAGGCAGGAGTCGCACCTCTCTTATAAGTTTGTCTGCCTTCTTAGTTTAGTGTTTTCAGGGTCTGTCTATATTTTAGTAACGTCAGTGGTTCTCTGTCTCTTTTCATAGCTGCATACTATTCCATTTCATAGATGGACCATGTCTATCATTCATCCACAGACAGGGCTTTCTGGTTTCATCCACTTTGGGGCTGCTGTGAATATCTTTTGGGTGTTTGTGGGAGACCTGGTTTCAGCTCTATGGGGTCCGATTCTAGGAGTGGAATTGTGGAATCATTTTATTTAGGGAAAAAAAGTCTTGGTTTTACCTATGATAGTCCTACCATGCACCCAGAGGCTTCTGGGTGTGATCTGGGAACCCCACTGCCCACTCTAAGGAAGCCTCAGAGGCCTTGGGCAGCCCTGAGCTGCTTTCCCTGTGGCCCCTTCCCTCTGGGACTGTGGCTCTTCCCTTGCAGCTTTCCCAGGCCCTGCTGACCCGTGTGGACCAGCCTCAGGTGTGCACAGGAGATGGGCTTAGCATTGAGTGTGCCCAGCTTCCACAGAACTGGCGGTGTTCTCCATGCCTACAGCCCCTGCCCGAGCGAAGAGGCAGGCAGATGCCAGGCTGCCTTCAAGGTTATTTTTATTTTGTGGGGAAACCATGGGAACACAGCAGGAGCCAAGTGTTCCCCACCTGCTAGAGGAACAGGCATGGGGCAGGCAGTGCCCTGGGATAAAGAGGGCCGGTGCTGGTGACCTTGAGTCCCAGTCAGGAGTGACATGGAGCAGGGCTGGGGTCCAAGGGCCACCTGAGGACTCAGGTTCAGGGGTCAGATTTCTGTACAGGGGAGCTAGGGGGAAGAGGAGTGCTCAGAGGACCTCTCCCTACGTGGGCGTCTGGATTTGTGAGTAGTGGCAGGTGCTGTGCTTAGGTCTCTTATATCTCACCGCAGAAGTCTTACAGATTAAAAAATTCCCTCTGGGGGCTGGAGAGATGGCTCAGTGCTTGGGAGCACTGGCTGCTCTTCCAGAGGACCTGGGTTCAATTCCCAGAACCCACATGGCAGCTCATAACCGTCTGTAACTCCAAGATCTGACACCCTCACGCAGACATACACGCAGGCAAAACACCAATGCACATAAAATAAAAGTAAATAAAATAAAAAAAAAATCCCCTCTAGTAGCCAGGCATTGGTGGCTCTCATCTTTAATATCAGCACTCGGGAGACAGAGGCAGGAGGGTCTCCGTGAGTTCCAGGCCAGCCTGGTCTACAGATGGAGTCACAGGACAACCAGAGCTATGTAGAGAAACTCTGTCTCAGAAAAACAAAACAAAACGGAAATCCCCTCTAAATCTCTCTGGGACTCTGTCTAGCTATAGAGCTGGACACACAGGGCTGTGAATTGACTGCCCAGCACAGGACAGAAGGGGTGCAGAGGGACTCGCGTGGGTCTGCCAATGGCCCTTGGGCTCGGGGGCAGTGACTCTGTCGCCGGGAACAGAGCAAAGCTGACCACACAGTCGCTTTTGTTGTTTCTTGTAGAGTTTATTTTGTTTGTGTGTCTGCCTGCATGTATGTCTGTGCACGACGCGTGTGCCTAGTGCCGTGGGTCACCATGTGGGTGCTGGGAGCTGAACCCGGGTCCCCTGAAAGAGCAGCAAGTGCTCCTGACCACTGAGCCAGCTCCCCGTCCAACCCCCTCTTTTTGCTTTTGACTTTTGTTTCTTGTTTTGTCTTTTGTTGTCATTGTTTGCTGACGGGGTTTCTCTGTGTAGCCCTGGCTGCCCTGGATCTCACTCTGTAGCCCAGGCTGGCCTCGAACTCACAGAGATCCGCCTGGCTCTGCCTCCCGAGTGCTCGGACTAAAGGCGTGCGCCACCCCACCCTGCTTTACCAAATGCCTGAAAGGAGTGACTGGAAGGCACCTTCTGTGTGGGAGGCCTGCTGCTCAGTACCTTGCCCGCCTCAACCATGGTCTCTTGGGGTAGTGGAGGGGAGCTGTCCTGGCTGCCCACCAAATCCTGTGTCCTAATAGTATGGTGTGTGTGTTGGCTCCACCCATTCCCCAAGCTGCTACCATCCAGTTTCATGAATTTGGAAACAGAGGCAGAGGAGAGCCCAGAGCCACACAGCCAAGTGTGGCTTACAGGGTTCGAGTGAACTTTGGAGGCTAACCTCTAGGTCCCTGTGTGGGGTCATGTCTGTCATGACATTATTTTGTTTTGTCTTGTTTTATTTTGTTTTCGAGACAGGGTTTCTCTGTGTAGTTTTGGTGCCTGTCCTGGAACTGGCTCTGTAGACCAGGCCGGCCTCGAACTCACAGAGATCCTCCTGGCTCTGCCTCCCGAGTGCTGGGATCAAGGGCGTGTGCCACCGCCGCCCAGTCTGTCATGACATTCTTTTTTTTTATTTTTATTTTGCAATACAATTCAGTTCTACATATCAGCCACGGATTCCCTTGTTCTCCCCGCTCCCGTCCCCCTCACCTTCCCCCCAGCCCCCATCCCATTCCCATCTCCTCCAGGGCAGAGCCTTCCCCACAGACTGAGGTCAACCTGGTAGACTCAGTCCAGGCAGGTCCAGTCCCCTCCTCCCAGGCTGAGCCAAGCGACCCTGCATAAGCCCCAGGTTTCAAACAGCCAACTCATGCAATGAGCACAGGACCTGGTCCCATTGCCTGGATGCCTCCCAAACAGATCAAGCCAATCAACTGTCTCACCCATTCAGAGGGCCTGATCCAGTGGGGACCCCTCAGCCATTGGTTCATAGTTCATGTGTTTCCATTCATTTGGCTATTTGTCCCTGTGCTTTATCCAACCTTGGTCTCAACAATTCTCGCTCATATAAACCCTCCTCATTCTCGCTAATTGGACTCCCAGAGATCCACCCAGGGCCTAATCATGGATCTCTGCATCCAGATCCCTCAGTAGTTGGATGAGGTTTCTAGCACGACAATTAGGGTGTTTGGCCATCCCATCACCAGAGTAGGTCAGTTCGGGCTGTCTCTCGACCATTGCCAGCAGTCTGTTGTGGGGGTATCTTTGTGGATTTCTGTGGGCCTCTCTAGCACTTTGCTTCTTCCTATTCTCATGTGGTCTTCATTTACCATGGTCTCCTATTCCTTGTTCTCCCTCTCTGTTGTTGATCCAGCTGGGATCTCCTGCTCCCCCAAGCTCTCTTTCCCTCGACCCTCGCCTTTCACTACCCCCACTCATGTCCAGGCTGTTCATGTAGATCTCATTCCATGTCATGACATTCTTACTGTCAGGTGCTGTGAAAGTGAAGGCAGTGGGTGGGAGAGTTTCCAGGTGGGGGAGGGGAGCCATTGTGCAGAGGGGACCAGGGAAAGGAATCTTGTTTGTGTGCAATGATCGGAAAGAGGTCAGAATGAAGAGCCTCAGGCAGATGGAAGAGAGAGGGAGAGACGGCGAGGTACGGGGTGGGGGTGGAGGGTTGGGGGAGAGCTCTGGCCCGCTTGCACTTCGACACTATGGGGGGCTTACGCGGAGGGGAGGTGGCTCACCTGCGGGTCTCGACTTCACCCAGGCATGTCCGAGCGTGAGCGGCAGGTGATGAAGAGGCTGAAGGAGGTGGTGGACAAGCAGAGGGATGAGATCCGAGCCAAAGACAGGGAGCTTGGCCTGAAGAACGAGGACGTCGAGGCTGTAAGTGACCCACGCTGACCCGAGTCCACTCTCCTCCTTCATGGCAGCAGCAAGAGCCAGGGTCTTCCTTTCAGAAACCGTGGGGCGGAGGTGGGGGTGGGGCCGGAGAGATGGCCCCACGGTTAAGAGCACTGGCTGCTCTTCCAGAGGAGTCCAGTTCAGTTCCCAGCACCCACGTGACAGGTCCTAACTGTTTGCAACCCCAGTCTCAGGAGATCTGACGCCTTCTTCTGGCCTTCACAGGCACCAGGCACACATGTGGTGCACAGACGTACACATAGGCAAAACACATAGCCACATAAAGAATAAATAAGCCGGGCGGTGGTGGCGCACGCCTTTAATCCCAGCACTCAGGAGGCAGAGCCAGGCGGATCTCTGTGAGTTCGAGGCCAGCCTGGGCTGCAGAGCGAGATCCAGGAAAGGCACCAAAACTACACAGAGAAACCCTGTCCCGAAAAACCGAAGCGGGGAAAGAAAATAAATAAATCTGAAAAAAAAAAAAAAGCCCATGTGTGTATCCTTCCTTGTCAGCAGTCATAAAAATAGAAACAAATTTGAAAGCTGTTTATGCTGTGCATGTTCTACTCAAAGAGGGTTTCCCTTGTGCCGTACGCAGCCTGGTTCACTGTCCGTGGCAGCCTCACTCGATGCCTCTTTCTCCCTCCAGCTGCAGCAGCAGCAGACGAGGCTGATGAAGATCAACCACGACCTTCGGCACCGGG
This sequence comes from Peromyscus californicus insignis, assembly GCF_007827085.1. NCBI lineage: Eukaryota > Metazoa > Chordata > Mammalia > Rodentia > Cricetidae > Peromyscus > Peromyscus californicus. The sequence goes on along the minus strand of NW_026294540.1, from coordinate 14,957,916 downwards.
TCACAGTGGTGGAGGCCCAGGGGAAGGCCCTGATTGAGCAGAAGGTGGAGCTTGAGGCCGACCTGCAGACCAAGGAGCAGGAGATGGGCAGCCTGCGGGCAGAACTCGGGAAGCTCCGCGAGAGGCTGCAGGGCGAGCGCGGCCAGAATGGGGAGGAGGAGACCGAGGTGAGCAGCAGGCTGGTGCTGAGGCGGTGTGGGAACCCGAGTTGTGGGCCAGGATCCCGTGGGAAGAATCGCCCTGTTTTCCCCATTCTACCTAAGAAGGTAGGAGGGAGAGAGGAAGAGAGAGAGAGAGAGAGAGAGAGAGAGAGAGAGAGAGAGAGAGAGAGAGCGAGCGCCAGAGCCAGAGCGTGAGAGTGCACGCTGTTGGCCTGAGGACACACAACTGGGCATGGGCAGAGCTGGACTGGAAGCCCAGGTCACCAGCATTCGAGAGAGGGCATGCAATTCAATGATTGCTACTTCAGATTCATTCATTCATCCATTCATCATTCATTCATTCATTCATTCATTCAAGTGACTGTTGACTGTGTAGGAGGCACAGAGACTGGGATGGTAAGAACTGCCTAGCCCTGGCTGCTGTCCCACGGAGCATATGTTTATAGGGACTGGAAGTTCTGGATGGATACCCAAGAGAACTGAACCTGGGTCCATGTAAAAAACCTGTACAGGGGCCTGCAGAGATGGCTCAGCAGTTCAGAGCACTTGCTGCTCTTTCTAAGGACCCTGGTTCGGTGGTTCATAAACCCCCACATTTGGAGGCTCACAACTGCCTGTAACTCCAGGGTCAGGGCATCCGTTGCCCTCTTCTGGCCTCCGTGAGAATCTGCACTCATGTGTACACGTACCCACATTCAGGCACACACATATGCACATTTGAAAAAGATAAAACTTACACAAGCTGGCTTGATGGCTCATGTCTGGAATCCTAGGACTTGGGAAAGTACAGCTGGAGAATTAGGAGTTTAAAATCATCCTTGACTCTGTTATCAAATTCTAGACTAACCTGAGCTGTGTGAGACCCTTTCTCAGAAGCAAAAATAACACCCAGGAAGGAAAACTACAGATTCTCACAGTAGCATTACTCATCAGATCTGACAGATGGAAAGAATGCCCAATTAGGAAGTGAATACGGAAATGTGGCCATCCTTATTCCACACCATGGAATATGACTCAGCCCTGAAAAAGACTTGAGTCATGAGCATGCTCTACCCCGTAGGTGAACCTTGAAGAATTCATGACCAGTGAATTCAGACACAGAAAGCTGTGTGCCGCCCATGTATCTGAGATTTCTGGATTGGGCAGATCCAGGACAGAATGTAGATGGGTGGGGCGGGGACTGGGGCAGTGGTGAATGGCTAATGGGTGCAGGGTTTCTTTGGAGATGAGGGAAAAGTTCTGGAATTAGACAGCGGTGGTGGTTGCACACCTCGGAATATTCTGAAAATCCCTGGACTTTATTCTATGAAGGGTAAATGTTGTGGTATGTGAATCACATATGGGTGATTTTAACATGTATTTTTTTTTATGTGTGTGTGTGTGTGTGTGTGTGTGTGTGTGTGTGTGTGTGTGTGTGTGTGTATGTACCACAGTGTGTGGAGGTCAGGGGACAACATTCTCTTCCTTCTGCCTTGTGGTTTCGTCTGGGATGGGCTCATGGGGTTTTTCCAGGAGGTGATTGGCAGAATCAGTAAGGATAAAGGAGGAGGAGGGGGAATGAGTTCCAGGCAGGAGGAATGACCTGTGCAAAGGCCCTGTGGCAGGAGGAGCCTCAGGGGCATCAAGGTGAAGGTGGCTGGTGGGCAGTGAAGGGGAGTGAGAGGCTGGCTGTGTGGCCCAGGTGGAAGTTGGGTCCAGGCCCGCAGGCTCCTAAGGGAGAGGAGTTTGTGTGCATCCGAGGGGTTGGCAGGTGCTGTGAGTGGGGGAGGGATGGGGGGGAGTCCCAGGAGTTTATGGCCTCGTATAGAAGAGAAGGACTAGCCAGGAGATGGTGGCGCGCACCTTTAATCCCAGCACTTGGGAGGCAGAGGCCGGTGGATCTCTGTGAGTTCAAGGCCAGCCTGGTCTGCAGAGTGAGTTCCAGGACAGTCAGGGCTACAGAGAGAAACCTTGTCTCAAAAAAAAAAAAAAAAAAATTAGGGAAGGACTGAGCTCCAGCATGACCACCCTGGAGAGGAAGAGACTGTCCAGGTAGTGAGACATTGTCCTCACTTGGGACTCTCAGGAAGAGCTGGTAACCAGGGCTTCCAGCAAAACCTACACTTGAGAGGTGACCCCTGAGGCGGTGTGTGACAGGGAAAGGGGAAAGGTGAACGGAAGGCCTGGTGACAAGGCCACACCCCGGGCTGTGGACACTCAGCCCTGCTGGAGCTGCTAAGAAGTACACAGGGCCGGGCGGTGGTGGCGCACGCCTTTAATCCCAGCACTCGGGAGGCAGAGGCAGGCGGATCTCTGTGAGTTCGAGGCCAGCCTGGTCTCCAAAGCGAGTACCAGGAAAGGCGCAAAGTTACACAGAGAAACCCTGTCTCGAAAAAACAAAAAAACAAAAACAAAAAAAAAAAAGAAGTACACAGGACCTCTCAGAGCTGCCTTTCCACTGGGTGGCACCGGGGACATTTATCCATTAGGTCCTGCCTCAGAGTGGCTAAAGGCCACCTGGGGTGTGAGCCCCACTTACTCTAAAGATGCGAACAAGAAGGCAGAGGCAAGCCGTGCGCACTGGCGTCCTCCCTGTCCGTGGGACAGAGCTGTCAGGAGGCCAGGAGGGGGGCACAGTGAGTCTGAAACACAGATAACCCCAAAATGGGCGCGTAATGTCAACAGCTGTCATGGCTTCCAAGGCACAGCTTTTCTGCCGCTGGTGGGGGGTGAGGGGGTGGAGGGTGGGTGGGTGGTGGGAGGGTGGGTGGGTGGGGGTGGGTGGGAGGGGTCAGGGAGGAGATGCTGGGCTTTCCATAGGTGGAGTGTGAGACCGAGTCTCCAGTGGACACAGGAACAATCAGGGCTTGCCTTTTCTTTCCCTGGGTGCACGTTGACTGTTTAATGTACGCACGCCTCGCTCGTCACCCCAAAGAGCAGATGAACTTGCAGGCAACTGAGTTGCAGCCTGGGAAGTCTTTGCCTAGCGGATGAATCTGGGCCCGCTGCTTCTGAAGCACTAGGATCTGGGAAGAGAAGTAAGGAAGAAACCGTCTTTAGAGGAACAGGGTTACGACCTGATTTGGGCGTATAGTGTCCTGGAGTCAAGTTCCGTGTTGAAGGAGAAAGAGAGAGAGAGAAAGGTGTGTTGGCTGTGACTGGAACTTGATGGTCGAGACAGCTTCAGGGACAGCTCGTTCCAGGTGCCCAGAGGATGGTAGCAGGAATTCTGACTCCGGCCTTTTTGGTTTTGTTGCCTTTTAAGTTGGTATCCCTTCTCGGGTGGGCTCTTGCTATGACATGGTCCCTGATAGCACCCTGCTCAGCCTCTTCCCCAAGAGTCCCAGCAGAAGTCTTCAGGCTGGCTCACCACTGAGTCAGCCCTGTGTGGAGAGGTCTAGAAGACAGGTACTGAGCCCTCCTGAGTCCCTGGCTGCTGCTGTAGAGGGGTCCACAGGTGGATACCAAGCGGAACTCTGGAGACTGAGGAGCAAGCACAGGGGTGTGGGTGGGTAGGCCGGGGTCACAGCTGCCCTCTGGAGCACGAGGCAGTTGTGAGTGTGCCACGCCGGCTCTGAGCTGCAGCAGAAATGCATGGGGGTCCCTTAACATGGCTTCTGCAGGTGTGCTGAGCCCTGGGGTTTTATGGAGAGCAGTCAGAAGCGGAAGTGAGGTGTGGCGGGTACCAATGACTTTGCAGTAATGCAGGCCTGAAATCAAAGCTGCAAGCAGGGAGAGAGAAGGCACATGCCCAAGACAGAGCCACATGGCCACACTCAGGGGGTACCCATGTCACACTCTTGCCCCAGAGACTCAGGTCTCTCTCCTTCTGACCAGGCAGGGCTGGTCTAAACCTGAGTCCCCGAGGGCATCACCCTAAGAACCATGTGATTCTCAGCCCCGCTCCAGGTCTCTCCCTTAAGGAGGACATTTTGCACCAACTGGCCGCACAAGCTGGTTTTACCTTCCCTTTCTGGCAGCTGAGGAGTAGAGAAGAGACAGCGAGAAGGGCTGGGAGATGGCCGCTGATAAAGTGTTTGCCATGCAGACTCGAGGACCTGAGTTTGGAGACCTGAATTTGGATCCCCAGGACCGACATACCAAAAGCCAGATGGCGCTTATGCCTCTAATGCCAGCACTGTGGAGGGGCTGAGACGGGGTGTCTCCAGCCCGTCTAGCAGAATCGCCGAGCTAGACAAAGTGGAGAGCGGATCGAGGAAGATACCTGATGTCAACATCTGGCCTCTGTGTGCATAGGAATAGAAAAAAAAATAGGAAGAAATGAGGCGTAAAATCAAGGCTGCCCACGTTCTGGATCACTCTGCCTGGTTGGCCTCAGTTGTGTGAAGTCCAGGGTGCTTGTCAATCAAACAGGAGTGCAGTGGGGTTGTATGAGACCTGGGGCTTCTGGGAGATGAAGGGGACAGCCCTGACCCAGTGGTTCAGGATCTTATACTCCCCACATAGAGAAATGTGGGGGTCAGGGGGAGAGGGGCAGTGAAGTGGAGGGGCATGGCAGGCTGGCCCTCATCCATCCAGAAGGTTCTCTGGAGCACTCACGCTCAGTGGCAGAGTGCTTGCCCTTGCACGGGGAGGAGGGGAGGTAGGGACAGGTCGGGTGGGCAGGTTTCCAGTGGAATGTGGAGCAAGCTATTCCAGGCAGGGAACAGCCGGGAATCAGGCTGGGGAATGCAGCGCGTGGCTGGGTGCAGTTCAGTCCTAGGGCAGGGCTGGAGGAGGGAGATGGGAGCTATAGAGGAATTTGGAGCTGGAGAGGAAGCTCTTTGTTGTTGTTGTTTTGTTGTTGTTTTGTTTTTTCCTGGTTTTGTGAGACTGGGTTTCTTCACATAGTCTGGGCTGTTCTGGAATTCACTCGGTAGACCAGGCTAGCCTAGAACACACAGAGATCCCCCTGCCTCTGCCTCTGCCTCTGCCTCTGCTTCCCAAGGACTAGGACTAAAGGTCTGCGTCACCATGCCCAGCTGACCACACCTGGTTTATGCAGAGTCAGGGTTATTGAACCCAGGGCCTGGTGAATGTTGAGCAATCGCTCCTACCTAGTGAGCGGTATACCGAGCTCCTTCATGGTGTTCTTGAGATAGGGTCTCACAATGTAGCCCAGGCTGGCCTCAAACTCCACACCTGCCATTCACACGGTCCTTCAGTTTGACTCCAGTAGACAAGATCCCTCTGTGGACTTGGACATAAAACTCTGAGATATGTAATCCATGAGCTACAGAATTCGGCCTTTTTCAGCGTCCGGTGAAGGCCTGGGTTCCAGCTCCAGGGTTGCAAAATAAATCATGATGTGTGGCATCCAGTTAATTTCTAGGAAGCAGGCCTTTAGATAAGAAAGTGTACAGGGCCAGGCATGGCGATGCATGCCTGAAGCCCCACCACTTGGATGATGGATGATGTTCGAGGCCATCCTCAGCTACATTTCTAGTTTGAGGCCAGCCTGGGCTACATAAGGGACTGTCTCATAACAACAGCAAAGGCAGAATCCCACAGTACCCTAAGAGCCTGGTAGCTGGGTTGAGCCAGGGTTTAGATCCTGGGTCCTGGGTCCAGGCTGCCGTAAACTAAGATCATCAGTCTCCGGTGATCCCGCGGAGGAGCCTTCCCAGGAGGCCAGGCCTCAGGCTAGAGGCCCAGGCTGCTGATGTGGCTCCTGGGGCCTCCAGGCATCTCCTGGCACCTGTGCCCAGAGAGCCCCCAGGGAGCAGTTTATCTGAGATAACCCGAGCCACCCTACAGTCCCTTGTGGGGTGAGTCTAGAAGGCCCTCTGATTGGCTTGATGACCCCTAGTGGAAAGAACTGCTTCAAGCTTTCCAGCTGGGACGGGCCTTGCTCGGGCTGCCTACAGATCGGAGTCATGGCTGATAGAAACCCAGTTCTTCCCACTCTCCAGGTATGAATACTCAGAGGCAAAGCTGCCGTACACTTGGCTAAGACTCGCCTGAGCTCTAGGGGGATTAATGCTCACTACCACAAAAGAGCCGACCCTGCTCCAGGCCAGAGGAACCTCTCTTCGATTTTTTTCCCTTAAAATATTTATTTATTTACTATGTGTGACTATTTTGTCTGCATGTTTCTATGCACACCGGAAGAGGGTATCAGATCCCATGGGACTATAGTTATAGACACTTATGAGCCACCATGTTGGGTGCTGGGAATTGAACCCAGGGCCTCTAGGAGAACAACCCGTGTTTTTAACTTCTGGGCCATCTCTCTCCAGCCCTAGCTTTCTGTGTCTTGGCTGAACACAGCCACTGCTGGAGAGCCAGGGGGACCCTTTGTGTCAAGGTGGGTTTGCAGGGGGTGGGGGAATGCCTTTAATCCCAGCATTGAGATGGCAGAGGCAGGTGGATCGCTGTGAGTTCGAGGCCAGCCGGATCTATGGAGCGAGATCCAAGACAGCCAGGGCTACTCGAGAAACTCTATCATGAAAAACCAAACCAAACAGAAACAAACAAAAAAGAACTATCACTAGGTTCACTGGGGCATGATAGTACTTGTAAACCTAGCACGAGGGAGGCTGAGGGAGGAGGGTGTGGAATTTGAGTCTCCAGATCTTAAGACAGTTGACAGCTAATTCGGTAGATTTTATGGCATAGCAAGAGTCTAAACAAATGTGGGGTACACTGTGTGGCCCTCAGGACTCTAGTTTGCAACCTTTGGTCCATGCCACTGATGCTGAGAGTTGCTGGAGAACTCCTACACATGCATCAGCACCCCATGCATAGGGAGCATGCCTCCAGGAACCCCTCCAGGATCCTCACTTATTGGTGTATTTGTATCTCTCTTGATCCTGCTGTTCCCAGTTCTGAGTTTGAACTCAGATGACAAGGCACGGAGTGCTTAGTAAAATGCTGGATGCCCTTTAATGGAGGACACTGTCTGGGGAGGTGGCCGGCCCTGGATGGTGTGGCCTCGGTAGAATATTACGCAACCATGAAAAGGAATGAAGCTTTGACACAGGCTGTAAGAGGCTGGGCCAAGAAGTCAAACCCTGTGGGGTAGCCTCGCTGGGAAGACGGTCTGCAGATGCTGAGTGGCCGGCAGGGACACAGGAGTCCTGTTTCTTCTCCTGCTGCCCACCAGTGGCTCTGACTCCAACCGTGGGTGTGGGCAGAGCCCTCCCCTCCCACCTTGACCTTCCCCGTAGCTCAGCTGACCTGCCCGGCAGGCGGTGGTGTCTCCTTTCATCTGTCCCTTCCCCAGAACAGCCTGTCCAGGACAAGAATCAGCTCAGCTCAGCCTCCTGGAGCCACTGCCCTGTCTAGAGTCCCCTTCTCCCTGTGGGGTTGACGGGCTGGGGAGGGGTGTGCTGCCCAACTCTTGGCTTCTCATTCTAGAGCATCCTGGCTTCGGTGTACACGGACACTGGATGGCCTTGAAGAAACAGGCGGCTTGGGATTTGGCTTGCTGGTTTGAGGGGGGCGGGGGGCGGGGGCAGTTCCGCTGTCTGGCTTGTGTTGGTACGTGCAAGGTCCAAATATCTCAAGTATTAGGAAACAGGAGGGGAGGGAGAGAAAGAGCTGTTCAGTGGCACACACCTGTCACCCCAGCATTCCAGAGGCTGAGGCAGGAAGATTGACGTGGGTTCCAGCCAGCCTGGGCTGCAGAATGAGAACCTGTCTCTGAAAAGGAAATAGCGGCCCGGCCTCTTAGTTGGGGTTACTGTTGCTGTGATGAAACACCATGACCAAAGGCAAGTTGAGGAGGAAAAGGTTTATTTGGCTTACACTTCCATATCACCGTTCATCACTGAAGGAAGTCGGGACAGGAACCTGGAGGCAGGAGCTGACACAGAGGCCACGGAGGGGTGCCGCTGACTGGCTTGCTCCCCATGGCTTGCTCAGCCTGCTTTCTTACAGAACCCAGGGATAGCCCCACCCACAATGGGCTGGGCCCCGCCCACATCAATCACTAATTAAGCAAATGCCCTACGGCGGGATCTTTTGGAGGCATTTTCTCAACTGAGGTTCCCTCCTTTCAGATGACTCTAGCTTGTGTCAAGTTGACCTAACACTAGTCTGCACAGCTGGCAATATGGCTCGGCGGGCAAAGGGGCCTGCTGCCAAGCATGACCACCGGGGCTTGATACCCAGGACCCACGAGGTCAGGAGAAAGAACTGACTCCCGAAAGTTGCCCTTTGGCGGCCATGCTCTCTGTCGAACGCTCATAGGCCCCTACAATAAACAGGGGAGTAAACAAACAAATGGAAAGTGATAAGTATGGTGTGGAATATGGAGAACTGGGCCCCTTGGTGTGGCTGGTGGGAGCAGAAAATAGTGCATCCGCCCTGGGAAGCACTCTGGTATAGAAAAGAAAACTCAGAAAGGTCAAGAGAGTCTCCATGACACACAGCTGTTCACACACCTGGGCATATTGCTCAAGGATGGTAGACAGGTGCCCCCCCCCCACCAGGCTGGCTTCAAGTCTCTATGTAGCACAGACTGGCCTCATACTCACTGTGTAGCCCAGGTTGGCCTTGAACTCCAGGCACCCTTCCTGCCTCAGCCTCCCACGTGACAGGATTGGAGCCATGGACCGCCACACGCAGCTAATATACTTTAAAATGCTAAACTGCGGGTTTCATGTGTCTTACCACAATTTCTTTGGAAGGCTATCCGGCTCAGGAAGGAGGTGGGAAGAGTAAGTTTGTGATTGGGGGTAGGGCAGGTGACTCAGAACCACACTGGGCTCGGTCTGTGTGACCCGCATTACAGACAGCTGTCTGTATACCTTGCTCGGCTCTGAACCTTGCTCGGCTCTGAACTCCAGCAAGATACCAGGAGCCCCTGGGGAAGAAGGGATTTGACCGGAGGGGTCTTTCTGTCACGGAAAGTGACGTGACTTCTTGTTAAATGAAAACAAAAAAAAAAAACAAAAAAAAAAAAACGGTACCAAGAACAAGGTGCTTCCACACACCTTGACCGGATTAGCAGAGGTCTAAGTGAGACCGTGGGAGGGGATCCCGGGGGAGAAAGAGCAACAGATGGCAGTCAGAGGCACCGTGGGAGGCACTCTGCTTGTTTGTAATAGCATCCTGAGTGGAGTGGGAGTCTGGGATGCAGGGCTCGCTCAGTGAAGGAGCTCGCCGAACAGGTGGCTGGCTTCCACCTCCAGAGGGAAGCATCATGGAAGATGAGGGGAGGCTGCTGCCCGGAGACCGAAAATAGTGACCTGAGCAGGCCGCCTACCATAGGGGGGTGGAGAATTCTAGCATCCGATGGGGGGGGTGGGGGAGGGCTGTCAGGAGTCCCTTGACAGCGCATCTCTGCCTTCCTCAGGTACAGCTGCAGCCGGATGGAGAGGAGTGCATCTCGGACTCCGAGAAGGCTGCCCTGGACCTCAAGGACCCCAACCGCCCTCGGTTCACACTGCAGGAGCTGCGGGATGTACTGCATGAGAGGAATGAGCTTAAGTCCAAGGTGTTCCTGCTGCAAGAGGAGCTGGCCTACTATAAGAGGTGAAGGCAGGCCCCATGAAACAGACTAACTCTGGCCTGACCTCAGTGGCCACACCCAAAGCCAGGCGCCCTGGTACTGGTGCAACAGAGTCAAGCATTCCTATAGATGGCCTACAGGTCACACAGTCTCCGAGCAGGCCACTGCACAGCTTGCTGAATGCGTTACCAGATGTCTTTCAGAGGGACTGAGGAGACAGGAGGCTCAGACAGGGAAGAGTTTACATCGCAAGCAGGAGGCCCTGAATTTAGGTCCTCAGACATTTGCTGTGGGTCCCACCTGTTCTCCCAGCCCTGGAGAGGTGGGGACAAGTGGGTCCCTGGTGTAGGCAGGCAACCAGCCTCGCCAAATCACTGAGCTCTAGCATCGGTGAGAGACCCTGTCTCAAAAAACAAAAGAGGGCACGGAGAGGTGGCTCTGTGGGTGAGATCGCTCTGACAGAGGACCCAGGTTCAGTTCCTGGCACCTGCACCAGGCAGCTCACAACCACCTGTGTGTAACTCCAGCTCAAAAAAAAAAAAATCTGTTGCCCTCTTGCACCTGCACACACCTGCACACACACACACACACACACACACACACACACACACAAGAATACTAAGCCAGAGGCCAGGCAGTTGTGGCGCACACCTTTAACCCCAGCATCAGGAGACAGGGGCAGGCAGAACTCTGTGAGTTCAAGGCCAGCCTGGTCTACAGAGTGAGTTCCAGCAGGAAAGCAAGGCTACACACACACACACACACACACACACACACACACACACACACACACACACACAAAAACCCTGTCTCGAAAAACAAACAAAAGAAGAATAAGAATAATAAAGAAAATAAACACTGGGTGAAGGAAAAGCCAGGAGAATGACCAGTGTGCTAGATGCAGCTCCAGCTCAGCTGGGGACAATGTGATACACAGAAAAGTAGGATGTTCATGGCTACTGATAGCCCACCGTGGGCCTGGTGCAGGTAGAGAGAAGGGGAGAGACGGCTCTGGAGAACTGGAGGAGCTAGAGGGCTTCATGGAAGAGGAGGCCTTCCTTCCAGGTGGTCTAGATCCAGCGTGGGGGTCATCGAGGGTCAGCTGCTTCCTGCAGAGGGGAGAAAACAAGGCACAGAATCAGCAGCATTTTGTGAAGACAGGAAGTGGGGGATGTTCTGCTGGGCTGAAACATCTGAAAACAGAGCGCAGTGGCACACATCGGTCATCCTAGGGTTCGGGTGACTGAGACAGGAGGATGGCCAGTTTGAGGTCAGTCTAGGCTACATAACAAGACACAATCTTAAAGGATTGGGTATGTTGGGACACACCTAAAAATCCCAGAATCTGGGTGGTGGAGGCTAGAGCAGTGGTTCTCAACCTGTGGGTCTCGACCCCTTGGCAAACCTCTCGCTCCAAAAATATTTACATTACGATTCATAACGGTAGCAAAGTCACAGTTATGAAGTAGCAATGGAAATAATTTTATGGTTGGTGGTGTCACCACAACGAGAGGAACTGTGTTAAAAGGTCGCAGCATTAGGAAGGTTGAGAACCATTGATCTAGAGGATGGGAAGATCTTCACCATTTTTGGCTGCATGTGGAGTTCAAAGCCCACGTGGGATACATGAGATCCTGTCTCAGAAAATCAAACCCAAAAAAGGACAGATGGAGGGCCGGAGATAGTGGAGGCCCCAGCATGAATTCAAGACTCAGATTTTCAGAGGCCATGTAAATGCTGGGATAGGGTATAGCCCCCCTGTCATTCCAGCAGACCCCCAGAGCGTGATGGCTAGCAGGACGAACTTAGCTGAGAGCTCTGGGTTTGAGTGAGATGCCCCGTCTCAAAGAATAAGGTGCGGGGGTAGAGGATAATCCCCATCAACCTTGGGCCTACACACACACACACACACACACACATGCATGTGCATTCAGACATGAATACATGTCTATAGAACATGTCTGTAGCCATGCGTACAAGCACACACACCATGCACATCGAAAGGAGGGGGATAAAAGAGAGAGGAGTGGCCAGGCAGTGGTGGCGCACGCCTTTAATCCTAGCACTCAGAAGCTAGAGGCAGGCAGATCTCTGTGAGTTTGAGTCCAGCCTGGTCTACAGAGTGAGTTCCAGGAAAGGCGCACTCTCGGAAAATCCAAAAAAAAAAGAGAGAGAGAGGAGGGAAAGAGCACCTAGTACTTGTCCTGAAACACCTCCCCTGGGCCAGAGGGACCACAGACTTACCCTCCCAGACCCCCAGGCAGAGTATGCCAGCAGAGACCCCGGTTGTCATCTTCCTAGGTCCCTTACACCCCATCGAGAAACTTTGCACCGTATCAAACGATTCTGTCCACTTCTGGAATGTTCCAGTTCTCACAGAATCATTTTGACTTCTCTATTACATGCCTTCAGCGAAGAAATAGAAGAGGAGACTCGAATACCCCCACCTCCGCCCATCATACACCCAAGAACGTCCCCCCAGCAGGAGTCTGGGATCAAGCGACTGTAAGTGTTGGGCTTCCCACATGGCTGTGCCACCCGTGGCTCATCTGGGTTCCTGAGACCTCTGATTCCAGGTCTGGGCACCTTCTCAGGGTTGTCCCTAACCACGGTGGCTGAGACCAGCTTCTCTGGCCACTGTGACCTGGCCTCCCAGTTGTGGTTATCTCCCTGCTTGGACTGGACGGCCAGTTCTTGGGGGGGATCACTGGGCAGAGATTTGGGGAGCACCTGGGAAGCTGGGAGGGGCTGGGGTCTGTGGCTGGTGCTCAGAGCTTGCTTGGGTGTACAAGGTGCATGGGATGTGGCTCTGGGTTTGGTGCAGTGAATAATTTGGGGGGTGCTGAGAGGCTCAGGCATTTTCAGAGCTTGAAATGTCAGCTTTAAGTAGCTAGGTGGAGGGGCCCATGCTTGAATCCCAGCATTTAGGAGGTAGAGACAGGAGGATCAGAAGTTCAAGGTCATCCTTGGCTACATAGTAAGTAGCCAAGAATAGCCTGAGCTATGCAAGATCTTAAAAAAAAAAAACAAAACAGTCCAGACCAGAGGGCCTAGGTCCACCCCATTTTGGGTTTTGTGATAATAAATCCCCTGAGCTACTATGTCTACATTGGTACATTGGTGCCACGTATATGCAGACTCAGGCCCTGGTTGCTATGAGACACTTGCAAGAGGCAGCGGGAGGTAGCTCCTGTGATCAGCTGGACCTTAAAACCCCTCCAGGAGGACCTGGCGTTGTAGATCGCCTGGGTCCTCCTGGAAGTTTGCAGACATTTTCCTTGGAAAAGAACAGAGGGTATTGGAATGGTGTCCAATTTAGAAGATCTGTGGGCCCTGAAGCCTGTCAGAGGAAGGGCTGAGTTCTTGTCCGGCCTTGTCAGGTGCCCTTTTGTGCCCATCAGGAGCCTGCTGCGGGCCAACTCCTGTCCCTCAGGTGGCCTTGTGGGGCCTCACTCTGGTGCTAGTATGTGGAAGACTGTCATTTTCATGGGACCCTTGAGGCAACTGAGGCGTCTGACTGTGGCCATGCCGCTGTTAAGAGGCAGAGCCCTGCTGAGGTAGTACCTCAGAGTACTGTATTCAGGCCTTCTATAGACCTACCTCAAGTGTCAGGGGTCTCACAGCCTGGAAGGGTCTCCCTGGACCTGGGGCTTTGGGCTATTCTTACAGACGAGGCCTGTGGCCTCCCCCAAACCTAATAGAAACTTTGAAAGAGCAGGCAGGATGGAGGTGGGGAGGAAGTGGGTGTTAGCCATACATTCTACCTTTTAAACTCCGGTGACCATGCTGGGAAATTGTTGGCTAGTTCTGAGCAGATGGAGTGTGGGCTGGTTTGTGTGATGGGCCCACTCCCTTGGCATCCTACTCACATTGGGCCCTGGGCCCTCCAACAGCGAGGTAGCTTCCTAGAGCGCTGTTGTAGACAATGATGCTCCTCTAAGCTGGCCAGCCTGGCCCGACACCCCTGCTGGGTTTTGGAGTTCTTCTAAGAGAGATATAAATACTTCTGAGGCACACAATCCGAAAAGCTCCCCACTCAAGTCCCAGCACTGTTTTGACCGTGGGTCTGTTTTCCATCTGCCATCAAAACTCCACTCCGATGACTGGAGAGAAGAAATTGTCGGGGAGTCCAGGCTCTCCAGCCTGGTCCCGCATCGGGCGTGGCTGTCTCCTGGCTCCCTGTGCGTGGGCTCCATCCCTCGCCATGCGCCTGCAAACTCAGCCCCTGGACTTGGATGGGCAGCCACCACCAGCCTTGGATTCTGTTTTCACTGGGTGTGGTAGCTCACACCTGTAACGTCGGCACTTGGGAGGCTGAGGCAGAACTGCCACTGGTTTGAGAGACACCCAGACTACAGATTGGGACCATGTCCAAAAAAAAAAACCCAAAAAACAAAAACAAGATTCCTTTTTCTCACTGAAGGTCTAGAAAAAATGGAAAAGCGGGTGACTTTTGAACCTGTTGTGCTGGCACGATGCCGTATGGGACACTCAGAGGAGGCGGGACAATGGCGAATTTGAGGCCAGTAGAACTTGGTGTTAGAGAAAAACGAAACAGAGGCCAGTGAAGTGGGTTAGCGGATAGAACACAAGCCTGAGGACCTAAGTTCGATTCCCCAGAACCCATATAAAAGTGGACAGAAGAACTGACTCCCCAAAATCAGTTTCTGACCTATAGACACACTGCTCACATCACACACACACACACACACACACACACACACACACACTAATTTTTCCCCCCCAAGACAGGGTTTCTCTGTGTAGCCCTGGCTGTCCTGGAACTCGCTCTGTAGACCAGGCTGGCCTCGAACCCACAAAGATCCTCCTGCCTCTGCCTTCTGAGGGCTGGGATTAAAGGCGTGCGCCACCACTGCCCAGCACAAATAATTTTTTTTGAAAGCTGTTTTTTTTCCAGTGTCAAGTTGGGTAAAATCTAGAAGGCAGTGACCCTGCTTCAGCACACGAGCAGGCCCCAGCGTCTGCCACGCTCTCCCAGGTGGCTGCATCCCAGAGCCCCTCTCCTCTTTAGCTTTGCCTCAGGTTGCCCGACAACACCTGGGATTCGTGAGCCCGACAGGGTTGTCAGCTCCAGAGACAGGGACGGAGACAGAGCGACAGACATGGACTTCCGGTCCATGCTGCACAGGTGGCCAGTTCTGTGGCAGCCAGCTTTCTAGGGGGGGGGCTGACAGGGGCAGCCATGGGGCACAAAGGGCTTTTGACCAGCACAGGGACAACACTGGTAGCCTTTGTCCTCCTCGGCTGCTGACCAGGATCTGTGGCCTTTGACAACTTTCATTGGCGGGCTCTGCTAGAGCCCTCCTTCTCCATATTGTGACTTCTGTCCCTTTCATCCTCTTCTTTGGACTGTGTTTGACCTACAGCTGTGGGCCCTTGATCCCAGCCCACCTCTGTCACCCAACAGGTAATAAAGAACCACCAGGCACAGTGGAAGGGGGTAAGAGTCACGGAGCTGGGACAGTTATCCCCATTTCTCAGTTGTGGAAACTGAGGCCCAGGGATGCCACAGACTCCATTCAAATCTGTACAATTAGGAAGGACTCAAAGCTGGGCTTCTGAAGTATGTCTTTTGTCCATATAACACCCCCACCCCACCTCTCCCTTCCTCTCTCACATCCTCATGTCCCAGCTAGTGGCTGACTGCCCAGGGCCCCTTATCTCTCAAATGCACCCTGAGTCCAAGCCGTCAGACTTGACATTTCTGGGCTGGGCACAACAAGGGAACCAGAACCTCCCACTGCCAGTCAAAACAGCGCGCCTGAAGACAGTCCAAGAATAGCTTGTGACTCTGAGGCCACTGGCCTGAGAGGACAGGTTGGCACAGCCCAGGGAGGTCACAAGGGAGCCTCAAGTGACTCCAGCCTTGTCCCCAGCAAACCCTAAACAACCAGTGTCCCTTTTGTGTGGTCCCCACTTCGGAGTCGATCCCACACATGCACGGGACGGCTTTTCCGCTGGTCAGAACCGAGAGTGGGTAGTCTGGAGGGGGACAGGAAGGCAGCAGCTGGCCTTAGGGACCGGAAAGGCTGGCCTTGGAGTATGCTCCGCCTCTGTCTGCAACAGTAAGGACGACAGTGTGTTCCGTGCCTGACCTTCTACCCCCACACCCCTCCTTAGCCAGGAATAGTTTCTTCGAAGCCGCCCATGGAATGCCACGAGTTAACACTTCATTTGGTTTGAACCCTCCAAAATTACTCATCAGGGATGGAGCCATTAAAACCATGTCCACCATAATTAAGATGCGCAGAGTTTGGCCTGACAGTCCTAGGATCCGGCTGTCCCTCTCTTACCGATCTTGCGGGTCATAGTCGGTAAACAAGCCAGATTCAGCCACCTGTCTGGAGTAAACCAATGATAAGAACCAAGTTAATAATGAAAAGCAGAAAAAGAAGATTTATTCAATGTGGCCACATTGAGATGTACACGCGCGCACACACACACATCCATCATCAGGGTCCTGAAATCAGGGTGAGGTTTAATCAGAAGGCAACAGATAGGCACATCTAAGCAGTCCCGGCCAAGGTGTGGTCCACCTCCATCACTGGCCCATCCTGCACTTCAGTTTCACCCTGTGAAGTGGTCAGCTTTGTAAGTCTCTGGAGACAAGTACTTGCTTCCTGGGGAAATTCCCATTCCTTGTTTTCAGAGTCTGATGGTCAGAGTGAAAGACTGAATTGTCTCTTTAAAATGTCTTCATTATGGGGTTGGAGGGATGGCTCAGTGGCTAAGAACACTGGCTGCTCTTCCAGAGGACCCGGGTTCAATTCCCAGCAACCACATGACCGCTCACACCTGTCTGTAACTCCAGTTCCAGGGCTTCTAGAACTATCCTCATACAGATATATATGTCGGCAAAACACCAATGTGTATAGAAACTTTTTAAAAATTATATATTTAAGAAAAGTGTGTTCTACCACACCTCATTTAAAAAAAAAAAAAAAAAAAGAATATCTTCATTTCTGTTACACCTCTATAGAGGTTGGGCTTGTCCAGGTAACCCGGAAGCAGTAAAAGGGACCATCTGTCTGGGATGCTCCAGATGACTCAGGTCTTCTTGCCATCAGTATGGCCCCTGTATGTGTAGGTGGGCAGACACCTCGCTAAGCAGAGTGATACATGGAGTCTAGGCTTCCTTCTTTGCAGTGGCCGTGTTTGAGGAGCAGGGGCTCACGGTGTCCTGGAAAAAGTGGGTACAAAGTAGTGTGGCTTGGAACCCCCAAAGCCTCTTGTGCCCAGCAGCTAGCAGGAAAAAAAGTGCCCTTCCTTCTCAGTGTCAGTATGAGTGGCCGTCTGGGTGGACTGCGGATCCCAGCTCCTCTGTGATGGACAGTGAGATGGTGCAGATACAGGGAGGGGACTCACAGACTTCATCCGAGTGCGTCTTGGTGATGACACTCAGTTGGCTGCACTTGTGAACTGATGTTCTGGATCCTATCACCAGCACCAAATAAGATCTGGTGTGGTAGTCATGGTTATGCCTGTAAGCCCAGCCCCCAGGAAGGTGTAGAGGCACAAGGATCAGGAGTTCAAGCTAGCATCAGTTGCATAGTAAGTCTGAGGCCAGCTTAGCATAAAGACCATCTCTACAGGCTGTGGTGGTGCACGCCTTTAATCCCAGTACTCCGGAGGTAGAGGCAGGGGGATCTCTGAGTTCGAGGCCAGCCTGGTCTACAGAGTGAGTTCCAGGATGGCCAAGCCAGGCCTACACAGAGAAACCCTGTCTTGAAAAACTACAATAATAGCTTGGTTGATAGAACACTCGCCTAGTGTACATAAAACCTTGGGCTCAGTTTCAGTACATGAGCCTATAAATCCAGCCCTTGGGAGGTGGCAGCCCAGATATCAGAAGTTCACTGCCATTCTTAGCTATGTAGTGAGATGGAAACCAGCCTGAGATACAGGCGACTCTGTGTTGTCCCCACCCATGGGGAAAAGAAAGAGTCTGGAACGACATACCTCAGTATCTCAGTGTTTAGCCAGAATCCACCAGGCCCTGGATTTCACCCCCAATATATATAATAATAATAGTAATACAGGTGCTTTTCAGCATGATTGGTTCCTTGAGAGAGACTGTCCCAGGTGGCTCGTCCTCTTGGGGTTAGTGACCTTTGGGCTTCCTTCGCCTATAGGAACATCACCCACCCACCTCTGCCTCTGTCCACAAGTCTGTGTCCAGATTTCTCCTCCTATACAAGGTCCTTTTGAGACCGGGCCCTCTCCCGCACTGTGCCCTCCTCCAGCAGGGCCCCTGTGTCTTCACGGGTCACATGCTGAGGAAGGAACATGGCGGGGCGTGTCTCTGTCTGCCTGTCACACAGACCGTATGTGCAGCTCTTGGCGGTGGCGGCGGGATCTTCCTGTGGGGGGCGGGTTTCGTGGTCACACTGCCCTCTTTTTATCTGCTCTGTCTATCTGCTTCTGGAAGCAGGCTCTTTACAGCCGTCATGCCCATGGTGGCAGCTGGATTGATCCTTGATGACCCCACGTTGCAGCCTGTGCGAAGACTCGTGTCCCTCGTAGGCACTGTCTGTGTTTGGGGGTGTTTTTCTGGGGTTTTTTTGCTGTGCCTTTAGAATGGCTGTGGTGGCTTCCGCCAGCCTGTCCCTTGTGGCCAGTTCAGTTGCATGGCCCGTCACCTGCTTGTTGGCATCTCAAGTGGGTGTGGAAGTGTGATTGCCACTGTTGCTCTTGACCTCCACGAGTGCAGCCGGGAATGTCACCGATAATTCTTTCTGTCTCTTCTGTTTTGGCTCTAAAAACCACCTTGTCCATGATCCAGTAAAGAAGGTCCTTTAAGTGACGGGTCAGTAATCGATGCCCCCGGCCCCCACCCCCCACCCCCCACCCTCGGGATCCAAGAGTGACACTAACTGCTCTGCTTTCTCCCTCCCCGTGCTGAAGCTTTTTAAACAGCTTTGTCTTGGCAGCTGTTCGGTTTGGTGCAGAAAAGTGGGGGCAGGGGGGTTGGTATCTGCAGGTGGCTTTCCTACGTCAGGCTGAGACACCACAGGGAGGAGGCTGCAGTCGTGGGCTAACTAACTCCGTGGCTGCTCTGTGTCAGAAAGAGCACCCCTCCCCCCCCCCCCCCCCCCCCGTTCAGTGTGAACCCTCGCCTCGCCGGCTCACACTCGCCCTTCAAAGCCCTAGAGAATTTCCCCAGGTGAACTTGGCTTAAGGATGAAAGAACATTCTATTCCTGCTGGAAAGGGAGTGTAGCTCCAGTCGCCCCGGAAGGGGAACATCCTCTTCACTAGACGTGACTGTAACAAAACCCCCGGGACTCGGAAGTCGGCAAATGTGAGGAGCTGAGTTCGGATCTCCAGGACCCATGTCAAGTCAGATCCCGGAGCTCCTGTACTCCCAGCTCTCCTATTGAGGGCAGGAGAGAGGAGATGGCAGTCGGTGAACAAGAGACCCTGACTCAAACAAAGTGTAGGGGTCTGCAGAGGGCTCAGCAGGCAAATGTGCTTGATGCCAAGCATGACCCCCCCGAGGTTGAGGCAGGAGGATCACAAATGAAAAGCTAGCCTGGGCAATTTGGCAGAGTCTTGTAAGATGACTGTCAGTGGGCAGAGGGTTGGTGAGATGGCTGATGGAGTAAACATGCATGCAGCTAAGCCTGTGGACCTGGGTTCAATACCTGGCACCTAAGATGGAGTGGATGGAGAGAACTGATTTCCTCAAGCTGACTTTAGACCTACACACACACACACACACTCACACACTCACTCTCACTCATACACATACACTCTCACACACTCATACACACTCACACACACGCTTACACACAGTCTCACATACTCTCATACACAAACACATACACACATGTGCATTCACACACTCACACACTGGAATTGTGGTTCAGTGGTAGAACACGTACGTACCTAGCATGCGTGGCTACGAGGGCTGGCAAGATGGCTCCGTGGACTGAGGCCCCGACCAGCAAGGCTGAGAACCTGAGAACCTGAGATCAACCCCAGGCACCCACACAGTGGAAGAAGAGAACCGACTCCACCGTTTGTCCTCTGATGTCCATACAGGAACCATGTCACTTGACTGCCCACACACTCATACATACACATGAATGAATGAAGAATGAATGAATGAATATTAAGAATGGGTTTGCCTCAGAATCATCTCCTCACAACTTTCAGGTTCTTTCAAAGAATCATTAGATTAGAGAAATTTCTAGGCTGGAGCTGGGGCTCAGTAGGTAGAGTGCCCGCCTAGCATGCACAAGGCCCTGGGTTCGATCTCCCGCATCCCATAAACTAAGCATGGTGACTCATGCCTGTAATCCCAGCACTTGGGAAGTAGAGACAGAAGGAGTTCAAGGTCATCCTCAGCTATGTAATGAGTTTGGAGACCAGCTTAAGGTACCTAAGACCCTATCTCTAAAAATGAGGGGAAAAAAAAAATTCCTGGGCCGAGTGTGTAGCTGAGCATAGGGCCCTTACACCTGGCCTTTGTGAGGACCTGCGTTGTGTTAATTTGTTTGGGGGTTTTTGATCCCCCAGTAGTAGCCAGGCGGAAGGTCCTGCCCACCCCCACCCCCCACCCCATCACATCCATGCAAACTGCTCATTCTGTGTGAGCGCAAAGGATCTGGGACGGAATGACACCCCGAAGCCCCGGTGCTTTCTAGACTGCTGACTGCATCCCCATACTGAGAATGGATCTCCTCCCCTCAGTGTCTGTTCCTGTGTGTCCTAGCATTGAAAGGGGGGTAGTTAGAGCAGCGGCCGGCAAGCGCTTATTCCCATCTTTGTTTTTTCTCTCCCCGTTCCCAAAGGTTTAGCTTTTTCTCCCGGGACAAGAAGCGCCTGGCCAACGCGCAGAGACCCATGCACATCCACGAGTCCTTTGGCCAGTGGGCGAACACCCACCGAGATGACGGGTACACAGAACAGGGGCAGGAAGCCCTACAGCATCTGTGACCGTGCCTGCCTCCCGGACCGCCCGCCGCCTGCCCCGGGTGGCTGCCTCGACATCGACCCCTCAAACGAACTGTCTGCTTTGAGGAGGGATGATGAGAAACTGATGCCAGATTCTAAAGAAGTGTTTATTTATCTGCAGGGCTACCCAGTTTATACGCAACGCCTCTGACCCCTTAGCACCTATATTTAATAAGACAAGGATCTGAAGCAAGACCTCGTTAATTTTAGTAACAAGCTTCCCGTGCTGAACACATCACTTACCACCTACCATGGCTGTTTGACTCCTAGGTTTAGTTGTTGTTTTCTTATGGCCTTTGTCATGTTAGCGAGAGGCCGTGGAAGGAGAGTTTTATATTAGGAAGTTGCCCTGGTGGTAGCAGGTTGTACAGGATGTATGGATCGGACAGGCGGAGCCTCTAGTCCTGGGATGAGCTGCCCGACTTGGATGGGACACAAGAGAAAATCATCACAGTCCTCCCGGCCACCGGCTGGAAACAACCTTGGGATTGTCACTTGCTCCTCCTGGTAAGGCTTAGAGGCCCAAGCGGCCTGTCCGAGGTGGTGTGCCTTGGAATCTGCTATGGGCTGCTACACAGTACTAACCAAACAAAGTTGTTTAGGATGAGACATCAGCGTGTTTTCCTGTCATCTTTTCTTCATGTTCCTTGTGTGACATACTGGGTCCTTTGCAAAGAAGACAATGCCTTAAAGTGGGTGGGGTGCCAGGCTCATGAGCCTGGGTGATACGTTATGGCGGATAGGCAGGGGCTTGGGGATCACACGTGGGCCTGGCTGACCCACGGTTGCCATGGCTATTAGAAGACCTGGAAGCTGGCCCGTGTGCTTTCTGCTGATGAACAGAGCAATCAGGGTTCAGGGCATCAGACTGTAACACTTCCTAAGATCATAGGATGGATGGGACCGTGCCCGGTGCATTGTACTATTTTTGCTAAGAAATTGGGTGAATGTGAGCATGGGGGTGCATGCCTATAGTCTCACTGTGGCTCCAATGTGACTGACATCAGGAGCTCCAGCCACTTCCTGACAGGAGGTAGAAAATTCCATAGCAACTCATTTTTTTTTTTTAAAGCTAGGATCTTTTTATATGGCCCTAGCTGGCCTCAGACTCTTAACCGTCCTGTGTCTCCCAAGTGCTGGGTTGACAGGCTTGTGCCACCATGCCAGGCTGGGCGCCGGTAGCAACTTTTACTATTGTATTTGTGATGTGTGCGCCATGGTGCTCACGTGGAGCTCACATGACAACTCGCAGAAGTCGGGTCTATCAACCGTGGGTTCTGGGGATTCAGTTAGGCTTTCTTTAAGAGACCTGACTATATTGTATGTGTTTCTATGAATGCCTCCATGTGTCTGTATGTGACACAGGTACCTAGTGCCTGAGGCCAGAAGAGGGTATCAGATCAGATCCCCTAGAACTGGAATTACAGTCATGTATAAGCCACTGTGTGGTACTGGGAACCAACCCCAGGTCCTCTGCAAGAACAGCAAGTTCTCTCAGGTGCTGAGCCATCTCTCCAGCCCATACAGCATGGACTTTTAGGCTCTGAGCCAGCTTGCTAGCTCTCCAGTGGCAATCTTTAAGTCTTGAGAGCAGTCTTCAAGTTCACAGAACCTCAGCTGCCCAGCAGACCTGAATCCAGATAGTCAGAAAAAGGGAACCGTGGCCCTCCCATTCTGTCCTCTCCCTCATGCTGAGGTCTCTTTTCAGAGGGCTGGAAGTCGCAGGCTACAGCTCACAGCCCTGCGAGACTGCTTTGCACCATAAATGCCAGCCAGGGGAAAGCAGGCAGTCAGCGTTTCTGCAGGGCGCGGGTGATGCCCACTTGCGAGCGGGTGATGCCCACTTGCGAGCGGCTGTCTGCTGACCCAGATGCTCAGCCTGCTGCTGTCTGGTTATCGCGGGCTGGACAGTTCTCCCAGTACGTGGCTTTTCTAGCCTGTTTTTATTTCAATTCAGCAAAGCCTAAACACAAAGATGGGAAAGACAAGGCACCCCAGGAGTCAATGTCGGTGTTACATCCAGTTCTTGTAGGTTATCGAGACGAGGTCTTATTTTGTAACCCAGGCTGGCTTCAAACTCGCAGTCCTCCTGCCTCACCCACCCCAGTGCTAGGATGAGGGTGTGTGCCACCGCTAGGCTATTTGAGGGCTGTAAGGGCACTATCCCCTCTGCAACATTGAACCCTACCTCGAAGGGTGTGAGAAAGAAGACACACTCTTGATTATCCCTTCTTTCTCTGGTCTGATACCTGTCTCCACCGCCCCGGTGCTGGGAGGGCAAGCATGTGAAAACATGTATTTCCACAGGGGACGGGTGACTTCTCATACAGCTGTCTCCTCTCCCATCGTCTGTGGCCCTGTAGTGGAGCATTGCCCAGCATGCCATGCTCTCCGTTCAAGCCTCAATACTGCAAAAGCACAGGCCTAGGTCTGCCTGAGCCTGGGTTCTGTACTGGAAAGGGAACTGGCCCAGCCTGATGGCCCGGGGGCCTCTGGGTAGTCTCTGAGCCTGCAAAGCCTGCCTGCCGCTGGCTCTACTTGCTCCTGTCCCTCTTGTCCCTGCCTTTGGCCCTGTCCTCCCTGAACTCCCTCTCGCGTTCCCAATCATTCTCGGGCCACACCCTGGCCAGCTCCCTCTCCGGCCAGCGCTTCTCCCGGCCCCTGTCATGGTCCCGCTCCCTGGGCCTGGGGTCCCAGTGTCTGTCCCGGGATCGAGATCGCTCCCTCCGTGCTCTTTTTCCTTCTCTGTGCGGCTCGTTCTTGACAACGGGCAGGTTGATGGGTTTCCGGAAAGGCCGGTCCCGGCCCCCGAACCTCAGCTGTCCAGATTCCTTCTTCCCACCCAGCCCACCGCCCAGCCGCCGAGGGATCCAGCCACGGAGGGTGCGCTCCAGCTCGTAGTCCACGAAGATCTCGTGCTGGTCGATGACCAGGCCGTCAGCGTCACGGTAGGCCTTCAGCAGGGCCCGCTCCTCCTTGTACTCGATGAAGGCGTAGCCCTTGGAGAAGCCGGTCACCAGGTCCCGAACCAGCCGCAGGCGCCGGATGTCACCATAGCGGGAGAAGACTTCCTTTAACTTCTCCTCCTTGGTTTGCAGGTTCAGTCGTGCCACAAACAGGGTAAGGAGGGGGTCTCCGGTAACGCCTTTGTTGGGTACGTAGCGGGCCAGCATGGCCCTCCACACAGCACGGTCATGAGGGTCTTCATCTGTGCCATCAATGCTGCCAGCTTTAAGTGGGTCATATTCCTTGGCGATGGGCATCCAGTCGCTCATGTTCTAGAATAGTAACAGCAAGCAGGCATGAAGCTCCTAGGCTTCTCCAGCCTCACCACGGCTGTGGAAAGCCGTCAGTCACCCCGTTTTGTGGAGGGTGACTCTCACTATATAAGGCCTCCTTTATAGCCCCAAGCTGGCCCTGAACCCCGCATCTTCCTGCCTCACCCTCCTGAGTGCTGGGATTACAGGCACATGCCACCAACGTCACTGCCCATGATGAGGGCAGTGGGCTCAGGACCAGGGGCTTTCTTCTCAGCTCCCGACAGGGTGACCCACCTGTGCTGACCAGGAGAGTAAGTGAGCCCCACTGGAGCTCATTCCTCCTGACACATGATAGTTAGGTCACACTCCGGAAAGCTGCTGACAGACCACTAACCCTTCAGACCCGATGCTGAAATCTGCTGCTTACAACTGCGAGTCTGAGACACACTTGGAGGCAGCTTCTTCCTAACAGTATCTTTCCATGTCCCTAAAAATGATATTAATACCTGGCCATGATAGTGTGCAGCACATGCAGTCCCAGCACTCAGGAGGCTGAGGCAGGAGGATTACCACAAGTTTGAGGCCAGTCTGGGCTACCTGTCTCCAAAAAAAAAAAAAAAAAAGAAAGAAAGGAAAAAAAAAAGACTCAGCAGTTAAGAGGCAGTTCTTGCAGAGGACCCAGGTTTGGTTTCCCAGCACCCATATGGGTGGCTCACAACGGTCTGTAATTCCAGTTCCAGGAGATCTGAACCCCTCTTCGGATGTCTGTGAACACCAGACGTGCATATGGTGCACAAATATACATACAGGCAAAATACCCACACACACAAAAATAGAGTTTAAAACAAAACAAAAATAAAAAAGGGGGCAAGGTAGCACACACCTGTCATCTCAACACTTAAGGAGTAGAGACAAAACACCAAGGTCATCCTGGGCTAGTTCAAAGCTGAACATCACACAGCCTTCTGCTGAGTCGAAAAAGGAGGATGGTACCAACTTGTCACTGACAACAAGGCGGCGGCGGCGGCGGCGGCGGCCCTGGTGCCCTGGTCAGTAAAAGGATGGCACACCGCCAGACAGCAGCAGGACCACAAGTGAGGCTTCCCTGCGCTCTGGCTCTAACCCTTTGCTCTTTTTTTTCTCCCTGATGCATGGAATTCCTCCAGGTGAAAACCAGAACAGGCTGTTTGTTGTTAGGACCACCTCTCCCTGCTCTGGAATTCTCTGGAGATTCCTTTGTATTGAGCCATCGACTCTTGGGAGGAGAATGAGCTCTCTCATTCCATTGCAGGGTAGCTGTGAAAACACTGTGGAAATCCAGCAGCTTGGACCCAGCACTCAGGTGGCGCCAATTGGTTGTGCTGAACTCCTGACTCCCCCCCACCTGCCGGCAATACAAAGTCAAGGTGGCGTGCGGCCGCTGTCACTTCTGCCCGGTTTTTATTTTTATTTATTTAACTTTTTTTTTTCCTTTAAACTCAAAACTATTCTGGAATTTGAAATGAAAGAGAGACAAGGTCTCACACAGCCCAGGCTAGCTCTGACATTCCTATCTAGTCAGGGATCCTTAACTTCTGATCCTCCTCACCTCTACCTCCATGTGCCAATACTTGAAGTTTAGTGGGAGCTGAGCTGGAACCCAGCGCTTCTTGCACACTAGACAACCACTCAACCAAATGAGCCCCATCCCCAGCCCTTCACTCAGTTTTGGGGTGGCGTCTCTTATTTATGAGTAATTATAGCACAAATAAACTTTGGGGGGGGGTGATTTTATGTTGTTTTCTGAGACAGAGTCTCACTATGGAGTCCTGGTGTCTGTCCTGGAACTCAGGATATACACCAGGCTGGCCTCCAACTCCGAGAAACCGGCCTGCCCCTGCCTCTCAAATGCTGGAATTAAAGGCGGGTGTTTTGTTGTCTTCTTTCGTTTTGTTTTGTTTTTTTCTTTCGAGATGAGGTCTAAAGTAGACCCGGCTGGCAGGGCGTGGTGGTGCCACGACTGTAATCCCAGTACTAGAGAGACTGCTCTGGGGTTCAGGTCACCTAATGAGTTGGGATACATGAGCTCTCCATCTCTAAAATAATAATAATAATAATAATAATAATAATAATAACAATAATAATAACGATAATAATAATAATCTGGGCGGTGGTGGCACACGCCTTTAATCTCAGCACTCGGGAGGCAGAGCCAGGCGGATCTCTGTGAGTTCAAGGCCAGCCTGGGCTACAGAGTGAGTTCCAGGACAGGCGCAAAGCTACACAGAGAAACCCTGTCTCGAAAAACCAAAAATAATAATAAACAAACAAACAAACAAATAAGTAAATACATAGGCTGTCCTCACCGAAGGTGGGGAGGTCTCAGGAATGTGAGAAACGGGCAAGCGCAGCAAAAAACCGAAAAGAGCAACCCACCCCGGGCATGCGCAGTGGCGCCGAGGAAGCCAAGGCGGAAGTGCCGGTAGGAAGCGGGTTCCTCGGTCCCCGGCCCGGCCCGGCCCTGACGAGCCCAGGAAGCTGGCTCCCCGGTCCCTCACCCGGGGCCCGACTTCCCACCCAAGCCTCAGCCCCACTCCCTCCGCCCCGCCTCCGCCTCTGCCAGGCTTCAACATGGCGCCGGCCACGCGCGGACGTGGCGCCCTCCCGACCCCCGGGCCTGCGGGGCCACCCCCTCCGCCTCCGCCTTGACCCTGTTCCCGCCGAGCTTCCTTCCACTCACCTCAGCAAGTCCCGGGTTCTTTCCGCGCCGAGACGGAGGCCGTTTGCCACGCCCGTTTGCCAGCGACTGGGGACTTCTCACGCCGACCTCCGCCGGAACTCGTTATTGGCAGCAGCAGATTCGCCACCGAGAGCTGCTCTTTTTTTGTTGTTGTTGTTTGTTTGTGTTTTGCTTTGGGAGACAGGGACTCACTATGTAGCTCTGTAGACCAGGCTGGCCTTGAACTCACAAAGATCCACCTGCCTCTGCCTCCTGAGTGCTGGGATTAAAGTCCTGAGCCCTTCTCCCATCTCTTGAATTACTTGAAGAAAAAAAAAAATGATTATATACATTCAGCAATCGGAAGTGGATATTTTAAGGATAAAGAGACTTCGGGTTGTTTGCTTTTCATCACGATAAAAACTTTTAAATTGTTTAATTGGTATATTACCAAATGCACAGTTAGTTTTTCCGAGGCCAGTTTATCTTGCGAATCTGGCTACACTGAATTCTCTCCTAGAAAATGTTGGTGATCTTAACGTGAAGATTTTTCGTACATTTCCCACAGTTGTACCACTCTCTAGACTTTAGAACGTCACGTTTAGTGTTGGGCGAGGTGGGCACGCCTGTCATCTCAGCACTTGAGAGTGTGAGGCAGGAGGATGGCCAGTTACAGTCCATACAGTGAAACTCGTCTCAAAGACGAAGCTGGAAAGACGGTTCCAGGGATCAAGAGCGCTGGCTGCTGGTACAGAGGACCTGGGTTCGGTTCCCAGCACCCGCATAGTCGCCGACAGCAGTCTGTAATTGCAGTCCCAGGCGATCTAACGCCCTCTTCTGGTTGCCCCGGGCACTGCAGGCATGAGTTCTGCCACCAACCAACCGATACACATGAAATAAATGAATCAATAACTGTTAAAGGGGGAAAAAAGGAACAATTAAACGAAAAAAGGATCTTTCCACCTCCTTCCCTCCCTTTTTCCTGGGCAATCCTCCTGCTTACGAGTCCTCGGAATCCAGGCCTACAATTTTGAGTGGTTGACCTGAGCATTTTTGTTTGTTTGTCTTATGGAGACAGTTTTGTTTTTTTGTGTACCTCTGCCTGTGTGGAACTCACTCTGTAGCCCAGGCTGGCCTCGAACTCACATAGATCCTCCTGCCTCTGTCTCCCCAGTGCTGGGATTAAAGGCATAGCCTGGTCTACAGACTGAGTTCTAGAACATCCAGGGCTAAAGAGAGAGACCCTGCCTTGGAAAAGAACAGAAAAAGAGGAAGACAAAAAGTCTGTTACTGCTGATGCACACAGGCTCAAACAAGTGCTCCAGACACCACTCTTCCTGCACACGGCACCTGATCCTTCCCCTAAGAGTTTAAAGATGGACTCCTCAGTCTAGGACAGCTCCAGAATACTGGCTGTTTCCCTGAATGAATGAACACGATGTCTAGAACCCAGAAAAAGGGCTGGAGAGATGGCTCAGAGGTTAAGAGCACAGGCTGCTCTTCCAGAGGTCCTGAGTTCAATTCCCAGCACCCACATGGTGGCTGAAAACCATCAGTAATGAGATCTGGTGCCCTCTTCTGGCCTGAAGGGACACATGCAGGCAGAACACTGTGTACATAATAAATAAAATATTTAAAATAAAATAGAAGCCAGAAAAGCCACCCTGAAGGAACCACTCAGGCAAGAGCTGGTGTCACAGAGAGTCAGGGGACCAGGACGATTTGCCCACGGCTGGTGGAACATTCCTGTTTGTGGGTGCCAGCCCCCAACACTTCCAGTTCCGCTTTGATTCTGTGTGACCCCCTCACCCACTTCCTTGTGTTTTCTGTTTCCACTGTTTTCTTGTCCGACTTAACTCTCAAGGGAACCGTGGTTTTCAAGAAGAAAAAAAAAAAAGCGAAGTTGACAAGTTTCTGAAGGACAGTAGAGTATGTGGGGAGAGGAGAGAGAGCAGGTTGAGCTGGGAAAGGAACGGACATCCAAGGCTTGGTGTGGATTTCTCAAAAGGGAGGGTTGCCTTGAAATTACTTTGTTTTATTTGTTTGTTTCATTTTATTTATTTGTTTTTGAGAAAGGATCTTTCTGTATAGCCCTAGTCGCATATTTCTTGGAACTCACTGTATAGACGAGCCTGGCCTCGAACTCAGATCCACCTGCCTCTGCCTCCTGAGTGCTGGGACTAAAGGTGTGCACCAGGAGGCCCAGCTGTTTTTTACAGACCTGCCATATGTGTGCTTGTTTTGTGGTGCTTGGATTGAACCCAGGACCTTGCACATGCTAGGTAGGTGCTCTGCTGTTAAACTACATGCCAAGCCCTGTTTTTTGTTTTTGTTTGTTTGTTTTTGGTTTTGGACTCTTTATTTTGGGAGAGGATCTCACTTGGTTGCCCAGGCTAGAATCGAACTCACTCTGTAGCCCAGAAAGGCTTTGAAGTTGGAAACTTCCTGTCTCAGGCTGCCAAGTGCCCGAGGCTCCAAGTCTGGACCACCAAACCTTGTAATGCATACTTTGTTCATTATCCTGTGTCTACTGTTGATCCTGTTTTTATTGCCTTGGTCCTAAGTAATTGCGTAGAGTTGAACAACTTCTTTTTTCTTGTATTTGGCAATGAAAATAGCTTATGATGAAACTAACCTTGGTCAGCCAGGCGGTGGTGGTGCATATTTTTAATCCCAGCACTCGAGAGGCCAGGCAGGTGGATCTCTGAGTTTGAGGCCAGTCTGGTCTATCAAGTCAGTTCCAGGACAGCCAGGGCTGCACAGAGAAACCCTGTCTCAGAAAAAAGAAAACTACAATAAATAACACTGGTTGAATACCTCATCTCTGTCACATGTGTCCTCAACAATCCACAGCAATCTTCTAAAACATCCTTATTCCCATTTTACAGTTGGGAAAACTGAGCCCCTAAGTCAGGAGTAATGTGACCACAACACAGCCCACAGAGTGGCAAAGCCAGCGTTTGAACCTTTGCACTCCGCTCTAGACATCACTGTCTGGATGGATGCACCGTCAGTATGGATTCCAAATATTGACCTGCAACTCTCAAGAGGATGAGGCAGGAGGATTGCCAGGAGTTTGAGAACGGACTGGCTAAATAGTGAATCCCAGGCCAGCCAGAGGTTACAGAAAGAGACTGTCTAAATAAAAAGAAATACACACATGATTGAGTAGAAACAAACACCTGTGTTACCTAGAGGGCTTTGTGACAAAAACACCCCTGTGGCATCCTTGGTGTTTCTGAATCAGTGAAGGGACAATTTGCGTTTCTCTTTTTCCCTCACTATTGGTGCAGGGGGTAGGAGCATCTGAGGCTTTGGGGCTGAGGACTGGACCTCGGGTACTCTGTAAAGTTCCCACACCAGGCTACCTTTTCCTTCCCACACTTTGAATTTCTAAAAAGTGTCCAGGGGCTTGGGAGATGGGTCAGTGGGTAAAAACACTTGAGTCCACATAAAAGCCTGCTGCTGGAGTGGTGTCCACCTCTGTAATCCTTGTTCCCCTGTGGAGGGACAGGAGGCAGACAACAAACAGAATCTGAAAAGGCTAACTCACCTGACTTATGCCAGACAAAAACAACAGTCTTGTCTCTCTCTTTTTTTTAATTCATCATTTTATTTTACGTGCTTTTGAATTGTGCCTATAATGTATGTTATGTGCGCTATGTGCATTCCCCTGACTGGAGGAGTGAGGAAAAGGTATGAGATCATCGGGAACTAGAGTTACACATGGTGTGAGTGCTGGGACTCAAACCCTGTCCTCTAGAAGATGCTAAGCCAACTCCCCAGTCTCCCTGGCCACTGCTATTCTGAGATACTGACTCACTATGGAGCCCTGGCTGGAAGGCACCATATTAAACCAAGCTGGCCTCTGCCTGCCTGCCTCTGTCTCCTGAGTGCTGGAGGTTAAAGGTAGGTACCACCACATCACCCAAACCTTTGGTTTTTATATCAAAAGTATCAGTCCTCAAGGCAACACATTTTGTTTTGTTTTGTTTTGTTTTGTTTTTTTTTTTTTGGTTTTTCGAGACAGGGTTTCTCTGTGTAGCTTTGCGCCTTTCCTGGGACTCACTTGGTAGCCCAGGCTGGCCTCGAACTCACAGAGATCCGCCTGGCTCTGCCTCCCGAGTGCTGGGATTAAAGGCGTGCGCCACCACCGCCCGGCCTCACATTTTGGTATTTTGCTCTTGCTTTTGTTTGGCTGGTTGGTTCTTGGTTTTGCAAGACAGGGTTTCTCTGTGTAGCCCTGGCTGTCTTGGAACTCGCTCTGTAGACCAGACCAGCCTTGAACTCAGAGAATCACCTGCCTCTGCCTCCAGAGTGTTGGGATTAAAGGCGTGCACCCCCGCCACTGATTTCACTCTTGAGGAAGCGCCCCTCGAAGCTTTAAAGGGAAAGAGGGGCTTACCTTTAAGGCAGGGTCGTGTTTAGAACTTCACAGATTGTTGCTATCTAATAATGCTCTCCCTCCCTCCCACCTCGAGGCCCTTTCTTAGAGCAAATGCCATTGAATGGAGCTGTGTGAGCTGAGTGTCAGCTCCTGATGCTGACCGAGTGCTGCCATCTTTTCTTTTTACTTCTTTTTAATAACAGGAAGCTGATCTCCCTTTCCTGCCTGGGAACTCATCTATTCTGGACATTTCCTAGAAAGGAAGCCGTGTGGCTGTGGCTGTTCACGCCGGCTTCTTCCCCTTTAGCAGCCGGGTTTTCAAGGTTCATTAACGGCGCCCCTTGCATTTTCTCGCTCACAGGTATTGAGATATAACTGGGTAGCCAACAAGATAGCTAGCTGAGTGCTAAGAGGCCCGGATGCCATGCTCCACCAACTGCTCCCCAAGCCCAGCCCAACGGCTGCCAGCTGTTTTTTGTTACACAATTGGAAAAACAAAAAAAAACCTGCAATAGAGACCTGGATTTCCCCTCCCCTGGCATGCAAATTCGATAGCTGGAAAGCTCCAGTTTGCAAAGGGAAAAAGTTGTGAGCTTTTTTTTTTTTTTTTTTTTTTAACCCTCTTTCCATGACCACCCTGGAAAGTCCGCCCCTGTCTCTATGGAAACCAGGCTTCTCACGCGCCCGTCACCAAGGGCGGAGCTGCGGGTGGCTCCTCCCCCCCCACCCGCGGGCTACCAGGCCTCGGGTCCTCTGGTGCCCCTTTCTCGCCGCTTTGCTTCCCACGGTCCCTGCTCCGTGTCCCTCACATCTGGCGCACCGCTGTGCGGCTGCGCGCGCTTTTCCGTGGTCCGGTGCCTCCCGCGACTTCGGTGCATTCTTCCCCGGGGCCACCCGGACTGCGCACGGCGCACGGCGTGGGCTCGGTCCCGCGCTAAGTTGTCTTGACCCCAGAGCCAGCGGACGCCTAGGTGACAGCAGCCCCAGAGGTCGCCGGGGTCGGGGTCACCATGGAGGAGCCCCCGGTGCGGGAGGAGGAGGACGGGGAGGAGGACGAAGGCGCCCTGGCCAAGAGCCCCCTAGAGCTGACCACCGACGACGTGTACGACATCTCCTACGTGGTGGGCCGCGAGCTGATGGCCCTGGGCAGCGACCCCCGCGTCACCCGGCTGCAATTCAAGATCGTGCGTGTGATGGAGATGCTGGAGGCGCTGGTGAACGAGGGCAGCCTGGTGGCGGAGGAGCTGAGGATGGAGAGGGACAACCTCAGGCAGGAGGTCGAGGGGCTGCGCAGAGCCGGTGCGTCCGGAGACCAGGTGAGCGGCAACCCAAGCCTCCGGCTGGAAGTTTGCCCGCAGTTGACAGTCACGGAGTACCTACTAAGGGTCCGAGCCTGCCTGCGGGGTTCCGTGTCAGTCGCCTACCGCTCCGGTTTTGAATTTACTTTCTTTCTTTATGTAAAAATGTTATTTTAACCTTTTTTTTTTTTTTTTTTTTATGTGTCCGGGCGTTTTGCCCTCAAGTACTTCTGGGCTCCACATGCGTGCAGTGCCCGAGAAGGCCAGAAGAGGGCGTTGAATCTCCTACCATGGATTTATGGATGGTTGGGAGCCGCCATATGGATGCTGGGAATCGAACCTAGGTCCTCTGCAAGAGCAGCCTGTGCTCTTAACTGCTGAATTATCGCTCCAAACCCATTTTACTTTCTCTTGTAAAAAGGTTTTTTTTTTTTTTTTTTTTTTTTTTTTTTTTTTTTTTTTTTTTGAGACAGGGTTTCTCTGTGTAGCTTTGGAGCCTTTCCTGGAACTTGCTCTGTAGACCAGGCTGGCCTCGAACTCAGAGAGATCCGCGATCCGCCTGGCTCTGCCTCCCGAGTGCTGGGATTAAAGGTTTGCAGCACCACCACCCAGCTTTTCTTTGTTTTTTGTTTTTTTGGGTTTTTTTTTTGTTTGTTTGTTTGTTTTTTGTTTGTTTGTTTTAGACAAAGTTTCTCTGTGCCTTTGGAGCCTGTCCTGGAACTCTCTCTGTAGCCCAGGCTGGCCTTGCCTGCCTCTGCCTTCCGAGTGCTGGGATTAAAGGCCTGCGCCACCGCCTCCCTTTAGCCTTGCCCACTGCATCTTTGACTTTGGCCTCCAGCAGTGGCTTCAAATGTTAGCACACTTCAGAATGACTTTCTAAGAGTGATCTTGAAAAGAGACCTTTAGTACCTGACAGGCCAGTGGTGGCGCAGGCCCTCAATCCCAGCACTTGGGAGGCAGAGGCAGGCGGATCTCTGTGAGTTCCAGGCCAGTCTGGTCTACAGAGTGAGTTCCAGAACAGCCAGAGCTACACAGAGAGACCCTGTCTCAAACAACAACAACAACAAAAGTAAAAAAAAAGTGATAACTAAACAAATCAAAGAGACAGCACTAAAGCCTGGAATTGCTAGACTCAGTGGGTCTGAACAGGGATCTAAGAAGCTGTGTGGGGGTGTGTTGTCGTTTCTGTGGTTTAGGGTTGAAATACTGGGCAGTGGAGGGGCCTGAATGTGCTGAGAAATCATTGTACTGCTGAGTTACATAGCCCACTCCTTTCTTCATTCATTTTTGGTTCCGAGGTAAGGTCTCTCTCTCTTTCTCCTTTCTTTTTTGTAAGCAGGGTCTCACTAAGTAGCCCTCGATGGCCTGGAACTTTCCATGTAGATCAGAGTAGCCTCAAACTCCCAGAGGTCCTCCTACCCAAGCATCCAGAGTGCAGAGATGACAAGCATGAGCTGCTATACCCAGTTACACATAAGTTCTAAGAAAAGACTTCCTGTAACTTCATACACACACTCTCTCTCTCTCTCTCCTCCCCCTCCTCGATACACGGACATATATTGTTTCCCTGGTCTATTTTTTTCTTTTATTTCACTTACAGCTTTCTCGTTTTGTATTATTCAAGGCAGGGTCTCACACTGTAGCTCAGGCTGGCTTCGAACTCATGGTAATCATCCTGCCTCGGTCTTTCTGAGTGTTGGGGTCAAAGGTGTGAACCACCACTACTGCTGGCATATTTCACCAGCTTCTAAGTCCCAGTGATGATTGTACCTGCAGAGAGACTCTGCTTCCACAGCCGTCCTGGGTGATGGCCAAGAACCTCCGTCATAGCTGGGCCTTGGAGACTCAAGAAAAGTTTAACCGCTTGTCCTGCCCGGGTTGCTCAGCCATAGTCATGGTATTTGGTGCGAATGGTCTTCAGGCACAGGGAAATGGAGGAAGTTGCATTGGGGCCTGGGAACTGTAGTTTGCATGGGGCCCCGTGATTTCCCCCTATGGGGCCGAGGGGACAAGTGTCACAGGCACCAGATGAGGTAGCATATTTTCTTCCTTAAATACAGTCTTAACTCAGGGTGTGGGAAGTGTGGGGGTGGGGAGCCGGATGTGGTGATATGTGCCTGTCATACTAGCTTGGGAGGCTCAGGCATGATGGTTGGGCGTTTGTGGCCAGCCTGGCTGGCTATATGGCAAGCCCCTGCCTCCAAGAAAAAAAACGAAGGAAAGAAATTAAAAAAAAAAAAATTCACTGACTACACAGTATATTAAAATATCCTGTTCTTTTTTATTTTTTTTATGATTTTTAAATTATTTTGACTTATGGTCAAATACATGTAACATGTAACTCATTTACTGTTTTCACTTTTTTATTTTTTATTTTTTGGTTTTTCGAGACAGGGTTTCTCTGTGTGGTTTTGGTGCCTGTCCTGGATCTCGCTCTGTAGACCAGGCTGGCCTCAAACTCACAGAGATCTGCCTGGCTCTGCCTCCTAAGTGCTGGGATTAAAGGCGTGGGCCACCACTGCCCTGGCTCACTTTATTTTTATAAAGATTTATTTATTTATTATGTATACAGTGTTTTGCCTGGATGTATGCCTGCCCACCAGAAGAGGGCACCCGATCTTATTATTACAGATGGTTGCGAACCACCATGTGGGTGCTGGGTGGGTGCTGGGAATTGAAATTAGGACCTCTGGAAGAGTAGCCAGTGCTCTTAACCTCTGAGCCATCTCTCCAGCCCCAGCTCACTTTATTTTTTGAGGCAAAATTTCACTGTGGCCTGGAACTCACCTCAAACTGGTCTCAAACTCACAGATCTGCCTCGGCCTCTCTAGTGCTGGATTTATTTGTTTACTTAAAAATGATTTTTAAGATGTATTATTGTGCACCATGTGTGTGCCTGATAGATCCCCTGAAACCATGGTTGTGAGCCATCCTGTGGGTGCTGGGAACCTAACCTGAGTCTCTGCAAGAGGCATCTCTCCGACTACCTACTTTTTATTTGTATTTTTATACATTAATGTTTTTTTTTAAACCATGGAGGGTCTGGACTTCAGAGCCTGGCTCACACTGGACTTGTGCTCCACCATTGAGTGGTTTCCCCAGCCTTCCTTTACCAAGTTCAAGTATATTGTTTGGTAGCACCAAGTTGATTCACGTATTTTTTTTCTACACTTCTTTTTTTGTTTGAGGCCAGCCTGGTCTACAGGGTGAGTTCCAGGACAGCCAGGGCTACACAGAGAAACCCTGTCTCAAAAACAACCCATTCCCTCCAAAGAAAACCTGGGGGTTTTGTTTGTTTTTTCCTTTTTTCTCTAGGTAGGCTAGTGGTATGCAGCACACTTCTCTCCTAATCCACACCCACACCCCCAGGCCTTTTTTTTTTTTTTTTTTTTTAGGTAAGGTCAGCCCTAGCTGTCCTGGATCTTGCTCTACAGACCAGGCTGGCCTTGAACTCACAGAGCCCCACCTGCCTCTGCCTGCCCAGGGCTGGGATCAAAGGCAGGTGCACCACCACCACATCTGCTCCTGTTTTTCTTTTATTCCCTGGATTCAGGATGGGTCAAACATGGCCCTAGTGCCCTTCAGCCACCCAAGGAGTGAGTGACTCAGGAAGCCCTGAGTCAGCATTCTATTAAAAAAAAAAAAAAAAAAAAAAAGACTATGAGGAATGTCTTTGTTGTTTAATGAACTTGGAAAAATTCCCCCGTCCTGTTATCAGCGGTGAGGGTTCTGAACTGAGTGTCCACTGACGCAAGACTGAGGACGTCTGTGCACTGTGCTTGCAAGCTTTATCTTCACCAGAGGCGATGGAATGTAGACGGTGACACTAGAAACACAGCCCCAGTGTGGCCGTGTCCCGTGGGAGTCACCGTGGGAGTCATGTGGATCTTCGTATTACATAACACGCGTGTCTTGTGTCTTGTGTCTATTTTGGTTCAATATATTTTCTTTCTTTCTTTTTTTTTTGTTTTTTTTTTTTTTTTTTTTTTTTTTTTTTTCTCTGTGTAGCTTCGGTGCCTGTCCTGGATCTCGCTCTGTAGCCCAGGCTGGCCTCGGAACTCACAGAGATCCGCCTGGCTCTGCCTCTGGGATTAAAGGCGTGCGCCACCACTGCCCGGCTTGGTTCAATATATTTTCTTTTTTTTTTTTTTTTGTTTTTTCGAGACAGGTTTTCTCTGTGTGTAGCTTTGCGCCTCTCCTGGAACTCACTTGGTAGCCCAGGCTGGCCTCGAACTCACAGAGATCCGCCTGGCTCTGCCTCCCGAGTGCTGGGATTAAAGGCGTGCGCCACCACCGCCCGGCGGTTCAATATATTTTCATAGGTGTTTTTGGGGGCCTGGGGATGGAACCCCAGCTTCACACCTGTGAGGTGGGTGTTGATCTTTCAGGATCTTCTTTGGCCGTGCATTTATGTTTATTCCATGAGTATGGGGGTTTTGCTCGCGTGTCTGTATGGGCACTACATGTATATGTCTCATACCTTCGGAGGACAGAAGCGGGGTGTTGGGTCGTCTGGAACTGGGGTTATAAACGGTTGTGAGCAGCCATGGAGGTGCTGGGTACCGAATCTGGGTCCTCTGCAGGAGCAGAGATTACCCTTCACCGGAGAACCATCTCACCAGCCCCGTTCCGGTTTCCAGGGCTGCGTCTCATCCGTACTCGTTACCTGTCATTTTGATACTGAGCAGTAGTGGGAGCTTCCACCAGTCATGTTCTTCACCTCCGTTTCCTCAGTTCGTGTAACGTGCTCCTTGGTCATACTTGCTCTGCTCCAGTCCTGGCACCCGCCGCTCTGGGGAACCCTGGGTCTCCTCTCAGGGAAGGGTACTTTACCAGCCCTCCGGGCAAGCCTGGGCTCAGCTCCCAGGGCTCCTGGGAGCCACGGAGCCGACCTTTCCCTTGAGGGGTGGGTGTGGCCCAGCGTGGTAACTGACCCTGTTGGTTGTTGGCCTGTTGCCTTTCAGGTGAACCTGGGACCCGACAAGATGGTAGTGGATCTGACGGACCCCAACCGGCCCCGCTTCACTCTGCAGGAGCTGAGGGACGTGCTGCAGGAGCGTAACAAGCTCAAGTCGCAGCTGCTGCTCGTGCAGGAGGAACTTCAGTGCTACAGGAGGTGAGCTCCCTGCAGCGGCCCAGGGTGCTCGGCGCATTACACGCATGCTCCTGTGTTCGCTCGTCCGGTTTTCTGAACACCCACTACGTGTGCCAGGTGCACGGCTGCACACCCACCAAGTGCACAGCTGCACACCCCTGGATAGTGCCGGGCCCTTGGTAGCAGAAGGTCCTTGATAGTTTAATAGGGAGCCATGACCAAGAGAAGTCCAGGCAGGCTGCCAGGTGGTGGTGGTGGCAGTGGCCCACCACGCCTTTGATCCCAGCACTCTGGGAGGCAGAGGCAGACGATCTCTGTGAGTTTGAGGCCAGCCTGGTCTACAGAGAGCGTTCCAGGACAGCTCAGGGCCAGACAGTAATCCTGTCTCCAGAAACAAAACCAAAAAAAAAAAAAATAAATAAAAAGAAGTCCAGGTTGTGTGTGGTGGCACATACCTGTAATCCCTGCACTCCAGAGGTGGAGGCAGGAGGAGTATAAATTCAGAGGCCAGCCTGTGCTACATGAGACCCTCTTCCTTTCTTTCTTTTTTAAATTTTAATTTAACTTTATTTTATATGCACTGGTATGAGGGTGTTGGATCCCCTGGAACTGGAGTTACAGACAGTTATGAGCTGCCATGTGGATGCTGGGAATTGAACCACGGTCCTCTAGAAGAGCAGCCAGTGCTCTAAACCGCTGAGCCGTCCCTCCAGCCCCATAACCCTCTTTCTAGGAAGAAAAATAAAAGAAGTCCATCCATGTGTGGTCAGGCATATCTGTAATCCCAGTACGTCTGCAGGATCATGAGTTCAAGGCAGCCTGGGCTATAGAGTGAGGCCCTGATTCAAAACAGCAGTGGTCGGGCTTGGTAGAACACCCCGGTAATACCAGCACGCAAGGGGGTGGAGACGGGCAGATCTCTCTAAATTAAAGGCTAGCCTATTCTGCATGAGAGACCTTGTCTCAAAGCACAACACCAACAAATACCTTATTTTATTTATTTTGGTGTCAGGGATGGAATCCGAGGTCTGCTGTTGTACCACTGAACTAAACCCCAGAGAAAGAGATCCGCAGTACAACTGTTCATTCACCCCTGCTCTCCCATTTCCCCAGTGGCCTGCTTCCACCCAGAGAAGCTCCAGGACGAAGAAGAGAGAAGGATGCTGTGGTTACCATGGGCAACGGTGAGAAGGAAGAGAGGACCATCATGAAGAAGCTGTGAGTCACCTGGATGCCCCCGTTACCACTAGATCATGACCATGAGATGCTGTGGGTTGAGGGGAGGCTGGCCAGCCCTGGGGTGGGAGGTTCTCCTCTCCCAGGGTGTGGCTGCAGCCAGTAGGAAAGTTTCATGCCACTTAGTTATAACTGTGACCAATGCTAGGAAGAAGTCTGAGTATGGGACACATCCTGGCAAGGTGTGGGGAAGAGTCTGCCTCTCCCTGACTCAAGTACTTTGAACCATAATGTTATTAATATCATAACAGTTATTCATAGGATCACTTTCTCTTTTTTTTGGGGGGGGGTGGTTTGAAACAGGGTAGCTTTGCACCTTTCCTGGATCTTACTCTGTAGCCCAGGTTGGCCTCGAACTCACAGAGGTCCACCTGCCTCTGCCTCCCGAGTGCTGGGATTAAAGGTGTGCGCCACCACTAACCAGCATAGGGTCACTTTCTAAGGTTTCACCTAGCCATGGACAACCAGGATCCAAAAAAATTTTTTTTTAATTTTTTTTGATACAAGGTGTCTCTATGTAGCTCGGGAGCCTGTCCTGGAATTTGCTCAGGCTGGCCTTGAACTCACAGAGATCCTCCTGCCTCCACCTCCCAAAGTGCTGGGATTAAAGGCGTGTGCCACCAACGCCCAGCAGGATCCAAAAATATTTAATGGAATATTCCAGAAATAGTGAGTTTTCAGCAGGGTATGGTGGTGCACACCTTTAGTGTCAGCACTCAGGAGGCAGAGGCAGGCAGATCTCTGTGAGTCTGAAGCCAGCCTGGTCTACAAAGTGAGTTCCAGGACAGTTCAGTTACACAGAGAAACCCTGTCTCAAAAAAAGAAAGAAAGAAAAAGAAAAAAAGAAAGAAATAGTGAGTTTCCAAGTTTCCAATTGCGCGCTGTTGTAAGCAGTGTGATGAAATATCTCGCCTCCCACCATGTCCAGTCTGGGATATGAATCATCTGGTTGTCTTCTTCAAGCTGTCGACACCCTCTGCCGGGTCACTGTGTAGCCATCTTGGTCATGGGTCAAGGGGTGGCCGTATGGCGGGTCTATGTTCTAGTGAACCTCCTGTTAATAGGGGCTTCAAGGCAGGAGAGTCTTGCTGGCGGCTTGGTATACCAAAGAGAGTCTATCTATAAGGGATTTCTCCTAAAAAGGGGAAGGCCGGGGCTGGAGAGATGGCTGGCAGTTAAGAGCACTTACTGCTCTTCTGATATAACAGGGTGTCTTAGGGTTTCTGTGGCTGGCATGAAAGATTGTGAGCAAAAGCAATCTGGGGAAGAAAGGGTTTATTTTGCAGTCCATCATCAAAAGCAATTAGGGAAACAATTGTGTGAAACCACTTTTCCTGGGGAGAGGAAACACGTGGCTACTCGCTCCAGATAGGGATCCCATGATGGATCACAAAGTACAGACACCACCAAAGTCCAGCTTGGTGAACCATGAGTTTTATCGGGGTTACTTACAGGAGCAGAAATGATTTAAGAACAGCTGCATTACCAAAGCCCACTCCAGTATGAGTGACAGCTTACAAAGCTGGGAACCTGGAGCCCTGTAGGGAGCACAGCACGTTGGAGAGTGTCCTTTCCAGGTGCCTCAGTTGGTCTAAACGGCTTCCACACAGCTCAGCTGGTCTGCTCTCAGAGTCTCCTTTGCAGCTCTGTTCATTAATCTCAGAGGGACTCTCAGCTTTTATTGTTTACTCTGGCAGGGAGGGGCCTAGTGAATCTGGTCAGTTTCAGGGACTTCCTGAAGCTCTTCTTGTTGTTTGCCTTCCTGCTTTAGGAGCTTCCCTGTGGGATGGAACCTGGAGGCAGGAGCTGATGCAGAGGCCATGGAGGGGTGCTGCTCACTGGCTTGCTCCTCATGGTTTGCTCAGCCTGCTTTCTTTTTTTTTTTTTGGTTTTTCGAGACAGGGTTTCTCTGTGTAGCTTTGCGCCTTTCCTGGTACTCGCTTTGGAGACCAGGCTGGCCTCGAACTCACAGAGATCCGCCTGGCTCTGCCTCCCGAGTGCTGGGATTAAAGGCGTGCGCCACCACCGCCCGGCTCAGCCTGCTTTCTTATAGAACCCAGGGCCACCAGCCCAGGGATGGCACCACCTACAATGGCTGGACCCTCCCCCATCAGTCACAAATTAAGAAAAATGCCCTACAGCCTTGCCTTACGGAGCCAAATTCTCAATAGAAGTTCCCTCCTCTCAGATGAACCTAGCTTGTGTCAAGTTGACATAAAACTTAGTCACCACACAGGCAATATGTTTAACCAGAAGATTCCCAGAGTTGTACACAGTCCCAAGCCCTTGTATGTACTTACTATATAGTCCCTAGAAATTCTGATTCAAGTAGCAGAATCCTTCACCTTTCAAATGTTGATAACCTATTTCTTCCTCTTGTATAATGGCAGTGGCTAGTATCCCAAGCTCTGCCTCCTGAGATTATGACCCCATGTATAGATTCCCTGAAGCCTAGGTTTCCTAACGTGTAAAATGAGGATAATAGAACCTACCTCTCCTTCCATCATGGGAAATAAGTGATCACGCACTCTTTTCCGATACTGATTTTTATATACATACTTAAATAACCCCCCCCCTCCTTTTTTGGTTTCTTTGAGACAGGGTTTCTCTGTGTAACAGCCTTGGCTGTCCAGAAACTCGAGTTGTAGACGAGGCTGGCCTCAAATTTACAGAGACACACCTGCCTCTGCCTCCTGCGTGCTGGGAATAAAGGTGTGCACCACCACTGCCTGGCTGCCCCCTTTTCTTTTTTAAAGATTTATTTATCATTATTTTATGTGTATCAGTGTTTTGGCTGCCTGCCTAATGTGCAGGGTGTGTGTGTACCCTCAGAGGCCAGCAGAGTACATCAGATTCCCTGGAACTGGAGTTACGGGTGGTGGTGAATCGAACCCAGGTCCGCTGTAAGAACAGCAAATGCTTGCTCTTAACCACTGAGCCATCTCTCTAGCCCCTTTTTAATTTTTGTTTTTCGAGACAGGGTTTCTCTGTGTAGCTTTGTGCCTTTCCTGGAACTCACTCTGTAGACCAGGCTGGCCTCGAACTCACAAAGATCCGCCTGGCTCTGCCTCCTGAGTGCTGGGATTAAAGGCGTGCGCCACCACAGCCTGGCTTTAATTTTTGAAGAATTATGTGTATGTACATGTGTCTATATGTGAGTTTGCTCTCTTACAGCTAAGCCATCTTTCTAGCCCCTGGTTTTTCTTCTGTAGCACTAGGGAGGAAGCCCTATGGTCTCTCTTTTTTTTGAGACAGTTTCTTACTGGTATTCACTATGTAGACCTGGCTGGCCTTGAACTCACAGACATCTGCCTGCCTACTCAAGAGACTGTGCTGAGTACTGGGATAAAGACATGCATCACCATGTTTTTTTTTTTGTTTGTTTGTTTGTTTTTTGTTTTTTTGAGGCAAGGGTTTTTCTATGTAGCTCTGGCTGTCCTGGAACTTTCTCTGTAGACCAGGCTGGCCTTGAACGCAGAGATCCTCCTGCCTCTGCCTTCTGTTGCTGGGATTAAAGCATGCACCATCACCACCTGGCTCATTTTTAAAATGATTTATTTATCATTTTATTTTATGTGCACTGGTGTTTTGCCTTTATGTATGTCTGTATGAGGGTATTGGATCCCCTGAAACTGGAGTTACAGGCAGTTCTGAGCTGCCATGTAGGTGCTGGGAATTGAACCCCGGGTCCTCTGAAAGAGCAGCCAGTGCATACACACAGAAACATACACTCCTACCGGGTGGCGGTAATGCACACCTTTAATCCCTGTCTCAGAAAATAAAAAAAAAAAAAGATTTTTGAGACAGAATCTCACTAAAAGTTGCCCAGGCTGGCCTTGAACTACTGATCCTCCTTCTTGCACTCCTCAAGTACTGAGATTACAGCCGTGAGTCACCCAGCTTGAGGTCCCGTTCTTCATGTAGGGGGAGCACGATGGGGCTCTTAAGCTGGCAAGTTACATGACCATATTCACAGTGAGCTCTGCTGTCTGCTTTCTGGGGAAGCTGGGGGAATTTCTCCCTTTTCTGTATATCTTGGTCTAAATGGAGCCTCAAGAAGGCAGAAACCACTGGTTTCTTTCAGCCTCTCCTTTGGGAATTCTTCAAGCCTATTCACTGGCATTTAGGCCAAATAAGGCAAAAGTAAAATGTCTGTGGCCAGGAGGCTGCAGATTCACAGCAGATAAGCTCACTATACTGGAGGAAGGAATGGGGGGATAGGTGACGTTTTGAAAGTACGTCAGGCTAAGGATTTTTATCTTTGTCTTGAGGATAACTGAGGAGCCAGGGAAGGGTTCTGTGCCCCATGTGAGTGGACCAGGGCCAGCAGAGAGCGGGGGTGCACTCACCTGTGTGGCTTGGGTGGTCATCAGTCTTTTGTCTTTTTGAGACAGCGTTTGTCTGTGGAGCCCTGACGGTCCTCAGCTCACTCTGTAGACCAGGCTGGCCTCGAACTCTGCCTCCCGAGTGCTGGGATTAAAGGTGTGCGCCCCCCCCCCCACCCTGCATGGGTGGTTATCAGTCTTAACAGCTCTTACGTGTTCTTCTTTGCAAAGACTTGTCTTGAAATTATAGGTGACAGTGAAAAGCCATTTACCCCCCTTTACCATAAAATCCCTAAAAACAGAAAGCAGAGGCCACTGTCTAGCTGGAGTCAGGAAGCCAGCTGCTCACTTTACCCACTTAGACCTGTTCTTAAATCTCCCGGGACCTCACATTGCTCATCTGTAAAACAGGGGTATTAATCAGGTTGACTGTGGAACTGATATAACTGTGAAATAAGTCAAAGATGGAAACATCTAGAACAATGCTGTCTCATTAGAAGGCCAGAACAAAAGGTTTTGTTTTTGTTTCTGTTTTTTAACTTTATTTTGGTTTTTCGAAACCAAGTTTCCCTGTGTTATAGCTCCGGCTGTCCTGGAACTCAATTTGTAGACCAGGCTGGCCTCAAATTCACAGAGATCTGCCTCTCTCTGCCTCCCAAGTGCTGGGACTCGAGGCGTGTGCCACCACCCCTACCTGGCACAAATTTACTTTTAATTACATTTATGAGTTTGGTTGTTTACTGGTGCTCATGCCACAGCAGATGTGTGGCAGGTCAGACAGTAAATTCTCTTCTTCCACCGTGTGGGTTCCAGGGATCCAGCTCAGGATGTTGTTAGGCTTGGGGCAAGCGCCTCTACCCACTGTAACATCACACAGGCCTCTGAATGGATTGAGCCCACAGCCTGCAAGCGTGGTTTTCACCTTGCTCTCTCTTCCTTTTTCCCTCTACCCAGGTTCTCTTTCCGGTCAGGGAAGCATACCTAGCATGAAGGCCATGGCTACAGTGACCCTCTGACTCAGAAGACAATTGCCAGGATGTTCTCTGGAACCATCGTTCTGTGCCATGTTTCTGCTCTGGGCTTGCTCACTGGTTTCCCCCAGAGTAGTCAAAGGAAGATGTTCTCACGACTCATCTGCTCCCTAGGGACAGAACTGGACAGCCACCACGCTTTGGCCATGACAGGTGAGGCAACTCCAAGAACTCCAGAGAGCAAAGGAACATAGAACATGGCCACATCCTGCCTCCACACATGGAGAGGCCTCTGGCCTATACAGCCTGGTCCAGCCTCAGTGATAATCCGGTCATTGATATGTGACAG
This sequence comes from Peromyscus californicus insignis, assembly GCF_007827085.1. Lineage (NCBI taxonomy): Eukaryota > Metazoa > Chordata > Mammalia > Rodentia > Cricetidae > Peromyscus > Peromyscus californicus. The sequence goes on along the minus strand of NW_026294540.1, from coordinate 14,913,721 downwards.
AGAGAGAGATGAAAAAGTGAGAAAATATGGACTTGACTTCACTGATATTTGGTGAATGCTGTTTTTTCTCCTATAACTTTATATGACTTTTGTATTAAAGTAAAATGACCTTTATACTTTCTACTACTGTCTCAGAGTGGTCTATTTAAGACGGGGCAATGCCTGAGGGCATACAGCTCATGTGTATTTCATGGAACCCAAGTGAGGTGTCTGTCAGCTAGGGAGGCGAAGTCTCTGCAGACTGAAGGAAATACCAAAGGTCTGACTCAAAGGGGACTCAAGGCTTGTGCGCTCAGAAGTGTGCAAAAGTACTTCTCACTGTATTACTAAAGCAAGCAAAACATTAGGTGTCAGATCCCTTGGAACTGGAGCTACAGGCAGCTGTGAGCTGTCATGTGGGGGCTGGGGATTGAACCCAGGTGCTCAGGCAGAGCAGTTATCAGTGGTTCTGGATGTCCACCTTGTTGAGATGAGGTCTTTCCCCCTTTCTATTTTTGCCATGTACTCCAGGATTGCTGGCTTGAAGCTTCTGGGGAATCCTTCAGTCTCTGCCTCCATCTCCCTATCAGAGTACTGCCTTATGTAGCCCTGGCTGGCTTGGAGCTCACAGAGATCCATCTGCCTCTGCCTCCTGAGCACTGGGAGCAAAGGCGTGTGCTGATCTACCCAGCTTTCGGTGTGGGTCTCAGAGACTGAAAGTGAGTCAATCAGACTTGCTGCCGCTACTGCTGTAGATCCCTAGCTGACCTGGAACTATGTAGAGCAGGCTGGACTTAACTCATTGAAACCCCGAGTGCTTTTACAGAGAGCCATCTACATCCAGCTTAAAATATCATAGCATTCACTAGCTATCAGCTTCCAGCACTTGGAAAGTCTGGAACTATTTTTTACTTTTAAGGGTATCTGCATTGATTATCATGTGCTAAGCACTAGTCCAAGAGCTTTTTGAGTATCAATGCATCAAATCAGCCCTTATTACTACTACTACTGCATCAGTGTTGGGCAGGAAGAAACTGACATGCGACCCACTAGGTCACAGAATCCTCTACAAGGGATGATGTGACAATGCCCAACAGATGAGTCTTGGGAACACCCTTTGAGGGCAATGGGCAGACCTCTACACCATCTAGTCCCAACAGGCCACAAATACTGAAATAACAAAGTCAGTCATCATGACATGTGACTCGGATAGATGCAGCTCTCCGAGGTACCAGGTGATGCTAAAAAAATCTAAAGAGTTAAATCTACAGCCGGGAACGTTGGCGGACACCTTTAATCCTAGTATCCTTGGAGGCAGAAGCAGGTAGATCTTGAGTTCCAGATGGCCAGGAATATTCCACAGAGGAACCCTGTCTGGGCAAAGTCAAATCTACCGAATTTGAAATGACAGTGGAGCCGGCCGGTGTGGAGATGCACACCTGAGATCCCAGCACTAGGGAGATGGAGACATAAATATCAGCTCAAGGGCATACCTGGCTACATAGCAGCTCCAGGGCAGCCTGGGACACGTCTCAAAAATGAGACAATCATATTAGCTACCATTCAGGACATTGCTACATGCTAGTCATTACCCAGAGGCTCCATATGCATCACTTAACGTTCCCAAGAGCCCTCTGGACCGCCCCCTTTATATAGGTCAATCAGGAACCAAATTCTATAAAGGCTGCTTCAATTCTGGCTCCTTCTGACAGATCTCAAAATCTCAACAGGAAGTTAGGTCCTCCGGTCTTCTCTACTTGTACGCCACAGTATGTGGAAAGCTCAGAATACAATTTTCGGGAATTGGTGCTCTCCTTCCACGTGTGGGTTCCAGGGATCGAACTCAGGTAGTCAGGCTTGGTGGTGAGAACCTGTCCAGGCTGAACCAGCCGCCTCCCCCTCCTATTATAATCTACCTCCACCTCATAAAAAATGAACAACAAATAGGTGGCCTTGCCTGGCAATAAATATTTTAATTTTTTTTGCTTTATTTTTATGATGACAAATAATTTTCAAGTTTATTTCCTTTTTTTTCTTTGCTATTTAAATACAAAGCTAAGCCACAAACAGGTACAACCAAGACATTTTCTCTCACAGTTACACCCTCCTTCGGATCCTCCTCCAAGTCTGACCACTGACCGGGCTAGCAAGGGGTGTGGGGAAGACTTTCTTAGGTAGCACCATCCTGAGGCTGGGGGACAGGGGGAGATGGTGGGGACGAGGGTAGGTTCTCATACCTGGCTCCAGAGCCCCAGCCCCTGGACTGAAGGTGAACGGTGAGAATTAGTCCTTCCCAGGGAGGGAGAAGGAAGCCATCTACTTCTGCTATCACAGGGAAGAACTTAACTATCATCCTGGATCTCTGGCTGCCAGGCACCCTAGAGCCAACACATCTGATGCCTGATGCTGGCAGGGATCCTGGGCTGGCACCATTCTCACAGGATACTAGGGGTTCTGCCTTGACAGCAGGTAGAGGACTTTCCACACAGCAGAATCGGGGTTGCGGGTGGCGGGTGAATGGGCTTAGTAATTTCTGGTCCCACTACAAAACCTTACTTTTGATTAGAATAGAGTACCATCTCCAATCTTCTCTACACAAACCAGCCAGCCAAGCCAAAAAGATAAAAATAAAGGAACCCCAGAAGAAAAGAAAAACGCAGTCATTTCACTCCCTTCAAAACCTATATACATATAAGTTGTTTTCTGTGGTTTTTTTTTTCCATTTTTTTCTTTTTTTGATTTTTTTTTAAACGTTTTGGTTTTTTTATTTTTATTTTTTTTTTTAAAATAAATTCAGTGTTCACATTTCTATAAAGAATTAATGCAGTTTCAAGGAGACCTGCCCCGCTGGGGCAGGAGAACAGTGCTTTTCCCGGCCTGCCTCTAGTCTGACTGCCCACCCTGATGCTTCAAGGTGCCTGGAAAAGCCGAAAGCCTGTGGAAGAGGTCTGTTCCCGGCTGGGCCTCCGAGCCCCGGGCTCAGTAAGCTTTGGAGAAAGCAGAGGGGAAGACTAGCTTACTGCGAAACGTTTGTTAAAAAATATTCATACACGTCAATGTGTACGCCTGTCAAGACGCTGAGGAGAACAAGAGCTTGGAGACATCCCGTCCAGGCTGTGCGTGGGGGATGGCAGAACCCTCACACCCGCCTGTCCTTGGACGTGGGGTGCGGGGGAGTCCTGGCTTTCATCTTGGGCAGTGCCCAGCTTCCTAGTTCACGTTCGACTCCATTCTCGAAAACCTGTGCCGAGTCTTAGACTGCGCGGGCGGGAAGCACAAACGTTCAACTTGTATGCAAAAAGGTACAAAAACAACTAGAATATAAAAGTTTTGGTAATATAAGGCCATCTGTTCAAGTCCACCTTGGAAACCTGTAACAGATATTTAAATACTACATGAAAAGGCATCTTTAATATACTTTTTAAAAACATTTGAGAATTTAGCTAAGAGTAAGTGTGTGTGTAAAAAAAAAAATCATTTCCCTTTGAGGGCACTTTGTCCTTTGAAGGAGGCAGGGTGGCAGGGTGGCAGGGAGGCAGGGAGGCCGCATGGTTAATGCTTCAGCCACGGGTAGGCCTCGATGGAGGCCTTGCTGCGGTCCCCATAGTCGTACAGGAGCTCCTCCCCAGCTGCAATGTCTCGGGAGGCGATGAGGATGAGGTGAGGCACACCATCGATGTCGTGCAGTTTGGTCTGGCAATTCCCACACTTACTGTGATTGATCAGCCTCCCCAGGCGGTTCGTTTCGCGAGTGGCATCCACGCTGGTGTGGTGGGAGAGCGAAAGCGGGTTACACCGATAAAGAGCCCTTTAACCCCAGCTGGGACCCTGCGCCATGGGACTCTGGCGGAATGTCGACTGGCAGCCTCATTGGGAGGAAGACAGTTTAACTCCAAAGGCTACTTGGGAGAGCCCAGACACTCCTGCACGGGGAGCTTGGGGACGGAACCCAAAGAACTCTCTGTGGAGCTGAAGTAAGTTAACTGTAGTGCTTCAAAACATACAGATTAAAAAAACATCAGCTCCCCTAACCTCGGCCAGGAAGGAACGTTGACCATTTTGCAGAGCTGCTGAGGCAAATGCCCAGAGGGAGAGGCTTCTGGGAGCTACTGAGCAGGTTTCTAGGGGATAAGTCCCCTCCCGCCCGAGGACAGCTCCAGTCTCAAAACCTAACTGGGGAGGCGCCAGGAGCCCATCTCACTGAACATGGAGCTTCACACCTGCCATCCTAGCGCACAAGAGGCCACCGGGCGGGAGGACGGCTAAGTTTGAGGCCAGCCCGGGCTACATATTGAGACCTGATCTAACGGTAACAAGGAAGGCAACTGATCAGAGGCTCAGGAGCGGTCGGTCCAAGGCAGCAGCTCTCTGCCTCTCCCTCCACTCCACACTCACACAGTGTACTCACCAGTAGGTTTTGCTCAGATACTGAAAATAGTACATGTAGCAGCCTGTGGAGGGGTCTTGTGCATACAGAGCCTCCCGCTTCTTGGCGTCGGTGATCTCAATGAGGTCCCCGTGGTATTCGACCACAAAGTCTCCCCGGGAGAACTGTTTGGTGGCGATCACACCCCGGCCTTTTCCATCAATGAGATCAATCTGTCAGGAGGTGACAAGCCAGCATGAGTTCATGGATGTGAGGTGTCACCAGGTATGGTGTCTTCCAGGGAGCCTGGACTTCTTGTTTGTTTGTTTTTTTAAACCAACTTTATTGGATGGGCCTCAATAAAAATAAAACCCACACCAGACGGTGGTGGTGCACCCTTTAATCCCAGTACTCAGAGGCAGGTGGATCTCTGTGAGTTCAAGACCATCCTGGTCTACAGAACAAGTTCCACAACAGCCAGGTATACACAGAGAAACCTTGTCTCGAAAAACCAAAAATAAAATAAAATGATAAAACAAAGAAACAAAACCCAAGCCGGGCGGTGGTGGCGCACACCTTTAATAATCCCAGTACTCGGGAGGCAAAGGCAGGTGGATCTCTTTGAGTTCGAGGCCAGCCTGGGCTACCAAGTGAGTTCCAGGAAAGGCGCAAAGCTACACAGAGAAACCCTGTCTCAAAAAAACAAACAAACAAACAAAAAAAACAAAAACAAAACCCACTCACACTGTGTAATGGCTTAATGGCCTTTTTTTTCTTTTGGTTTCTCTGTGTAGTTTTGGTGCCTGTCCTGGATCTTGCTCTGTAGACCAGGCTGGCTTCAAACTCACAGAGATCTGCCTGGTTCTGCCTCCTGAGTGCAGGGATTAATGGCGTGCGTCACCACCGCCTGGCTGCCTTAATGGCTTTTACTAAAAGTACCGGGTCTAGCTTCAGGTCATTCCCATCCCACTGTGTAAAAGAGCTCCTTTAAGTCCATTACAAAAGTACATTTCATGCTAGGCTTCCAGCCGAAATCTAAGTGGGCAAAACACCATTTTGCAGATGAGAAAACTGAGGCTTGGAAAGGCAGAGTCACGGGTCCAAGACCACAAAGCTCGGAAATGGTGACAGTGGGGGCTCTGTCCATAGGCTCTCTGCTTGTCGGGGGGAAGAGGCGGGCCCAGCGTCCCGAAATCCTGGGACCCATCAATAACCTCTAGTGTTTCTCTTCACACTTGCTACAATGGAGTCACAGAATGAATGGCTGATCAAGGGGCCCAGGACTAAGTCTGCGAGTCTAGGTTATAGGTGGAAAGGGAGGGTTTTGACCCTTGGCTCCTAGGCCAGATCCCTCTGCCACCACCCACTGGAGTACAGAGGAACTCCCCCTCACCCAAACCTCACGTGTATAGAACACACTGAGAGTTTGAGTGTGGCCCTGTGATGTGGCACATGCTTAGCATTCACAGTGCTGGTTCAGCCCCCAACATCAACAGAAAGAAAACAAGACCCACCAGGTGAGAAGCAAGTGCCTTAGGCCTGGCCATGGGAAAACAGTTTAGAATAAACTTCATCTTCCCCTTATCTTTTATTTGTTGTTTTCTTTAGGGCGTGAGTGCTAAGGATTGAACGCAGGGCTTTGCCCATGCTAGACAAGCATTCTCACTGAGCTACATTCCTAGGCCTCTTTTTTTTGTTTTGTTTTGTTTTGGTTTTTTTCGAGACAGGGTTTCTCTGTGTAGCTTTGCGCCTTTCCTGGAAATCGCTTTGGAGACCAGGCTGGCCTCGAACTCACAGAGATCCGCCTGGCTCTGCCTCCCGAGTGCTGGGATTAAAGGCGTGCGCCACCACCGCCTGGCCCTAGGCCTCTTTTTGTGTTGAACTGACTCCACAGACAAGCCTTAATCTTATGACTTTTCTTTCTTTTTGGTTTTTCGAGACAGGGTTTTTGTGTAACAGCTCTGGCTGCCCTGGAACTTGCTCTGTAGATCAGGGTAGCCTTGAACTCCAAGAGATCCGCCTGCCTCTGCCTCCCAAGTGCTGGGATTAAAGGCGTGTGCCACCACTGCCTGGCCTGATTTTATGATTTTGAAACTATCCTTCCTACCTCAGCCTCCTAAGCAGCTGAGATGAAGCCTTTGCCCCTTTTTTAGTTCACCCAGGGCCAGGTGTAGTGGTGCACGTCTTTAATCTTAGCACTTTGGAGGCAGAGGTGGCCTATGTGCCGGGTCTGCATAGTGAGTTCCAGGACAGCCAGAGCTACCTAGTGAATGAGACCCTGTCTAAAACACAACAAACCAACCAGAAAAGTTCTTCCAGGGGCTGGAGAGACCACTCAACAGTCGAAAGCACTTGTTGCTCATGCAGAGGACCCAGCTCAGTTCTCAGCACCCACACCACCACACCGGGCAGTTGACAACCACCGTTAACTCCAGCTCCAAGAGATCTGACACACACTTCTGGCCTCTGTGGGCAACCCCACCCCATTCACATGAAACAGGAAGATACACACACGTGCACATATAATAAAAAGAAATCCTTTGTAAAGATTGCATTTGAAAATGCGGCTGAAAGATAGTGCAGTGATTAAGAGCACTTATTCTTTTTTTTTTTAGATTTATTTATTATGTATACAATGTTCTGTTTGCATGTGTCCCTGCACACCAGAAGAGGGAGCCAGATCTCATTACAGATGGTTGTGAGCCACCATGTGGGTGCTGGGAATTGAACTCAGGACCTCTGGAAGAAGAGCCAGTGTTCTTAACCTCTGAGCCATGTCTCCAGCCCAAGAGCACTTATTCTTGCATAGAACCTGGGATCAATTCTCAGCATCCACACGGTGGGTCCTAACCATCCACCACGAACCTCCAGTTCCAAGGAATCCAATGCCTTCTTCTGACTTCTGTGTGCACCTTGCCAAATGCGGTGCATAGACATACTTACAAATAAAACACCCATCACACACACACACACACACACACACACACACACACACACACACACACACACACAAAAACCCGGATGATGCCTCGGCATGCCCTTCCTGACACGTTTGCCTCACAAGAGCTTTTGTGTGTGGCTCTCTGACACCCTAAAGGCGTAGTAACTGCCAGTGACCACGTGTAGTCAGGGCAGCCTGGTGGCTGCTCTCAGCCACGGGCTAGCTAGGTGGCGAGGTCTCCACCACGGTGCTGCGATGCTGTGGCCTCACCTTCATGCCTTCTTCCTTCCCGCTCTCAATCAGCTCATCAATTTTTTTCCTTTCTTCAGACTGGGTGGAGAGGAAATAAAGAACAGTGTTAGCATTCGCTTACCACGCTGAGGCCAACCTTTGACACCAGAGCCTTGAGCACACCTCTCCTCACCCACCTTTGGTGAGCAGTCCATCATCTAATTTTGCCGGGGACAGGAAGGACACTGCTCTGGCCCGCTATACTCTAAGCCTTTGTTTCTGAGACAGGGAATCATCGTGTCAGCCCAGGCTGGCCTTGATCCTCCGGCCCCAGCCTCCAGAGTGTGTGATTATAGGAGGGTATCACCAGACCCAGCTAGTCTGGATCTTAAGTGTCTCCCAAAAGTCCTTGTGAGAAATGCATGTCCTGTGCTGCTATTGGGAGGCACTGAAATCATTAAGGGGTGAGACCTAGTGGTCATCACTGGGATTGCACCCTGTCTGAGAGGGTGGAGCTCCTGCCTAGTCTCTCATTTTCAGCAATGAGGCAAGTGGTTTTGTCCCATGCAATCGATCCTCCATGATGTGCTGCCCACCCGGTGCCACAGGGGTCAGCTCTAAAACAGGAAGAAAGAATCAAGCTTTATTACCTCAGGTATGTGTGACAGAGCCTTGTCCTGCACAGTACTTTTAAAAAATGTTTAATCCATCAGATCTAAAAATCAGGACCCTAGAGCTGGCAGCTCAGTGGGCAGAGGCATTTGCTGCCAACCCGACCATCTGGACTTGATCCCCAGGCCACACAGGAGGGAACCAACTTCAAGACGTCCTCTCCGACCACCACAACACCCAAACCACGGCACATCAACGCCCCAGCTTCAAGTAGGTGAGTAAATGGAAAATCTGGACTCTGACTTCATGTGAACTCCTCATCACCCAGGAACTGGGCACAGTGACCTATGCCGACATTCCCAGCTGCTCAGGGGGCTGAGGCAGCACGTTTGCACATTTGAGGGCAACCTGGGTTACACAGCCAGTTCTGGGCCAGCACAGGGCAATGTGGTGATACACATCTTTAATGCCGGCATTCCCTAGGAAGAGGCAGGCAGATCTCTGTGAGTTCGAGGCCAGCCAACAGCCAGTGCCACACAAAGAAACCATGTCTCAAAAACAAACTAAAAAAGTGAAAAAGAAAGGGGGCGGAGGGTAGGGTACCAAGAAGATGCCGCCTGTTCACCTACAGTTTAATGCCCGGCACTACCAAGTAAACACTTAAACGGATGAACCACCAGGGGCCGATCACAGGCGGCACCTGTGAGCAGGGCACATCTGGCTCCACCGTCCCCAGCTGAATGACAGTTCCCTTGGAGGCCATGTTCACATCTCTGAGCTGCGTCTGTGCCTCCCTCCTACGAACAGCGAAGCTGGGGCAACTCCCACGGGGCAACCTCTCTTCCCCCTGCCCTGCATCACCCCGGATCCCACCGTGGCCTCTCATTACACAGGATGCTAGGGAACAAGAGAGAGCCACGGAGAGATACCAGATGCCCCAAATCACTCTGGCTCACCAGCATGGAGGCACCTTCTGGCAGATGGCATCTGTGGAAGCCCTGCCGCCTGCTGAACTCACACCCTTGGTAGACAGAGCCTGGGACTAAGACAGCTGGCCAGTCATTCAGCCCACACCCACACTCTGATAGGCCCCGAGATATGTGATGGAGACAGTGATGAGTGAATGAGACCGGGTGACAGCCACCTCCCTAGTCTCAAGGCTTCTACTCTAACTCTGGACTCCATTCCCTCCACTTATATTTATTTAGTTATGTATTTTATGCATGTGAGTGTACTGTCTGCACGTATCCCTGCAGGCCAGAAAAGGACACCAGATCTCATTACAGATGGTTGTGAGCCACCATGTGATTGCTGGGAATTGAACTCAGGACCTCTGGAAGAACAGCCAGTGCTCTTAACCTCTGAGCCATCTCTCCAGCCCCTGACCTCCATTCTTTACCTAATATCAGAGAAGCCTTTTGAAAATATATTATCATTGTTGTTGTTATTATTATTTTAAAGACAGGTTCTCTCTATGTAACTCTGGCTGCCCTGGAATTGGACATGTAGGCCAGGCTGGACTCAGAGTTCTGATTGCCTTCGTCTCCCAAGTCTAGGAATTAAAGTTATGTACTACCACATTTGGACCTCTTGAAAATAGAAAAGAAGTCCCAGCGTTCCAGTGTGTTCAGCTAACAGCAGCATCAATGCTGCTTCCCTGGGAGTGACGAATTACAGAAGGACTCAAGATGTTAATGACGCACAGGTCCCTGGGAAGCATCTGCATGACCTCCGTCATTTTTCTCTGGATCAAGAATTACTGAAAACTTTAGAATTAGGTTTGTACTCTGTGGTGAGGAACTCAAATCCCTCTGTAATAGACTCCTGGGTGAAGAGACCAGGGAAGCATATCACCACGCTCACCCGGATGCTGCTTTAGTTTATACCTTCTCACCATTACCTTTTCCTGTTTCGAGACAGTTGAGGCTCTGCCTCCTGAGTGCCGGGATTAAAGGCTTGCGTCACCATGCCAGACTTTTTCTTATGTAGGTACAAGACTATGTATCTTATGTACAAGGTACAAGCCTTCCCATCTCCCCTCCCCCCCTCCCCACCAGCTCTATAGCCGGCTCTTCCAGAAAGCCAGGTCTCCAGCCTCCAGGCGCTGGAGCAGCTGTCCCTCCTGCCTCGAGTGACCTTTCCCCTCATCCATCTGTCTGCTGGTTTCCTCCTTTGCTCCAGAGCGGTCATGACACCTTTTCAGAGAAACCGCAGACTCCTGGGGACCAAGGAGCCTTAGGCTCCGCACTCGACCAAGCGACTCTGGCTCACTAAGCTCACATCCAAAGGCATGCAAGGTTAGTTTCCGTCTTCCTGGCAGTACTGCTGATTGCACCTGGGGTTTCAAGCATGGCAGCCAAGGACTCCAGTGCTGCTCTGTGGCACCTGCTGCCTAAGTCCATGGTTCACGAGCACAGGGGCTGAGACTATTCACCACAGAAAACCCTAGCGAGGACAGAGGTCGGCAGTTCTGGACGGACACACACCACGTGGCAGTTAATCAGTCCCGTGTGTAAAGACGACAGTTGGAAGAGGTGTGGGATAACCCAGGTGGGCACCTGGGGATTTTCCTTCTGAGCCGAGGAGAAGCAGGCCAGGAGTTTGAGGCTTGCCAAAAGCCAGTCCTGGGTTTCTCAAGGATAATTTAGGCACAGCCAAAGCAGGCCAGAATGCAGGTGGAGTGGGGTTAGACAAGGCCTGAGTAAAGGTGGACAGGAAGGAGGGAGGGCACCTCACAGTCCTCAGGTGATTATCAGAAGGGAGAAGGAAGCCAGGGTACTGTCAACAGTTACTATAGTCCTTGCTCCGGTGTAGTTACCACCCACCAATGGGCAGACCAGCCGCCAGCCAGCCAGCCACGGGGCTGGGAGCACCTTCATGGCTTGCTCTGTGCTCAAACCCTATGGCTCAAATCCCTCCCTCCTGCTCTGAACTCTGGACCTGGCTTTGCCTTGACAGCTTTTCCTTCACCTCCAAGAGGTGCCCCAGAACTTGGCATTTTGATTTCACTCCTGGCCACCTGGTCACGGATGGTATCTCTTGACCCACCGACTCAGTCCCCAGCCTAGCCGAGTTGGTCAGGAAGAACGCTGTGTCCCCCACGCTCCCCCACCCCCACCCCACAGGCCTAGCTGCCCCATCCAGCTTTCTCTGCAGTCAAGAGAACACGGACCCTGCCAGCAGCAGTCACATCCACATGGTCCTGGGCAGCTGGCACTTCACTGCCGCAGCCAGCAGCAGGGGCACGGTGCTCTTTCAGCAGTGCCAAGACAAACAGCGAGGGGCACAGCGTGGCTCTCCCTTGTACCGGTTCCTTGTCTAGTAACAGGGCACACACTTCCCCCGCCTGCGGCTTATCTGCTGCAGGAAGTAGGTGACCTGCAGTCACCCATGTCCCTCCACAGCCTCTGTCCTCCAGGTACAAGAGCCTGGCTTTTAGCACACAGCCTCGGCGGCTTCCACCCAGCAGCCCCCCAACCCCCCCGTGGGGCCTGCCATGGCTGCTGCCTGGCTGGGAGGAGCTCTGGGCTCTGTGGCCTGGCACCTCCTCCGCTCTGCAATGCTGTCTTTGCAATGCTGTCTTTGCGTGACCCAGCACAGACTCCCACTGCCGGCGGGCGGGCGTTCATAACAGCTCATTCTTGGCCAAAGGACACTGCCTTTCACAAGAAAGAAAGCCAAAGCTATTGGGGAAGCAGGGAGGGAGAGGGGGGAGCAGACCCTCCCCACCCCCTCTTTTGGGCTTGTTTTTTAAATGAAGCTGCATCGATGAAAAGAAATAGAGGATGACAGAGCTGTAGCTCAGCCTGCCTCGCTGCTGCTGTCTCCGAGGCTGAGGGCAGCTCTGCAGCGGATGAAATGATGGAGCACTCGGACCAGTGCCCTCTTCCCTGTGCGGAGGTGACCCGGAGCCTCCAGGGTCAAAAAGACCTGCACAGGAGTGGGAGCAAGGAGGCATCTGGCCATCCCCTCGGGGTTCGGAACAGAGAGGCAATATCCACACCCCGCTGCTCCAAATATTGACAGGCTGCCCTGCTGGGAACTGTGTACACATAGGTGTGGGGCCACACGGAGTGGACACAAGGTGTGTGTGTGTGTGTGTGTGTGTGTGTGTGTGTGAGAGAGAGAGAGAGAGAGAGAGAGAGAGAGAGAGTGTGTCTCAGCTAAATGCCATTTGCACTCCCACATCATTATAGAACAAGAAGGCTCTCATAGCCCAGGCTGGCCTCAAATTCTTTATGTAACCTAGCCTTGTGCTCTTTTTTGTTTGTTTGTTTTTTGAGAAAGGGTTTCTCTATGTAGCCCTGGTTATCGGGAACTCACTCTGTAGACCAGGCTGGCCACAAACTCAGAGATGTACCTGCCTCTGCCTCTGGAGTGATGGAATTAAAGGTGTGTGCTACCACACCCCGACTGGCCTTGAACTCTAGCAATTTTATATTTCCCTTCCTCGGCGCTGGGATTATAGACAAGAGCCATGTCTCCAGTTTATACAGGGATGGACTCCCAACTGAGCTGTGTGTCTAGCTCAAGGAAGCCATTTGATTTGTGCCTTTTGCTCTGAGACAGGATTTTATGATGTAACCAAGGGTGATCTCAAACTGGAGATATCGTGAGTGCTGGGATCTACACACATCTATCACAAATCTGTTTCTTTAGTCTTTATAACCACTCACCAGCAACAATTTTTTTCTTTTTCTGAGGCAGGGTCTTGCTACGTAGCCTGTCTGGCCTGGAACTTGCTGTACAGACCAGGCCGCTCTCATTAGAACTTAAATCACTTCTCCCAACTCTGTCTTGAATACTAAGTAGGTGCTATGTCTTCGTGCGTGGCCTTTACCACTATTTTACAGACAGGAGAGTGTACTACATCAAGGTGTATCTGGCTTGAGCTCAGCCATCAGTAAGTACTTCCAAGTTACTGTTCTTTAGAAACTTCTAGATGGCAGAGACGTTCCTAAAAAAAACAGGCTGCTTCCTCCATGTTCCCCCAGGTTCCAAAGCCCTGCCAACACACCCTGGAAAAGCTAACCTGATTCTCTATGCCCTGAGGTAGGTACAGGTTGCAAAGCTCCCTAGATGGGGTCTTTTTTTTTTTTTTTTGGTTTTTCGAGACAGGGTTTCTCTGTGTAGCTTTGCGCCTTTCCTGGAACTCGCTTTGGAGACCAGGCTGGCCTCGAACTCACAAAGATCCGCCTGCCTCTGCCTCCCAAGTGCTGGGATTAAAGGCGTGCGCCACCACCGCCCGGCCCTAGATGGGGTCTTAAACCAGTCTCCTGCTCCACAGGAAGGCTCTGATAGAGGAAGAACAAGACACACTCCAGGCTCCACCTACACACAAAACCCACAGGCCGCCTAGTTCCTCCCGGCTGCAGCTGACCAGACCCCTACCTGCAGCTCAGCTTTGCTCTTCCTGGAGCTCCTTCGCACCGGGTAGAAATCCGTGAGTTTTCTATTCTGCTGTGTTTTCCCTTGAGACCTGGGTGAGAGGGGAGGAGAGTAAACACAAGCCGCCCTGCCCCCAACCCCCGCTCAAGCCCAGACCCAGGAGGCCACGCCCTTTAGGTGGTCCTCAAACCCCCTCATGCACTGGGACCTGACCGCACATGTGCTCCCCTACCTAGGTGGGCCCCAGTTTCAAGGGCCACTCATCACTCCTCTCCAGCAGAAAAGACAGGGAGCCAGGCCTTGACCCCTGGACCCCACCACACAGAAACAGGGAAACACCAGAAGTGTGATGGTTCGGGAGAGCGGCCTGGCAGTGGACTACACAACCATAATGGGCACCTGAGCCAGGCCACAGGAACCAAATGCTCTATGCTAGGAGAGGGCTCCAGGATACTTACTTTTTCCGAGGGGCCTGCTTGCCCTTCAGGGGCTTTTTCGGGGCCTGCTTGGCAACCACTGTATTGGTAGGATCACATGATGGGGGGTGGAGTTTTTGGAGGTTCTGCTGCTTCAGATTTTTGGTTTGGAAAAGGTGCCAGGGGACCTCTCCTGGCGTCTTTGATCTTCTGTTCATCGGACTTCACGGAGCTTCGGATTGTATTCCCAGCATTTCTTTTCTCTGCAGTGGGTGTTGGGTGGGAACAGGGATTTACTCTATGCACTGCTATCGCCTGTGTTCTAAGACACAGCATCATGGGAGTGTCATGAAGTGGCTGGAGCCGGGGTTCACTACGGCCAATCAGGCAGAAGTACTTGGACCTATGTTTTGACCGAATACTGGAGAGGGGAAATGGCCCTCTGTATTCGGACACAGGAGACAGCCTGTGGTCATGTGAAGAACTGTGGCTGGTAATGCTGGCCTGGGTGCTCAGCCAGCAGTTTTCAGACACTGGGCTGCAGAAGCCAGGAAATAAGCTCAATTCTCAAAGCAAGAGCTAACTAGCACTGATGGGCGGCACAGTGAGGGGACAGAGCCCAAACTCTTTTTCCCACTCACTGCCTGGCATGCTTCACTTCAGATGCTTAGCCAAACAAACCCTCTTTTTAACAAGGTAGACGCACCAGGTTCCCCGGGATGGCACCTGGGCAGACTGGCATGCATCCTGTCATGAGGCACACGGCAAATGGCCTTACTGATAACAGTGTGCAAGCCCTATGCTGGTGAACCATGCTATTTTTAAAAATGGATCTAATGATTTACTTTTTAAAGTAACTAACTAAGATACTACCCAGATATATGAGATGGCACAGCGATTTTTGGAAGTTAGGTGGTTTCCTCACAAAATTAAACACGTAATTACCATATGACCCAGCAATTCCACACTCAGACATCTACTCAAGATGATTAAAAACACATGTCAATGCAAAAACCTGTACATGAAATGTGGTAGCTTATGAATACTAGCCAGACAGACAGACAAGCCGAATGCCCATCAGTGGATGGACAGTTAAACAAAATGTGGTCTGTCGACGCACGGGAAATGATTGTGATTCAGCCATAGAAAGGCATGAAGCGTCGATACACACTACATACAACACGGGCAGACTCTGAGTGAAATGCCCGGCCACAAAAGGCTCCACAGCCTATGACTTCATTTGCATGAATAGTCCACAGCAGGCAGAGCTGCAGACCCAGAAAGAGGTTCAGAGCTGCCTAGGGCTGCGGGGGATGGGGAATGCAAAGTCAGTCTTCGTGGGTGTGTTCTTGGTGGGGTGATGAAAATGCCCTGGACTTAGACAGAGGTGGTGGTTGTGTAACTCTGCAGACACTAGAAACCACTCAACTGCACACTCTGGAGCTGGGGATGTACAGCTCACTAGGGAAGAGCTAAGACCCTGCGTGGTGGCACACGCCTGTAATCCCAGCACACTTGCGAGGTGGGGGCAGAATACAAGTTAAAAGCCATCCTCAGCTGCATGGGAAGTTTGAGGCCAGCCCGGGCTACAGATCTTACCTTGGGGGGGTGGGGGGAGACTCAGGTTCAGGGCGTAGCCCAGGGGTAGAATGCTTCCCTACATGTGCCAAGTCTCTGGGTTCTACCCCCAGCTCTATAAAATAAGCAAATAAACTTTGATATCTGAATTATATTCTCAATAAACAAAAGAGGAAAAAAGAAACGCATCAACGGTATCCAGGAAGTTGGACATGGGGAGCTGAAGAGCTGCCTTAGTCAGTAAAGTGACTGCCACATAAACACGAGGATCTGAGTTCAGGTCCCCAGGCATAAGAAGAGCCGAGGAAGGGGGCGCCGGGAGGACAGGCGATAGATAGCTTGGCAGGTAAAAGCACTTGGCCCCAAGCCTAATTATCTGAATTTGATCCTCAGGACCTTCATGGTCGGAGAAAACTGAATCCTGTGAACCCCACAACCCCGCATGGACACAGCGGCAACACAGAAATACCGACCCACACACATGCACACATACAAAACGAATCAATGTAATTAAAACAAAAACTCGGTCCAGATCAGCCCCACTCCCTTCCATCCTCCCTTCTTGGCAGGAGGCAGGTGTAACCCTGGGAGTACACAGTGTCCGTTAACACCTGTGACATGTGTCTGTGCCACAGCACAACTGGGCGAGAGCCTGACCTTTTTCAGAAACTCCGATGTACATGCCGCCCCAAATTCTAATCACCGTCATTTGGCAGCACTAGGAACCAGGAAGCCGGCTTGTGAGCCCCCATCACCATATGGACAACATTCACTCTGCTCAGTTTTGGAAGGGATGCAGGGCGGCTGCGGCCTCAGACAGTCCCTTGCCCACGCCTGGGTGGCAGATGCCCTCCTATCAGCTACAGGCACAAGGATGTAGAAAGACGCGGTGATGGCAGTGCGGTCGAGCCGGTAGAGGTAACATCAAAGGCCCTTCTACACCCATGATGTAACAACTTGGGCGAGACAGGATTCCTTCTCTCTCAACTGAGATATGACAATTGGGGCTCACAAAAGAGCTGCAGCTTGCCCAAGCCTCCTCCTTCCTTCCAAGTGGCAGTTACAGTTAGAACTTAAGCTATTTTGAGACTGATTCAGACAAGAGAGCCCTGTGCATGGGGGTGGAAAAGAAAATTCAGCTGAGGGCAGGCCCCTTCCACAGGCACAGCCTTGGAGCTGGGGCTTTAGCACTTCTGACCATTTCTGTCAGGGAATACACAGATTTCTTCTCCTATAAAGCCGCCGGCAGCCGGGGGGAATGAGGCGTGGGGGTGGCCAGGAGCCTCAGACTCCCCAACTAAAGCTTTGAAAGGGACTATCCGGAAGGAAGGAAGGTTCTTGGAGGGTTTGCCTTGTTACTGGGCTAAGTAGAATTTTCTTTTTGTGGTGTTAGGAGTGGAACCTAGGGCCTTACACTCGCTAGGCAAGCCACATCCCAACCCTCCCTATTCCGGGCCGTGGGGTGGGACAAAGTCTCATCCTGTAGGCCAGGCTTTGAAATCACTGCAATTCTGATTTGGCTTTCACAGAATTTCCCAATAACCATGTATTCTTGATTTAATCTTTATTTCTTTCCTTCTCTCTCTCTCTTTTTTTTCCAAGACAGGGTTTCTCTGTACAGCTTTGGAGCATGCCCTGGAACTCACTCTGTAGACCAGGATGGCCTCGAACTCACAGAGGTTCACCTGCCTCTGCCTCCCGAGTGCTGGGATTAAAGGCATTTCTTTCCCTTTTTGGTAAAGTGCTCAGGATCAAATCCAGAGTCTCACATGCTAGGTTAAGTATTTTACCACTGAGCCCGGCCACCAGCCTATACTCAGTATTTAACTCCAAATCTCACACACAGCGCATGCTGCTTTGGAAAGTAACAGAGGACACCTGAATGGAAAGAAACCGTAGAAACGGGGTCAGGGCCCGCCATACAAGGAAAGTGAGTCGATCCCCTGAGCTTACTTCACACCGCAGTCGCCTGCTCTGTACAACCTGGACTCAACTTTTCCGGCATTCTTAACCATCCCAAGCCTCTCCCAGCGCAGGCAGGCCGGGTGTGTTATTTTTGCATGACATGCCTGAAGGATATGCTAACTCTTGTGAAAGTCGGAAAAACCTGTCAGACCACAGGACACACTCTCTGACACATCCTACCCTTTCCACCAGTGTTTGCTTCTCACTAGTGAGAAGGAACACGGTTAATATCTTCTCCCTCACACCTGGCCCTGGGAAGGGTGTGTGTGTGTGTACGTGTGTGTACACAACCTGCGGAGCCAAAGGCAGAACAGGGGCCATTTCAGGGCTTACCTTCTCGCTTCCTGTAGATCCCAGCTAATGGCTTCCCCTGGCATCTGACCTCGTGATGTGCAACTGAGTTCTCTTCCTGAAGAGGGGAGCGCATTCCAGAGCATTTGTTCGGACTCATGTAGGCATAGATCTTTGACTGCCCGACAAACACGTTCTCCTAGAAAGACAAACATGTATTCTGAAAGAGGCGTGAAAACAAAGGCAATCTCACAGCATCTGAAGGAAGAAGGGCAAAGAAGAAAAAAAGACAGATGTCATCACCACTCCAGGACAGGCCGACCCGGAGATGCCAGAGCTCCGGCAGATTCTGAAGCCCCAGACCCCAGGTTTCTGGCCACGTGTACTCTCTAAACCCGGTACCTAAGGAAGTCTGGCCAGCAGTGGACAAGACAGCACATGACGGTCCAGTCCGTTTAAGGAAAGAGCGAACCTACCCAGCCGCAGGGAGGTCAGAATGACCCAGGAAAAACCCGACTCTGGATCTGACGGGCTGGGCTGAGTCAGGGGTTAACTCCCCGGGCTAGGGAGTCAGCCACTAGCACAGAAACAGGCCTAAGGGAACCTGATGGGCCACTGGGTGCTGCGGTCAGCTGGGAGGGCTTGTGTACTGCCTCAACCTTCTGCGCCAGCCGGCCGGCCGGGCCTGGCCCCTCTCAAGCCACTGCAGCTCAGCGCCTCCCAGGACTGTGGCTGAGTGATGGGGGAGGCCAATGAGAGCTCAGGCTCGGGGCCAGCGCATTTAGGGCGGTCACTCCGCTGCTGCAAACCGCACCTTGGCTGCTAACACGGGGGCAGGCTCAGCGGGGGAGGGTCGGTACAGGTCACTCCCGTGCTGGTGTCTTTGGGTGTGGGGCCCCTCCTCGGAGTGACCACATCCAGGAGGAGGGCTCTCCCAGAAACAATGCAGGGCCTGGCTGCCACTGAACACCTAATCAAGACACTCTGGTGACTCTTGAGGGGCGCCAAGCAGGCGCCCCCCCCATGCCCTTGGGAAGGCAGCCACCTCCCGGGACCCTAGGTCTTGGGAGGGACTGAAAACGCTACAAGGCCACAGTCAAACTTTTTGAGGTCAGCCACTGCCAGGGTCACGGTGGAGCCGGACTGCCACTTCTGGCCGAGCAGCAGATAAGGAAGCTGCCCCAAGCCGGTCCCACCGGCGGGCGCCGATGGGGGGGAGGGCCCCCCCGCGCTGCGCCCACGTGCGCGAGGCCCGGGCCCGGTGGGCGCGCTGCTCAGTGCGGGGAGGGAGCCTGCTTACCCCGTCGCTGCGGGGCCTCCCCGGGCCCCTCTGCTCCACCATCTCCGGGCCCGGGGCCGTCGCCGCCGCCACCGCCGCCGCCGCCGCCGCCGCCTCCACCGCGCGGGGCTTGCACATCTTCCTGCCTGGAGAAGGGGGACCCGGGGGAAGCGGGGGAGGGGCGCTCAGGGCGCGGCGGCGCGGGCAGCGGGACCGCGGGGGCCCG